>NC_140250.1:23535030-23547530 GCF_949987555.1 Borostomias antarcticus | reverse complement strand
GGGATAAGATCAGACCAGGTCGCTCGGACACAGCCAGCTGCTGCTGTTCCACAGAGGCGATTATCCTACAGGCTTTACGACCACATCAATCAGCTTCCTGTCCTGTCACCGGGAGAGAACCAATGGTAGGGCAGGATCCTATCTCCTGATTCCTTAGCGTGAGGCAGCTTGATGTACAAGTGCACCCCCTGGACATGACGCTAGTATACCGCAGGGACTCGCCCCCAATCCAACCCTTGCTCAGTTCCAAACGTCAAGATCGAACCCCCAACCTCACGATCTCAGGGTGGACACCACAGCATGCGCACACACACACACACACACCCACACCCACACACACACCCACACACACACACCAACACAATTCAAATAGTCCTCCAAAAACAGTCTATTGATCAGAGAAAATCATCTCTAAATGTATAGCTGTTGAAAGCAGCCTCATTCACCTCCTTGCTGAGCACGACTCCTCCCCCTATAAGGCGTAGAGCTGTCACAGAGCTGACAGGAGTTAAACCCCCCCCCCCCCCAAAAAACAGGATCTGCTCGCGGACGGGGCCGATTAGAGGCACGTGCCTCCGCCTCCGCCAAGCTAGAGCAATGTAGGTCACCGTGGAGCTCTCCCCGTAGCCAAATCAACCTGATAGATGGCTTTTTCCAGCCCTCAGCCCGTCTGCTCCTCAAGCCCTTTATGAGGCCTCTGCTCTGTGTTTATTATGGTATTGATCAATCCAGCTGACTCGGCTGTTTGGGCTTGAGATCATAATAGTCTATTTGTCCCGGCTCGAGGACATCAATCAAACCGTCCATTACGGCTGAGTCGTCAAGATCGGCGTCCTCGAGCAGGTCGCCTGTTAAAGCGCGGTTAATGACGCGCCTTCCAGGGAAAGCGCCCGTGCGCTCCCAGGGCTCGTGTTTCTAGCCAGCCGTCGTAGATTAGAAGAGCTTAAATAAACAGCTTCATTGAATGATCGCGTTAATGGAACAAAACGGTAGATTAACTGGCGGAGCTACGGCTTGATATAGTGTTTGATGTGTGCGCGTGCGACAGATGGTGTGTGAAAATGCAGTAGATCACGGAATGGCACGGGTGTATAGATTCAAAAATAAATAAATACTGAAGGATACCGCACTCATGTCTCCCCTCACTGGTTGCTGAATTCTTCCATAAGCGGATTGTCGTTTGATATCGACGTCGCTGATTGGCTGTAGATTGGCTGGATGTGTCGAGTGACTGCGGCTGCTTCGCCGTGTGTGAGTGCGCGTCTGCTCCTCCGCCCCCCCCAGGCTGGATGGCGTGGCGGTCCACTACGCCGTGACGCTGGAGGTGGAAGCGGGCGGTGTGACCGGCGAGCAGCTGGACTACCTGACCCTGCAGTCCAACCGGGTGGAGAACTCCTACGCCGCCGCCATCGCGGACGTCGGGAGCTACGGCGCCGAGGCGCGGCAGCCGGAGAGCGGTGAGACACCGTGAAATAGCGCGTTACGTACCCTCGCCCAACACTACCCTATAACACCCAACACTGATCTGGAACTGGACTGGACCATGACTCGTTGCAGCTGGTAGTGATGAGAGTGGGACACAATTCATCATGTCCTATACTACTGTACACAATCACACACAGCATGATGGCACCTTATTGGGGGGGCTCTCCTATAGAGATGCTCAGCTAATTATTAACATTTAACAAACCATCCGTTTTACAGAAACTAACCTTAACGCAGTAGCTGGATGTCAGGAGGGTTGCGCTCAATCGCATATTGAGCATCTGTAATTCATCAGACACCTCTAATCTGGTTCTGTCTGGTTCTGAAAGTGACCCAATTGCACCAGAACCCAGAACCAGCCACTTTTGATTACCGCCGTGCTCCGTCTCTCCCGACACTTGGACCCGGTACCAGGCTTGTGTGTTGGGTTCTGTTTTAGCCAGCTATCACTTCTCTTATTCAAACAGAGCCGTGCTGTGGTTAGGAAGAGACCTCAGCTTAGAAGTGGGCCAGCTTTGGCGGACGATTAGCAGACGTCATGATGGTTTATTGGAAGTGTGTATTTACTCGGTCCGGGAGATGAATCCTCCTCATTAGAGGGTTGGTCTAATAGAGACTGAGCTAACAGGGTTTCGGGAATCTGAGCCCTCACCTCTCGCTCCACTTATACCCCATTGTCCTGGCTCCCATCCAGGCATGTTACGGTTAACGCACACATAAACACACACACACGCACGCATGCACACGTGCACGCACGCACACACACACACACACACACACACACACACACACACGCCCACACACACACACATACATGCCCACACACAAACACACACACACCACACGCACGCATGCACACGTGCATGCACGCACACACACACACACACACACACACACACACACACACACACACACACACACACACACACACACACACACACACACACACACAGGTTTTAAGCACGGCATTGAGCGTGAGCTCTAGCACGTCAGTAAGTAGGTTAGCGGGATCTGACGCTCGGCTGAGTTTTCATTCCCGGCAAATGGAACAAAGCTGAGAATGACGGGGATGATGACTTTACCATGTCCCCCGTCTTTGAGATCCCTGCCTGACGGTGTTATGAAAGAACCTGTGTCATTAGTTAACAGTGTTACCCAGAAGATGGATGCCATCTGACGCCTTCATTCGTCATGGGTTGGGAATAGTGATACTAGTGGTAAATATTCTCATATGCCTGCCCGGCAGCCGTCAGGAGGGGACTTACAGGCAGTGCTTGGCCCCAGATCTACAGCCTCCCATCCTCTAGCCTCTAGCCCCAGCCCTCAGGTTTTCAGCCTCACAAGTCTCCAGCCTCCCATCCTCTAGCCTCTAGACCCAGCCCTCAGGTTTTTAGCCTCACAAGTCTCCAGCCTCCCATCCTCAAGCCTCTAGCCCCAGCCCCCAGGTTTGCAGCCTCACAAGTCTCCAGCCTCCCATCCTCAAGCCTCTAGCCTCCAAGCCTCCAAGCCTCCAGCCACCAGCTTCCAGCCCCCAGCCTCTAGCCTCTTACCCCAGCCCCAGCCCCAGCTTCCAGCCCCCAGGCCCCAGCCTCTAGCCTCTTACCCCAGACCCAGCTTCCAGCCCCCAGGCCCCAGCCTCTAGCCTCTTACCCCAGACCCAGCCCCCAGCCTCCGGCCTGTATCTCCAGGCTGCTGCTCTCTGCCCTGGTGCTAATGCACTAATGGTTTTGACCCATGGCAGCAGATTGGAGGGCCAGCTGGGCAGGTTGATTGGTCGGGATCCCCCTTAGGTAAACGCAGAGTCAGCACAACAGCTGCCAGGCCTGGAGAGACCAGAGTAGTGATGCATTCTGGGTACAGAGAGAGTCTTAATGAAATTGCTACAGTACTGATCATTTGTGTGTGTGTGTGTGTGTGTGTGTTTCTCCCCTGGTTGCTACAGTGGCAGTGTCTATCTCGCCCGGCTTGTTCCAACCCACCCCCGAACCACCTGACCAAGCCCACATGGTAAGTCAGAGGCTGTTTCCCTGATGCTGTCCGATAGTCCGATAGAAAGGGCCTTTGAGAATGATCCCTATGAAAATAGCTCTTGAGAGTAATGTTGACCGGTGGGTGCATATTTGCCCGAAGCTGGTAGGTGTGACTGCATGTGTGCATGTGTTTTATGTGTGTGTATGTACAGAAATAGATTGTGTGTGTGTGTGTGTCTGTGTGTGTATGTGTGTGTGTGTGTCTGTGTGTGTGGTAACTGGTGCGTAACTGGTGTTGTTCAGGCCTCCCCAGTAATGAGGTAGGGGATGACGACAGGCTTTATGGATTATCTGGGCTCTTGCTATAATAATCCACTACTATTTTTGCGCCAGAGCTGCAGCTACAGTAGCTAGCACACGTCACAGAGTGTGTGTGTGTGTGTGCGCGCGCACGTGCATGCGTGCATGTGAGTGTGTGTTCTTCTTCTTTCGTGTATCATCAGATGGCCAGCTCAGTGTCGTGCAGCAATGCTGTGTGTGTGTGTGTGTGTGTGTTTTAACTGGTAGATGTATGTGTGGGAGTACCATTTGTGGTAGCAGAAAGGTGTTTACTGTGTGTGCAAGCATATTAGTATGTGTGCGTGTGTGCGTGCGTGTGTGTGCGTGCGTGCGTGTGTGTGTGTGTGTGTGTATGTGCGCGTGTGCGTCAGCTTGTGTATGTATGTGTATGCACTCATACCCGTGCAAGTGTCTGTATGTGTGGGGAGAGATGAGAGATTCCGGGATGTGAACGCAGGGCTGGTGGTTTGAGTATTCTGCCGCCTCATGGTAACAAGATCCCCGGTCTCCTGTCTGGAAGAGACACCGGCTCTGCTGCTTAGCTTCACCACTCAGCCCCTAAGTGATTAATTGAAGTAATTATGCGGAGTGGAAGAGTCTGGCTGAGTCCCCGTCAGTAATTCATTTACGGGCAACAGTACCGCTGGCTACTGCAGCAGATTCGGCCCCCGGGCTTCACAGGAGAGGTCTGGAGTTCGTATTCAGTGGTTTTCCGTCTTTGTTGTGGCCGTTTGCCGTCGTCAGCCGGATCACGGCCTGTTTTTCCGCAAAGAATGTCAAAGTAAGTAGTGAAGCTCTGGAATCAGTTTTGCCTTTTAGATCAATAAGGAATGAGATCATTTGGACAAGAGGGATCTGATCTAAGACCAGGACTCCCACTCCCCCTCTGAGCAAGTCTGTGAGTGCAGGAGTGTTGACTATTGACCTAGTTGAAATTGATAGATTTGTTTTTATCGCTTATGTCGATGCGTTCCCAGGACAACATTTTGGCAGTGGAGAGGCCCCCGGACGGCCTGGAAGGAGATGGCGATGACCTCAACAGGGACGACCTCTTGTTCGACCCGGCCGTGACTTTCGACCCGTCAGCGGGTGACGACGGTGCAGTGGCGGGGGGCGGGAATGATGTCATCATTCTGGAAGAGAGTGTGACTCCGCCCCCTCAGCCCGACCAGGACATCGAGGTGATAGAGGAGTCCATGGAACACACAGACACAACCACCACCACCACGCAAACCAGCCCAGAGAGTGAGTGTTGGTGGAGAAAGAAGACACACACGCACACACACATACACAAGACACACACGCACACACACAACTATACAAATAAAGTTTGATTTGATTTGATTTCATTCCTGACCCCAGGCATCGAGGACGAGGGTCTGCTGTTGGAGACAACAGAAGCCAATGAGAGCCCCCCCGCAGGTGACAGTTCCTCTGCCGAGCAGCCAGGGGGCGCCAACCTGGCCACGCCTCCCCTGGAGACTGAGGCCTCCGGCTCAGGACCTGCAGAGCTGGAGGACCTGTCCTTTGCCTCCACCACAGAAGAAGAGAGCGCCATAGAGGAGGAGGGAGATGGAGGGGAGACCATAGAAGAAGAGGCAGTCGAGGAGGAAGGAGAGGTTGTCCAAGGGGAAGCTGAAACTCCAGTGGACTCCACCATAACCATAGAAGAAGACGAGGCTGCTGCTACCTTTATTCCCATAGAGGTCCAGACCCAGGACGCACCTGTCGTGGAGGAACCTGTTGCCGTGGCTACAGAGTTCCCTGCACCCAACTTGGAGATCTCTATCACTCTTGATGTAAGAGGAATACTGGCACATGTACTGTAGGTGATGCATGACAAATCAATCAGTCAGGCAATAATATATATAAAGTCAATAATTTATATATCAACAAATCGCCAATTAATCAACAACCAATTAACCAATTAATATGTGAATATATATATGTATATATATATATATATGTATATACATTTTTCAATGATTGACAGAGTTCTAGAGTACAATCCTTACAGACATCCAATAATAGACAGTGTACCTTTGACCCAATCATTCTAAAACTTCTATCCTGTTTGCTTCACACTGGTCCAGACCCTGATGCCGGCCCTGGTGGACATCTCCGAGGCAGACCTGGGCAATGACGTGATCCACTATATTGGGGCCAAAAATGAGGCAGAGGAGGGGAGTGGCAGTCTCCCCTCCGAAGCGGCACGTGGTACAGACCAGGCCGGCATCGCCATGCCAGTCAACCCCGGCAGAGCTCTGCTGGTATTCTTCAGCCTGAGAGTCACCAACATGATGTTCTCAGATGACCTCTTCAATAAGAGCTCCCCGGAATACAAGGCCCTGGAACAAAGGTTCCTAGAGCTGGTAAGACTCTCATTCTTTGCTAACCCTTCAGTTGGCAGTTGGCAAGGCCCCTGACAGATGGCAAACAGCCACTCAGACTATCAATAAGTCAGCTACAACTATTGCTTTGAAAGAACCGATCATGGTTAAGGTTAGAGGATAATTATCTGACAGTAAGCTGTTAGTTAGACCTTCTATGTGGGAGGGGGGGGGTGGTTGGCATTCAAAATAAAATGTAACATTAATATAATGTTATCTTAACCCCCCCCCCCCCCCCAAACACACTCACACACACACCCTCTCTCCAGCTGGTTCCCTATCTGCAGTCCAACCTCACTCACTTCCAGAACCTGGAGATCTTGAACTTCCGGAACGGCAGTATTGTGGTGAACAGCAGGATGAAGTTCGGTAAGCCGGTGCCTCGCGGCACCACCAGCTCCGTCTACCTGATCCTGGAGGACTTCTGCAACACGGCCTACCAGACCATGAACCTGGCCATCGACAAGTACTCCCTGGACGTCGAGTCAGGTATGAAGGCAGGGAGAATACTGAGGAAACTCTTCAAATATTTTGTATGTACCTGATTTTGCTTATTTTGGACAATTAGACCACTGGAACTTGACCCGAACGTCTAAACACAGAGATAACTCAAGCGCACCTTCTGTGTATTTGAGCCAGGTTTGCTCTGTTGTGATCTGCCGTAACCAGGAAACGTCTGGTGCTGTGAGTGTGAGCGGATAAATGACGAAGGAAAACTGCTGATCAGTGATCTTACTGCCGTCTCATGGCTTTCACCGAGGGTCTGCGTAGTCTCACAACATTACGCTGTGAATAGCAGCGCACTGAGTCACTCTGGAGAGGCCTCTGTGTGTGTGCGTGCGTGCGTGTGTGCGTGCGTGCGTGGTCGACATCCCTTAGTGCATTTGTCAGACGCCCTCGTGTCTTAGGGACGGTTCTCTGTTCTCTGGTTCTCTATTCTCTGGTTCTCCGTATGCAGACTGGCCATGATCACATTCACCCGGATTACTGAGGAGTGGAGGAGCGTTTCCTACAGCGGGATTATCATCAGCGTCTCTGTAGGGAGTCTGAGAGAACCATAACTCAACCCCGAATGTGCTATGATTCACTTTAGTATTTGGCTCTATGTACAAATACCAGTTATGATTTTGATGATATGAATATGTGTGGAAGGGGAACTCCCATGCGTCACTGCCAGGCTGAACTCCAGCCCCACGTTGCCGTGACTGTTTTAGTGAAATGGTTCTAGTCTCAGATGGGGTTCTCAGACCGGAGAACCCTTTGTGGCTCTAGGTGGTCTGGACAGTCAAGTGCCACAAGACATGGGCAGGGGGGCGGAGCCAGTGCTTTACCTTTACTAATCCAGCTGCATTTGAACAGCCAATCATGAAGGCAAATCAGCCTCCTCGCACAGCCCTATTATCTGCGCGGGCCAATCATTCTCCCTGCACAAAATCCAAGTGTGTTCCCATTGGTGTCCACAAATATTATAGTTCCCAGAAGTTCTCGCTGCAATTCTGATTAGGTTCTAGGTAGTCTCTTTACAGATCCAAATATTATGTTGAATCGCTGCGCTCCGCATACTACATAATAGAGTCTGTGCCACTTCGCCACCCAAGCTGGTATTCTGAGGGTGTATCGACGGTTCAAAACTGAAAGAGTGACAGGTCATAGCAGCAAATGAGAGACGCTAGCCCAAGTTAGATGGGCGGGGCATATCTATGGGTGGGAACGCCTGATGGCGAAAGTCGTCACCTGCAGGGATTCCTGCGAAACCAATGAATTGCCAGGATTTGAGCACCAGATTTTTGCATGAAGTGTCCCAGACCCATAGAGAGATCTGCAGCATGCAGTAACGTAGTTAGCGTAGCTTACATAGTGTATATCAGCAAAATAACTCTCTTGGGTCTGGCGTTGAGACTAGGTTCTTGGTAGCACCTTTTTGTCCTAAGAGTGTATGAGTCTAAGAGCCTGGCGTTGGTCTTACAGTGAGTGGATGAGAAGAGGCCATAGATGATGATATAATGATGACTCACCCAGCTGTTTATGTCTCACTCATGTCCTGTTCCGCTGAGCCATCATAATCTGTCTGAGCCAATCATGAGCAACACAAGTATGACTTAGTATCATATCCCAACATCCTGTGGGACATGCGTCATGCAAGGATTGAAAGGGGGAGAGAGGGAGAGAGAGAAAAGGTGGGAGGAGGATAGGAAGTGAGAGGGGGAGAGAGAGAGAGAGAGAGAGAGATGAGTTGACTGGGTCATCAAGGTTACCGGAGGTGGATGGAGGTTTGTGTTCCCATGGTTATTTTTGGACGTATCCAAACAGATCACCTGCTCTGGCTCCAATAACAACATACAAACAAGTTGTCATATCTTGTATATAGTGTAACTGAATTCCTAAACACAGTAGAAATCCTCAACACGCACACACACACACACACACACACACACACGCACACACACACACACGCACACACACACACACACACACACACACGCACACACACACACACACACACACACACACACACACACAACCCTAACCCTTGACAATGACCTGTACCATGTCTACTGTGTGGCCAGGCGACCAGGCGGATCCGTGCAAGTTCCAGGCGTGTAACGAGTTTGCGGAGTGCTCTGTGAACCGCTGGTCGGGCGAGGCGGAGTGCGTGTGCAAGGCGGGCTACTTCAGCGTGGACGGCCTGCCCTGCCAGAGCACCTGTGACCTGCGGACGGACTTCTGCCTCAACGACGGCAAGTGTGACATCATCCCTGGCAAGGGGGCCATCTGCAGGTGGGTCCCGTGCGGCGCGTTGACGGGCGGTGGCGCTGTTGTTTTTGACCCGTGCCATTGTGTGTGTGTGTGTGTATGTGTGTGTTGGGGGGGGGGGTGTTTGTGTGTGAGTGGATGTGCATGGGTGTGTTTTATACTCACTGGAAAGACTTACACGTACTGGACAATTGACTGGACACATACACACATAAATAAACAAGTGTGTGTTCTGGCACGAATGTTTCGGATCTCTGTCTCACACCCGCCACCACACCACGTAACAAACAGCTCCAGATGCTGGAGTGGTGTTGGCGTGTCCTTCACGTGGTCCAACCAGGATGTTCACACATTCTCCGGAACATTTTATAAACATCTTCCCCATTGCACTGAACCATCCAATAAACATTTCTTCATCCACGATGACCTTGGAATTGTTTTCAACTTGTCAGTTTGTGTGAGGATTAGTACAGCTACAGTTGTGTGTTTGGGTGTGTGTGTGTGTGTGTGTGTGTGTGTGAACTGATCGCTGTTCTGTGTGGTTCCAGATGTCGTGTTGGAGAGAACTGGTGGTACCGTGGAGAACACTGTGAGGAGTATGTCTCAGAGCCATTGGTGGTTGGCATAGCGATCGCCTCTGTCGCTGGCTTCCTATTGGTGGCCTCGGGAGTGATCTTCTTCCTGGCTCGTACACTGAGGGACCAGTATGATAAGGAGGAGACAGCGGACCCCCTACGGTGAGGCGAACACATACAGTACACACACATACACATGTGCACACACATACAGTACACACACATACACATGTACACACACATACAGTACACACACATACACATGTACACACACAAGCGCTTGCGAGCAAATACTGTCTTTCTGTTATCAATGCCAGAGGGCCACTCTATTTGACCTCTATTTGACCTCTCTCCCCCTAGCCATGGTCACATGACACTAAGTCTGTCTGTATCTCAGTGTCTCCTCCCTTGTCCTCTGTCCATCAAACAGGTTTGCAGGACAGTAAACCAGCTCTGTCTTTCCTATCATCTGATTCTGTGTGTGTGTGTGTGTGTGTGTGTGTGTGTGTGTGTGTGTGTGTGTGTGTGTGTGTGTGTATCTATCCAGGCATAGGGAGAGTCTTCCCTCTCTGGAGAGCGCTACTAAGTACAACCCCATGTACCAGAGTGACCCCACGACAGGTTACAGCCACTACTACCGCCGTTACCCAGAAGGCCCTGTGTACAGCAGCGCCAGCGCGGAGGCCTCCACAGAGTTCAGCAGCGAGGAGATACGCCACATCTACGAGAACAACGAACTCACCAAGGAGGTGTGTGTGTGTGTGTGTGTGCGTGCGTGTGTGTGTGCGTGCGGTGTATGCATGACAAACAGGGGGTTTCATGCCCTCATCACATCACAATAAACAACATTCCAGCCCTTGCCTCATACTGTACTCGCCCTTACGATGTCTGGGTTTTCTTTCTCGACAGGAAATCCAGGACAGGATACGCATCATCGAGCTCTACGCCAAGGACCGGCAGTTCGCAGACTTTGTGCGGCAGCATCAAGTGTGAGTGTGACTACTAGTGAAGGGTGAACAGGGAAAAGGCTGGATTTGGGAACGTTAGGAGAGAGGCAGAGAGGGAGGAGAGGAGAAACTGGGACAGAGTGAGAGGAGAAAAGAGAAGAGCGGAGTCTAGAGCTCTCCTCTTCTCAGACACAACTAATGTGTCTAATGTGTCAGCAGCCAGTCTGCTGTATATGGTGTCACTTTGGGCTGGCATTAGTTCTGTCTGTGTGAGCGCGTAGATGTGTCTGTGTGTTGAGTATTAAAAGTTGAGTATTTGTGTCAATTAGTGACACTCATAATCTCAGATCCAGTGAGTAGCGTTTTAAAGTGTCAGGTGTTAGGACTGAGGCTGGTGGAAGAAGTCTATCTCACTTTGACCCTTGGTCGTGAAACGACCTTCAGTCTCGTCTTAAATTGGCCTCTTTCAGGCAATCAGCCTTGAAATATTTCACTACATTTGTAATTAATCTATAATATATGAAAATTTCACTTTTTGAATTAAATTATGGAAAATAATAACCTTTCCACAATATTCAAATTTTCTGAGAAGCACCTGTACTGTTTATATATAGTATTAAGCTGCAGGACTCGGTGTGGCTATTTAGCATGCCATGATCAGATAAATGCCTATGGTATTAGTGTGTGTGTGTGTGTGTGCGTGTGTGTGTGTGTGTGTGTGTGTGTGTGTGTGTGTGTGTGTGCGTGTGTGTGTGCATGGCTGTTTGTGCGTGAGAGAGGGCTAGGGGTATTGGATTGCATTTGAATGACTGGTCTCTGTGGCAAACACGGTTCATTAAATCATGATTGTGTGTGTGTGTGTGTGTGTGTATGTGTGTGTGTGTGTGTGTGTGTGTGTGTGTTCATTCCACAGGACCCTGGAAACTCAGAGAGAGAACCCTTCCACCAGCTTGCAAATCTTACCTGCACAAGGTCTGTCCCTAGACCTCTCACACTTTTCACTCACACTTTTCACTATGTTTGTATGTGTGTATCAGTCTCTAAACATCTCTCTCTCTTTCTCTCTTTCTCTTTCTCTCTCTCTCTCTCTCTCTCTCTCTCTCTCTCTCTTTGTAGACAACCCTACATTTGTCTTTGACGAGTGAAGCCTTTGTGACCTCCATTACCATGGGCGCCAGAACATGGACCGTACTCACTGCAGAGGGTGAACTCTCGTTCCCATTGGGGTCATGGGGTCAGCTGTCCAATCAGAACTGGCCACTCATCTGACCATGACATCACTCGTGATCTGACACTCTGAGGGGGACTTTTTAAAAACATTAAAAAAAAAAACTATCTTCGCTGTCCGTCGCTTTGTGCTCATTGGTTTAGATACGGTGTGAGCGTAGGAGGGGTCTTTGCTTGGCCCCGCCCCTCTTTCTCAGGTTCTTCAGTGCCTTGTCTCGGTCGGGTGAGCTGCGCTAGAATGGCCGTTATGCCATCTGCAATATCTGCTATTCATTGGGTGTCCTCCTGGCAGGGGAGGACCCGACATCCTCCACCTGGAATCCTATTCGCTACTTGAAATTTGAACAAACCAACAACATTACACGGCTCTCAGAAATACTCGATTCTGATTGGACAATCGCGCATTCTACAGTACCAGTGAATTATTTCTTGATAATTCACCTGCTTGGAGCAATAATCACCGCTGCCAAGGGCAACACATTATATGTCTATGGGTGACAGTTGGAGGTTGTCTGAAAGTTGCAGAGCATCGTAAACACACTGTGTTGTAGAATACTGTCAGAATGGTTTATGGTTTACATGTTTGCTTCTGGTCGTTCCATTGGCCTGGTAAATCCTGTCCAAACGTTAGTTTGATGCTGATGATAGCTAGAGTTTGAGCTGGGAAGGTGCATATTGATGCACCATATGGTAGACAGACAGACATCCCCGAGGGCGCAGGTGAGGACTGTGAGGAGAGCGGTCTCTAGAGACGTCCCTGTAGTCGTGTTGGACAAGCTCTTCTCTCTAACCTGCCACAGAAACAGGCTGGAG
>NC_140250.1:23510030-23525030 GCF_949987555.1 Borostomias antarcticus | reverse complement strand
TCGTCCTCGGGTGCCGAGATATTTTAGAGCGTTCTGGCTTGTAACACCTCAGTGATTGATTTCCCCCATTGATGGTGCATAGTGGATATGCACTGTAAATCTATTTGAAGGAAAGCATGAAAGCTTTGAATAAATCAAGGTGTCATCCTTGATTCCAGAGACTCTCTTTCTCTCTCTCTCCCTGTGTTCCCGCGGTTCTCTCCCTACTCACATCTGTCCCCCTCCCCTTCCTCCCGATCCCTCCTCCATCTTGTCCCTGTCTTCCTGTAGCAGGACATGAGGGCCCCTATCCTCGTGTCACTGTATGTGCAGATTGTTCACAAGCACTGAGGTTAGGTCACTGAATTCTATAACCAGCAGTATTATAATTCTGAATTCTAGAGCCATTGGCGAGGCTTTATTTTAATGCCCAGTTTTATATTAAAATTATAGTAAAGTTAAAAAGTTTATAGTAATTCTTAGGAGAATATAGCAGCAGGTATGTTACATAAAGTAAATGGTAAATGGACTACACTTATATAGCGCTTTTCCACCATAGCAGCACTCAAAGCGCTTTACAATGGCCTCTCATCCACCCATTCACACACACATTCACACACCAATGGCGGTAGCTGCCATGCAAGGTGCTAACCTGCTCATTGGGATTGGCAATTTTGGGGTTAGGTGTCTTGCTCAAGGACACTTGGACATGTGAACAGTCGGAGCTGGGATTCGAACCACTGACCCTTCAATCATTGAACGACCTGCTCTACCAACTGAGCTACAGCCGCCCAGTACAGTAGTAGCAGTGCTGCTAGGCAATACCTAACTATGACATTATAAGCCAATAAATCACACCCTCTTGGGCATTGTCACATAAAAACTGTAAATAACTGGATTTAGATAAAACAAGAGCTGGATGCATTACATAGTTAAATTACTTGAAAGTATTTGGAAGTAATTGGGGTCTATTGATTTGCCTCTCGGTTTGCAGTTTAATTGGACTGGGTAAGACAAATCAAGCTGACCCAAACATACATTTGATAGTATTTGCGAACAGTAAATGTCCCAGGAATGATATCGTAAATCCTTCTTTGTTCCTAAATATTTACAGTACCTACTGTAGTAATTACTCTCTAGCATCAGATCAGACAGCCAAATAAAATGTTTACAAACCATTTGACTCTTTGAAAAGAACCCTCTGAAAAAAAGATTCCATGCCTCAGGTTCTCCTGTGGACTCAGAGATCAACTTGACCACTGAACAGAATCAGGAACAAAAGTACTCGATGTGTTTGTACTGCGGAGCTGCAATCAGCTCAGTTAGCCTACAGTATCTGGTCTGTAGTGCTTTGGTTTGCAGGCCCACTGTATTTCTTGAAAACCAGCCTATGTCTCTCCCCCATGATGGAATGTCCAGTGATTGGACAGCATTTGCATGAAGCATCCATCTTAGTCACAGAGCTGAGGCAGATCAGAGAGTTCTCTTCTCTTTTCAGGAAGCGCAATGCCCCTCGGCCAATCACTAATGTTCGCATAGCTGATATTGGTTGGTTTCCAGCCAATCGTGAGAGCTGTCTTTGTCAGGCTTATGGAAACCAGATGGTTCTCAGCCCAAACAAATCCTCTAAGCCCCCAAAACATGTTGTGTGTTATCAAATGACCGCTGTGTGTGTGTGTGTGTTTGATCTTGGCATACACACCAAACAGAAGATTAACAGAACACACATAATTCTCTAGTGTTTGTATGTGTGTCTCTTGTGTTTGTATGCGTGTCTGTGCATTTGTGGTGCACACTTTTTTTTGGGGGGTGGTGCACGCTTGTGTGTGTGTGTGTTTGAACTTGGAATACACACCAACCAGAGCATTAACAGAACACACATCCTCCTATAGTGTTTGTATGTGTGTCTGTGCATTTGTGGATGGATGCATGCATGCATGCTTGCGCGCACATGTGTCTGTGTGTGTGTGTGTGTGTGTGTGTGTGTGTGTGTCTGTGTGCATATATGTGTGCATGCATGCATGTGTACAGTATGTGTGAGTATGTGTGCAGTTATGCTTGTGAGCAGGCATTTGCATGTCTATGTACAGTATATGGTATGTATTTACCGGACTGTGGATCTCATTCATGGAGGCCCTGGAGTCCTGGGTTTGATCCATGTCCTCAGTGACCTGATCACCAGGAAGCTGTGTTTGTTGTTATGTTGTGCTGTTGCGTTTTTCTTGCATTTTTTTTCATGCTACCCAGAAACATCCCCCTATTAGGCATGATGTTGGAGCTGCGGTAGGGATGTGTGTGTGTGTGTGTGTGTGTGTGTGTGTGTGTGTGTGTGTGTGGAGATTAAAGAATGTTATGGAAAATTCAAATCAGCCTTGGAGGGAATGTGGCCATTTGGGTTGCCGTAGCAGTTGGACAGCTGTGTGGTTTTTCCGTCCTGTCCGTCCGAGCGTGCTGTGTGCCTCATGGTCACCTGCTGACGATTAGAGCTGGAGAGCTCTCCTCTCCTCTCTCCTCCATTCCTCTCCTCTTCTCTCTGCTCTCCTCCCCAAGCCAATCCTTTCAATTCAGTTCAATTCAAATTACTTTTCCGTGAAGAGCTTAATTTATCCAGTTGACAAATAAGACAAATAAACAGTCACAGGCAATCATAGCACAGTGATTAGTTAATCATTGTATACAGACAATGATTAAAACTCTCCTCTCTCCTCCACTTCTCTCCTTTCCTCTCCCCTCCTCTCCCCTACCCTTCTCTCCTTTCCCTTCTTCTCCCCTCCCCTCTCCTCTCTCCTCCTCTACTCTTCCCAGCTCTCCTCTCCCCTCCTCTCCTCTCAATTTGTACCTCTAACTGATTCTGATTTTGTTTTCAATGTCTTTAACATTCACGCGAATCACTGGTCCCATTCCTCTAAACGCAGGGCTATTACACGCCTGGCAATTTCACTCGATGGATGTGTGTTTTGGAATAACTGGAGTTATTAAACGACGGCTCTCTGAAATACTCGATTCTGATTGGACAATCGAGCAATCTACCGGTGAATTATTTCTTGGAGCAGTAATCACCGCTGCCATGGGCAACATATTCTATGTCTATGGGCGACAGTTGGAGGTTGTCTGAAAGTTGCTGAACATTTTAAACATAACGGTTTGCTTTTGGAAAACGTTAAAGGAGTAGTAAAGGGAAAATCATGTTTAGCCCTGTTTTAAGGTTACTTATGATCGTATACAATGGTTCTGATCAAAACGTTGACAAAGCTAGCACTTTTGAGAAAGTCTGATAATTGCTCTACCACCGTTTTGGTCATACAATGGATGTGAGTGGGCCCAGGCACACGGAACCAAGCATCGCTAGGGACGTGTTGCTGGGATTCGTAGCTGAAACCACATAAATTCTTTGTGAGCAAGAATTTATAATGAACAAAATGAAATATATTATAGCAATATTTTTTCTCTGTGTATTAATGTCGTAAGTAGCCGCGTAATAAGCGGGATAACGTATGGCCAGCCAGAGGCTCTTATTTTTCGATAATCACCGGCTGGCCATAGTTATCCCTTACGTATAGCCCCAGTCTCGCACCGCTGACAGGAGAGGGGGAATGTGAGGAATCTGTTGAACTCCAGCAGCGGTAGCAGAGGGGCTAGACCGATCCTTCTCTCCTCTGCAGCAGGTGCTACCTGAGTCTGTCTGTTTCAAAGAGCCTTTTCAATGGCTGGAAACTATTTTAATGTGAAACACAGGGTTGGATAATAAAGAGGGAGGGAGAGGGAGGGAGGGAGGGAGGGAGGGAGGGATGGAGAGGTATAGAAAGGTCCCTATTCTCCATGCCCAATTATTGGTGAGGTGTTTTTGTCAAGAATCTTTCAGCAGACGTTCAGGGAGCCCTATTTTATTACATAACTGCATCCTCTCTCTCCAACACAGCCCTGGTGTGTTCAGTCTTCCTGGGTAAAATGAACCCCCAGGAGAGACTGACAGAGAGAGACTGACAGAGAGACAGAGAGACAGAGATAGAGAGAGAGAGAGAGAGAGAGAGAGAGAGAGACTGACAGAGAGAGACTGACAGAGAGAGACTGACAGAGATAGAGAGAGACAGAGAGACAGAGAGACAGAGATAGAGACAGATACAGACAGAGACAGAGAGAGAGAGAGAGAGAGAGAGAGAGAGAGAGACTGACAGAGAGAGACTGACAGAGATAGAGAGAGACAGAGAGACAGAGACAGAGATAGAGACAGATAGATAGATAGATAGATAGATAGATAGATAGATAGATAGATAGATAGATAGATAGAGAGAGAGAGAGAGAGAGAGAGAGAGAGAGAGATAAAGAGAGACCGGCAGACAGACAGTGATAGAGAGAGATAAAGAGATTCCTATAAGAAAATTGTTTTGGAATACCAGCTGTGCTCTTGCCTCTCTCCCCATTATCACAGTTCTGCAATAATTGCACCCCTTAAATGACAGTAAATTACAGGATATCCCATCAGGCGCATCACATTAAGTGGTACAGTATCAGGCCTACTGTACGTGCACTGTACGCTAGTCACTAAATGGTCTCTGATGGTTGGTATGGAGAACACCTCCCTAAGACCCTAATCTCATGTACTGTATAGGCTATAGTCATAGTCCTATGATAGGCTATACGACTATACGTGCATCTGGTGTATCCATTCCACACTATCTATACATTCGCTCATATATCACTTGCTACACTATGGTATTCAGTTGTAGCAGCTGCAGGTGCAGGGTGATACATTGAGGAGGCCTATGGACGGTCTACAGATGTTCGATACTATCAACAAACTCCGTTAATATGCAACAACTGGTTAAGGTTAGGGTCAGGGCTGGAGGACAGTGAGCTGAATGTTTATTGATAGTTGAGCAGCGGCTCTTTCCTGGGTATGACCTCACAGTGAGGTCGGGGGGCCGAGTCCGGGAGCTTGATGGCTTTCAGGTGTGCTCTGTGCACCGCGGGGCCGGTCGGAGCTAGCGTTGTATTTATACAGGATCGAGGATTTCTCCTCGCAAGCGTGACTGATTGTGGCTTCCTGAGAGGAGACTGACACAGTCGATGAGGACGTCCATGTCCCTTAGGAGCACGCCATCAGCAAGCTTCAGCTCTCCAGCCTCTGTGATGGGGAAGGGTGGAAGCTGTGTAGCGCTTCAAATTTCCTGAAGATTTACGCTAACAAATGTTCCCGTGACAGCCTGATTATCCCATTCTAAGTGGTTTGCAATGAATGGCAGAGTTCTGTGAGTCCCCTGGTTTGGTCATCAGCTGGTGGGATTCTTCCAGGGAAGAGAGGGGGGAATGTGTAGGTGTTAATCTGAGTACACAGAGCCTAACGTGTTTGAGCAGGGCACCGAGAGTTGGTTTACATCCTGAACAACGTTTCACCACTACAGGAGCCAAAGCAACATAATGTCTCAGTTTTAACTACAGTACTGTATGTGACAATGTAGTTTTATTGGGAGAGCTTGGAAACGTGATGTAACACTTTGTTTATTTGATTGTATTATGTAATTGTATTTATATCCATTTTGTTGCTGACTTGTCAATTTGTTTGTTTTGATGAATCTGAATGGATTGTGTCTTGTAAGCCCATGTGGGCTGGGTGCCATATGGTGTATGACAGAAATAAAACTATACCCATATTCCAGAGGGAAGCAAAAAAACAGTTTCACCTGGGTGCTAGAAAGGTGAGCTCTAAAAATTCTTCCCTGACCTCTCTCAACGAGACGATCGAGCAAGCTCCTGGAAAGTGTTTGTCTAAATAGCTTCTTCATAGCTAGCCATGCATTACCTACAGTATTGACTGGACACGTGGCTGTACGCCATGTAACCCACGCCTTAGGTACAGTAGGCCGACTAGCCTAATTGAAGCATTCCGGAGTGCAAGGAAACAAAGGCAATGAATCCGTAACTGACGTCACAGGACTTTTGCAAAGGCAAAGACAGCTCACTATTCTTCTAAAAACAATAAAATGAACAAAATTGACTCAAGATATTTGTCCACACGTTAAAGCAGATCTTTAATTTTCCAAAAATGACAATAACTCATTTTCAACCAAAGTCGTGGACCACAGGCCTATCGTATTTCATGATTCACCATCCCCAGATGGCTGCTGGGTCATCAGAACTCTCATGTCCTCCTCGGTTGATTGGCCAGCGCAGAGAATGATTAAAGGATCGTCTCACCCCTCTGTTTAACGCAGTACCAATTTCAGCTGTGTTCCATTGACGACCTGAAGCACATGGACACACGAGACCCTCTTGTTTGCTCGTTTGTTTCTTCTGCCTGACGATGTAGTGACGTGTGCACCGTGACACCGCGTCCCTCTTAAGCTTCTCCAGCTGGTCCCACGTGGCTCTGGATCCATCAGGCTTGTCACCAGGGCAGGAGAGGCTTGGGTTACATGTCGGGCTGTCAGAGAGAGGGGGAGGAGGGGGGGGGGGGATGATGAGAGAGAGATTGAGAGAGAGAAAGTGTGTGTGTGTGTGTGTGTGTGTGTGTGTGTGTGTGTGTGTGTGTGTGTGTGTGTGTGTGTGTGTGTGTGTGTGTGAGAGAGAGAGAGAGAGAGAGAGAGAGAGAGAGTATAAACAACATTTTCATGTCATTTCATTCAATACTTCCTGTAGTCAGACATTTTGTTTGATGTCACTGGTTGTGGTTGATTGTGTAAAAGAGACTTTAGGGTGGTGATGAGAGACGGGCACTGATGTCAGATCTTTCACACAGAGACCCAGTATCCGGTGACGAGCTCAAATCTTTTACATGGAAAAACACCAAACTACTAATCCTCTGCTTGGTTGGAGGATGGAAAAAGCATTTATGGACAGAACCACAGCACCATTGCACCTTTAGTGTGGTTCCATAACCTCTTTAAAGGATTCTTTATTGAATTAGAATGCTAACAAGGTGAATATCTACCTCAATCAAATCAACTACTGTAGATAATCTCTCTCTCTCTTCTCTCTCTCTCTCTCTCTCTCTCCGACTCTTCCTCTCTCTCTCACCCTGGCGCTGGTTCTGTTGTCTCGAGGTAAAGATATCCTTGTGGGGCTGGAATGCTGTTCTAGTGGAATGGTTTGTTTTAGCGGCCCCTTCATCTGGACTCACCTCAGATGCTGCTCAGGCTCCCAGGAGAAGAAAACATCTCGTGAATCACCACAATTTTTCAATTGAGATGAAATGCGGCAGCAACAGGAATAATGTGTTCAAGATATCCAGATCTCTATCTGTGCTCCCTCTCTTGCTCTGCTTGTCCTTGTCCAATGTGTGTGTGTGTGTGTGTGTGTGTGTGTCTATGTGTTTGTGTTCATCCAGATTCGGTCCTTTGAGACGTTGAGAGGACCGATAACCTTGAGGCCCAGCTGTCATCCAAACAGGAGCAGGGGTGAGAGGGACAGAGGCCCCTGGAAAAACATCACTTCCTGTTTTGATCCCAGCCCCAGCCTCGGTCCCAGGCCCAGCCCTAGTCTATAGACATAGTCCTAGTCCCAGCCTCAGTCCCAGCCTCTGCTCTAGTCCTGGTCCCTTCCTGAACCCCAACCCCAACCCCAGCCCCAATCCCATCCGGTCCCAGCCCAAATCCCTGCTCCAATCATGGCCCCAAGACCCAGACTCTATTTCCATTCATCTTGCCCCCCCACCCCCTTATACAGTACATGGTAATGGGTTCTCTCTCTCCTGAGTTCAGTATGTGCTAACAGGTTCTCTGTCCCCCGAGTTCAGTACATGGTAACGGGTTCTCTCTCCCGAGTTCAGTATGTGCTAACAGGTTCTCTCTCTCCCGTGTTCAGTATGTGCTAACGGGTTCTCTCTCCCGAGTTCAGTATGTGCTAACGGGTTCTCTCTCCCGAGTTCAGTATGTGCTAACAGGTTCTCTCTCTCCCGTGTTCAGTATGTGCTAACGGGTTCTCTCTCCCGAGTTCAGTATGTGCTAACGGGTTCTCTCTCCCGAGTTCAGTATGTGCTAACGGGTTCTCTCTCCTGAGTTCACTACATGGTAATGGGTTCTCTCTCTCCCGAGTTCAGTATGTGCTAACGGGTTCTCTCTCCCGAGTTCAGTATGTGCTAACAGGTTCTCTCTCCCGAGTTCAGTACATGGTAATAGTTCTCTCTCTCCTGAGTTCAGTACATGGCAATGGGTTCTCTCTCTCCTGAGTTCAGTACATGGCAATGGGTTCTCTCTCTCCTGAGTTCAGTACATGGCAATGGGTTCTCTCTCTCCCGAGTACAGTATGTGGTAACAGGTAACAGGTTTCCGAGTGCTTCAAGATGCTGGTCATCACTCTTCACATATTTTTGTCAGTTGAGAAAAGATGGCACGAATCCCTCACTTCACTGCATCTTATAATCAGATTCTAAAAATAAAAGTTGAAACAAAAACTGGCTGGCTTTTGTCTTTGGCTCCCCTGAGGGCAAAACCACAGGTAATCACACACAGAGCTCCAATGGAGAATCCTGCAAATATTCTTGTTGCTTCTGAAGATGGGATCTGCTTCGGAATGCATAGTTTTTGGATATATTGCGTAATTCTGTTGCAATGTTGATTTAATCATGTTTGTTCACATTGGGCAAGATGGACAGATACAGATCTTTTGAAGGGGCTAGTTATTGAGAACATGCTCACATGCATGGCTCCGTGCATGCAAGCAGGCACACGCGCACGCACGCGCACACACACACACACACACACACACACACACACACACACACACACACACACACACACACACACACACAGGGTAGCCTCCTGTTAGAAGAGTTGAACCATCCTTGTCCACAGAAACATCTTCCTCTGTTTTCCACCAGATCTGCCCCTGTGCTGGCCTGTTCTGCTATGTTCTTCAAGTACAGTTTTACAGCAACTCAGCTTGTGAGTGATCCACCATACACTGACGAGCACACACACACACACACACACACACACACACACACACACACACACACGCACACACACACGCACACACACAGGCTAACGCATGTACGCACACATACACACATTTATATGTGTGTTTGTTGTGTTGTGTGTGAGACTCATTTATGCTCATTGTTGAAATGTGCTTTGATGCCTACAGTCCAGTGGTGAGGGAGTTTTCCATGCTGTGTGTGTGCGTGTGTGTGTGGGGGGGGGGGGGGGGGGTTGTAGCTAGTTAGATTACTTTAACACAGATATTGTGTGTCTGTTATATCATTTCACCTCTACACTATATGTGTGTTGCATAAAGGTATTGTTGTAGCTGTTTTAGCTATTCTCAGGGAGTCCAGCTCTGTTCTCTGTTGGACTAATCTGAGTTGAACTACTACTCTTCCATTTCATATAAATCACCGAGAGTTTAGGCTATTATGGTTCTTTATGACGGTTGAGTGATTAACACTTAATGAGATTGTTTACTGCCATGAGATCCGCAATATCCAGCCTACTGTGAAGGTAAATACGTGTTGCAGTAAGTGTTGCAGTATGTGTGTGTGTGTGTGTGTGTGTGTGTGAGTGTGTGTGTTTGTGAGTGTGTGTGTGTGTGTATGTGTGCGTGTACTGTATGTGAGTGTGTGTGTGTGTGTGTGTGTGTGAGTGTGTGTGTGCATGTGTGTGTGTGTCTGAGAGTGTGTGCGTGCGTGCATGCGTGTGTGTGTGTGTGTGTGTGTACAGTATGTGTGTATGGGCGCATGCGTGTCTGGATTTATTGCCCCTGGATTTGTCCAGTGGTTTTCCTCCTCTCATGACAGCCCTCAGTGCTGAATGTGAGCTGCTCATGTAATGAGGTTATTTATCACTCGAGTGGCAGTTTCCAGTAGTGTGAAGGTGTTGCAGGCAGCGCGCGTGTGTGTGTGTGTGTGTGTGGCTTCCAGCAGCCCACAATCAGAAACACATTGAGTGTGTGGCTGCTCTACCCCCCCCCCCCCACACACACAAATCATAACAAGCCAATCTCCTACCTACGCATGTTTCCAGTAAAGACTGACAGATTTCCTCACTCTGCGTGTGTGTGTGTGTGTGTGTGTGTGTGTGTGTGTGTGTGTGTGTGTGAGTGTGTGTGTGTGCGCGCGTAGTGACCAGGAAAACGCTCCTAGCGTGGGGTAACCTATGAGGTCGTGTTGTGTTGTTGTTTTGTGTTCGCAGGAAACGTGTCATACCTCTGAATGTGAGTGTTTACACTCGCACAAATTACTGTAAGATCATGTTGCAGTACACTAAAGCATTAAGGCATTTCATCCGAGCAATACCCAGATGTTGGTTCACTGTGTCTATGAAGATCGCAGTCTGGATGGATTTGTTTTGGAGTTACTGTCCAGAGCTCTGGTGGGTATCTTTTTACTTTGTGTGTGTGTGTGTGTGTGTGTGTATGTGTGTGTGTCACAACCTGATAATGTTAAGTCTTTTACCAACATTTGGGGGGTTTTCCAGACACAGATTAAGCCTCCTAGACCAAAGACACAGAATGAGATTGCAGACTGCATACTTTGTGTATGGTCTACCATTGCACATGACTGGGTTACCCTCGGGTCAACTACGCTAGAGAGGAAAGTATACAGTACAGTAGCCGTGCTCTGTTTAGACTGCAGACACAAAAAGATGGCATTGTTCAATGCCTGGACTGCTGTGCCTGTGTGTGCGTGTTCATGTGTGTGTGTGTGTGTGTGTGTGTGTGTGTTTGCATCTGTGTGTGTGTGTGTGTGTGTGTGTGTGTGTGTGTGGCAGTTTTTGAGGAGCTGTGTAAATATTTGAAGGAACATTCCATACATCATATTTTCCACCGTACAGTTGAGCCATGCTTGAGCCTCATGTCCATCCTCTGGGTTTCTTCTCCTTCTCTTACACATGTTCACTTTTCTGGTGGGAAAAACCTGACTGACAAGAGACTGAACCTGCCAGTCACATGACACAGCTCCGCTAATGGAACAATGCTATGAGTTCAGAGGTCGCCTCATTCTGTCATTGTCAATGTGCAAATGCATTGCATTGATAGGAATGACATTTATTTCACTGGTGCCAAATATGGTTGCCAATACTGTACTTAGAGCAGATTGCGTCAATTGTTTTTAAAGTGATGTGATTTTTTTAATCTTGGTTTGGCAGTCTCATTCTGGAATCCTGGTTTGGAGGGTTCATTCTAGAATTCTGGTTTGGAGGTCTCATTCTAGAATCCTGGTTTGGATGGTTCATTCTAGAATCCTGGTTTGGAGGTCTCATTCTAGAACGTTGACAACCTGAGAGGGAACAGTGGAACCCACTAAGCCTTTTGCTCCGGGCAGCAGCAGATGAAACTGCTGGTGGAAAATCAACATGGAAATAATCAGAATTATTTTCTTTTTCCATTCTCTCCAAATCAGAACCTGATCCAACCGGGGAAACTTACTGACTGTAGAAACTCTACTTAGCTGTGAAATACCGTTTGCTTTTGGTTTCCAACTATTTACACCTACTGGCAAGAAGAAATTATAGGGGAAAAACACAACCCTGAAATGGCATAATGAATGAACATTTTGATAAAATATGGTGAACTATTTGGCAAAGTCTTGGTCCATCTTGTTTTGGCGAGGGATGCTCAGAGTTGTTGGAGGAGCAGCTGGTTTTCTACTGCTCTCAAGGTGAGAGAGAGAAAGACAGAGAGAGACCAGTATAGTGTTCCACCCATCAGTTATTTTGTGTGTGTGTGTGTGCGTGTGTCACTGCTCCATTTCTCCTCTGTCCTAGCCTTGCCCCTGTGCAGTTTTCCGGCCGCGTGGCGCGCATTGGCAGGTGGGCCTGATGATGTGCTGAAAGCCTGTAAAACAGAGGAAAGTAATGACCAATGGGTGATTACTAAAGCAGAACGAGAAGTGTGGTTCTGACCTACATTGTTCTCCTCTTTTTCTGTCAGACACACCTAGAGGAGAGAATGAGAGAGAGAGAGAGAGAGAGAGAGAGAGAGAGAGAAAGAGAAAGAGAGAGAGAAAAAGACTGAGAGAATGAGAGAGAGAGAGAGAGAGAGAAAGAGAGAAAGGTGAGAGATAAGACACAAACAAATATACATACAAGGTATGTGTATAAATATGTATGTGTATGTATACACAATGTATGTGTGTACATATACACATGCATTGTGATTATTATTATGACCATTTATTACATATGATACAGCATTTCTTATGTGTATAAGATATTTGTATAATAAGTACAGTATAATGTTGTTATCATCTCTGTTTTTTAGTTTTTTAGTTACAGTAGTTCTGTGCTTTGGCAATGTTTACATACTGTGTATTTCCTGCCAGTGAAGCTTGTTGAATTGAATAGAAGGAAAAAGAGAGCAGGAGAGAGACAAAGAGGGAGAGAGGTCAGAATCATAGGAATGGTATCAGCCCTAGCCTACACCTAGTGTACTGTAGATCAGAGGCTCATGGATGAGGCAAGGATGAGGGAAGGACAAGGTGGGTGTGTGGTGGAAGGAACAGGGGATGAGGCAGGGCTTAGACAGGAGACATGCAAGAGAGGGCAGGGGTGAAATCCTTTAGATCCCTTCCAGACCTCACCTACACTGACAAATGGTGGTATTTTGATCTCTGCAGGTCTTTCAGTTTGAACTTGGCGAACCCACACGGATCAACATGCTACCTGTTAGCAGGGGTCATGAGTCAGGGGTCATTGGTCAAGGTTCCGGAGTAACTGTGTGGGTCGTAGGTATCTAACAGGTTGATCTTGACACAAGCAAGCATCAGAAGAGTGACAGATAACCTACTGGACTCACAAGGTGGGGGAAGAGAACACGATTGAGAGAACTGGATTAACATGGTACAGCATTCCCATTACTGTGTGACCCATCACTGCTATCGCTTTGTGATGACCTGTTCCTGTCTTTGTTACAGTGAACTGACAGCTTTTGAGGTTTGCTGGAGAGGGGTGAGATCAGCACTGGCTCCCCCCAGGGCTGCGTCCTTTCCTCCCTACTCTTCTCCCTGTACACAAACAGCTGCACCTCCAGCCACCAGTCTGTCAAGCTCCTGAAGTTTGGGGACGACACCACCCTCATCGGACTCATCTCTGAGGGAGAAGATCGACCAGCTGCTGTCCTGGTGCGGCCAAAACAACCCGGAGCTCAACGCTCTCAAGACTGGCGATGATAGTAGACTTTAGAAAGAATCCAACCCCCCTCCCCCATCACACTGAATGTCACCCAAGTGACCAATGTTGATTCCTTCCACTTCCTGGGCACCTCTATCTACCGGGACCTCAAATAGGAACTAAAAACCAGCTCCCTCGGGAAGAAGGCACAGCAGAAGATATACTTCCTGAGGCAGCTGAAGAAATTCATGGTACTATTCTACACCTCCATCATTGAGTCCACCCTCACCTCCTCCATCACCATCTGGTACTCCACCGCTACAGCCAAGGACAGGGCCAGACTGCAGCGCGTCATCCGATCCGCCGTGAAGGTAATCGGCTGCAACCTGCCCTTCCCTCCTGGTCCAACCTGCCCTTCCCTCCTGGTCCAACCTGCCCTTCCCTCCTGGTCCAACCTGCCCCTCCCTCCTGGTCCTGCACAACTCCAGGACCCTGAAACGTTCCAAGAAGATTGCGACCGACCCCTCCCACCCCAACCATACTGAAATCTCTTCACTCCCATCAGGGAGTAGGCACAAGTCCATCAGGACCACATCCGCACATTTTTTTGCACTAGCATTTTGTACTTGCTCTTTGCACTGTTCTGTCTCGTCCCTGCACCCTGTCCAATGTTGTCTCCATGTTATTCACCATGACCGAAAACAAATTCCTAGTACGTTGAACACCTTGGCAATAAACAAATTCTGATTCTGATACTGATATGAAGAGACTGCAGAAAAAGAGAAAGGTGAGGAGAAGGAGGTCTAGAAGGAGGGATCTTGGAGAGTTGAGGAGCGCTGCTTTAATAGGACGGAGAGATACATATAGATAAAAGAAAAGAAAGAGGACAGGATGATGGATTCTATTCTGTTACAATTTGAATCTTTCAACACCAGTTTTAAGTTCAGAGTTATAAACTCCAAGTGCAAATGTAGCAGACGTGCTCCTTTTGCGCATTTTTTGTTCCCACTAAATATAGACGTGTTCATCCTGTTTCGAAAGGAGCTGAAGGCAGTCCGTAACACGCGTCTCTCTTTTATGAATGTTGGCTTCACGTGTTGGCTTAACGAGGCCTGAGGATTGGAATTGGAACAGGAAAGAGCCACACCCACTCTGGCCTGATTCCACTCTCTGTCTCGGTTGATGACGTGGGATGCACCCTTCAGACTAGTGGACGGGAGCTTGTTTAACACGCGCGCACACACAGACACACACGCACACACACACACACACACACACACACACACACACGCACACACACACACACACACACACACACACACACACACACACACACACACACACAAATGTACTCGTTGACACACACCCTGTCCCAGAGGCTTGGTTCTGGCAGACCAGTGCATGAGTGGAGACCTACTGTAGACAAACACACACACACACACACACACACACACACACACAAACATACGTACGCATATGCACAATGGGCCTACTAACTGTAAACGTTGATGGATGAGTCTGGACTTCAAAGCAGTTTTATTATACACTACTAACAGCAGGTGTATGATGCGATGCGTGGTGCCAAAATGGCGCGTTTGGGGCATGTGCAGAATAATGTCAATCATCTCCCCTCCTGCTGTATCCCTTTAAGACAGCAGGTCTCTGGTGTGACCTCCAAGACCTCCTCCAACTCTGGAAAGCAGGGGAGAAACCGAGAGAGAGAGGGAGAGGGAGAGAGAGAAGGAAAGAAGGAGAGGGGGAGGGAAAAGGGAGGGAGAGAGAGAAGAGAAAGAGAGAAAGGGGAGGAAGAAAAGAGAAGCGCGAAGAGGGCCTGAGGGATGGAAAGCTGGGGATGTGGGGACACGCCGTGAAGAGAAGGAAAAAAAGAGAGGGGGAAGAAAAAAGAAGAGTCCATACCAACCCCCTTTTGCCTGCAGAGAGAGGAGAGAGAGAGACAGAGAGAGAGAGAGGGGAGGAT
>NC_140250.1:23495030-23497530 GCF_949987555.1 Borostomias antarcticus | reverse complement strand
GTGGGAAGGAACTAGTCACGAGGAGGCAGGGGGCCTTTCCAGGAGCCATTAGGTGGACCGTGGCCGAGGACGGGGGGGGGGGGGGGGGGGGGGGGCCTTCTCCGGGACCTGCTACAGGGTGGCCTGCAGGAGACAGGGGGTGTCCACAGGACCTGTTTAGAGTATAAGAGGGAGAGACACTATTGAGGAGGGACACGTGGGTATCCATCGTACTCAGGGTGGTCTGCAGGTGACAGTGGGGCATCCACTGGACCTGGTTAGAAGGTAGGAGGGCGAGAAAGAGGCACTAGGGAGAGGGAAGGCAGGAAAGGGATAGTAGCACGCAGAGCCATAAAAGCAACACAGATATTAAAACAGAACGTGCCAGTTGCAGGGCAACCGGCATCTGTATACACATCTAAATATATACACAGTGCATAACAGGATATACACCAATGTATACAGAGGATTCACAAGCAGGCTGGAGGCTGCCTTTCTGTGTCTCTAGGTTCTGGCTAGTGATTGTAGGCTAGACTGAAAAGGTACATCTTGAGATCTTGCTTAAAGATTTCCATTGTTTCAGCCCTTCTGAGGTACTCTGGCAAGGTGTTCTAGAAGTTGGGGGCATAGAAACTGAAAGCTGCCTCTCCGTGTCTCTTGAGTTTGCCAAAAGGCACCTAATGGACTCTCAAGACCATGAGAAACAAAATTCTCTAGTCTGATGAAACCAAGATTGAACTCTTTGGCCTGAATACCAAGCGTCACATCTGGAGGAAACTAGGCACTGCTCATCACCTGGCCAACACCATCCCTACAGGAAACCAGGCACCGCTCATCACCTGGCCAACACCATCCCTACAGGAAACCAGGCACCGCTCATCACCTGGCCAACACCATCCCTACAGGAAACCAGGCACCGCTCATCACCTGGTCAACACCATCCCTACAGGAAACCAGGCAGCGCTCATCACCTGGCCAACACCATCCCTACAGGAAACCAGGCACCGCTCATCACCTGGCCAACACCATCCCTACAGGAAACCAGGCACTGCTCATCACCTGGCCAACACCATCCCTACAGGAAACCAGGCACCGCTCATCACCTGGTCAACACCATCCCTACAGGAAACCAGGCAGCGCTCATCACCTGGCCAACACCATCCCTACAGGAAACCAGGCACCGCTCATCACCTGGCCAACACCATCCCTACAGGAAACCAGGCACCACTCATCACCTGGTCAACACCATCCCTACAGGAAACCAGGCACCGCTCATCACCTGGCCAACACCATCCCTACGGTGAAGCATGGTGGTATCATCACCTGACCAACACCATCCCTACGGTGAAGCATGGTGGTGACAGCATCATGCTGTGGGGATGTTTTTCAGCGGCAGGAACTGGGCAACTAGTCCAGATAAAGTAAAAGATAAATGCAGCAATGTACAGAGAAATCCTTGATGAAAACCTCCTCCAGAGCGCTCTGGAACTCAGACTAGGGCGAAGGTTTACCTTCCAACAGTACAACGATCCGAAGCACACAGCCAAGATAACCAAGGAGTGGCTTCGGGACAAGTCTGGGAATGTTCTTGAGTGGCCCAGCCAGAGCCCAGACTTGAGACCGATTGATCATCTCTTAAAAGACCTGAAAATAGCTGTGCAGCGACGCTTCCCATCTAACCTGACAGAGCTTGAGAGGATCTGCAGAGAAGAATGGGAAAAGTACCCCAAATACAGGTGTACAAAGCTTGTAGCATTATACCCAAGAAGGCTTGAGGCTGTCATCTCTGCCAAAGGTGCCTCAACAAAGTATTGAATAAAGGGAGAGATGTACATGTGATGTTTCAGTCTTTTGAAAAGAAAATCCTAAAAATCCACTTTGTCATTATGGGTTATTATGTGTAGATTAATTAGGAAAAATGAATTTAATCAATTTTGGAATAAGTCTGTAACATAATAAAATGTGGAGAAAGTGAAGCGGTTTGAATACTTTGAGTGCCTTTGTACAACTTTGTTCATGCGTTGTATGTTGTGTTGTGTTTTGCAGAGAAAGTCATCCAGAAACCTTTCAAGCCTTCCAATCGTGTGAATGTGGTATGTATCTGATATATTTAATTGTCTCATTATTACCTCTGCCCCAGCGACAGCACAGGGCGAGAGGTAATGTTTTAGGTGGTGTGTGTTTGTTTGTTTGTTCGTGTATTTGTTAGCAGGATTACGCAAAAAATACCAGAGCAATTTTCATGAAACTTGGTGACATGGTCCAACTTAGAAGCCATTACATTTTGGAGCCGATCCAAGTCATGGGCCATTTGCTGGTTTGTCCATTCATTTTTTGGACTAGGATAACGCAAAAACTACCAGACCGATTTTCATGACATTTGACAGAGGGGTGTAGCATTGGCCAACTTAGAACCCCTTAAATCTTGCAGCCGATCCAAATCAGTGAGCAGGTCCACGAGCCATTTCCTGGTTTGTCCATCACCTCCTTTTCATTTTTTTGACAAGGATTACGGAAAAAC
>NC_140250.1:23490030-23492530 GCF_949987555.1 Borostomias antarcticus | reverse complement strand
CTCTTGTTAGTAATTGGCTGCATGACCTAGATGGGCATGCTATGTCAGAGTAAGATGTGAGTAAGCCCCTCCCACTCAGGACCCAGGAGATGATGTCAGATGAGAGTTGCCCACGGGAGGTAGGTTGGCCTGGCAGCACGGTGGCCCTGATTGGAGAATGGTGGAGATCCAGGGTGTTCACATCCAGACCTGCGGGTTTCTCTGCTTAATCAGTACTGGGTTTCTCTGCTTAATCTCTATGGATCAAAATCACTTTCAAGCACAGTGTCAGTCTTCACTGTCAATTTAAGAATTCTCCCATTTTGCTGCCTAATTGGCCAGGGCGTCACATGAGAAAGAAATGTAAATCTCAATGTGATGTCCCTGCTTAAATCACGTTTAAAAACAATAATTGTATTTTTCACTAAATTCATTCATGTCTGAGCCCAGTCACCAGGCGTGAGTCTGTCTATGCTAGGAGGATGAGTATTATTGATAACCAGAGGGCAGATGGGACGGGGGGCCATGGATGTTAACATGCTGGTCTGGTCAGAATGAGGATGACCTTTGAACCTACATGGCATTAAACGTAGGTGCTGCTTGTTCGCGCAATGCATTTCATGTTAGTCACGACCCACAAACGTTTCGGCCATTGTCTTTTCCCACTCTTGCACCTTCTGTCTCTCATCGCAAATGTCCCTCCAGCGTCATCCATCCGTCTGCTGATTTCCAATCTCTACTAGTTCTCTCAAGTATAAATGTTGCTTCTTCGATCATTCCTTACTTCTGAGTCTCTGACCCCTCGTTCTCTCGTGGACTCATATCATGTCGGTCTTTCCAAGCGCTTGGCAGCTCTCAGACAGATCCAGCAGCCTAGTCTGTGTGAAATCAGCATGACCAGTCTGCATGTCTGTTAGTTCTGCACCAGTCTCTCTCTCTATCTCTCTCTCTCTCTCTCTCTCTCTCTCTCTCTCTTACAGGAATGGACACGCCCAGAACCTCCTTTAATGTCCTTTCTTTTCCTCTGTTTTCTCTTCTGAGCTGTCTTTTTCTCTCCCTGTGCTCTTCTCCTAGTCTCTCCTCAGCGTGTTACACTTAATCACTCAGGTGTTTCACGTTAAAAAAAAGTTCCCCCAAGAAGTAACATGATATCATGCATACATAACAGATTCTTACTTAACTGATACTTAGCTGACTGAACTACAGTATCAATGCTGCACAGTGCCCTACCATGTTCCTCACGGAATTCCCTGCTCTTATCTGCCATCTCTCTCTCTCTCTCTCTCTCTCTCTCTCTCTCTTTCCACCCATGCCGTCGAGGCAGGTTGAGGTAAGGTGAGGCACCTGATCGGATTGAACAATCAATCAGGGAGGGAACAGTTGTTAAAATCCCATGCCTGACGATCAATCAGGGCCTGTTAAAACCTCATGGCTCACAGATAGTCCCAGGCACCGCCAATAGATTTGGACGGCCATCACTCTTCTGCGTTCTGCCGCCTGGTAGCGGCGTCTGTGTGTAGTCACATGGTCGTTATGCTACAAACAGCTCCATATGGAGTGCTGGCCTTTGAAATGTGAACCCCTTCTATCTGCCTCTCACCAGTTAGCATCCATCCTTTCAAATGCAGGCCAAGCCAAGGACACGCTTTGTTCGGCCGCAAACATGAACAGCTGTAGACTTAAGCCTTGGTTACACTTTTTGATCTCCCACTGACTACCCTTCATCCTGTATAGGCTACTATTCCCTCTTGTCTATATTCTCAAGCGTAGCTCTCTTCCTCTCAATGCATCCGCTGCTCATTCTCTATCGGGTTCTAGAACCTTCTGCTCAGTATGAAATAGACCTGATGTGATTGAACTCAAGGCCCTCTTTTCCTCTCTCTTCCACTCAGGAGGAGCAGACCTGCCCCGATCTGCCTCCCCTCCCTCTGGGGATGTACCCCCAGCCTCCACCCAGATCCCTCCCCCCTCCCTCACCCTGCCCACCCCGATCACCTCCAACTCCCAGAGAAATGGACAGAGGCACCAGGGACCATTTCAGTCCCGGCCCAAGCCCAAACCCAAGCCCCAGGCTCAGCCCGAATCTGAACCCAAACCCAAGCCCAAACCTAAACCCAAGCCCCAGCCTCAGCCCAAGTCTCAACCCAAACCCAAGCCCAAACCTAAACCCAATCCCCAGCCTCAGCCCAAGTCTCAACCCAAACCCAAGCCCAAACCTAAACCCAAGCCCCAGCCTCAGCCCCAGTCTCAACCCAAACCCAAACCCAAACCTAAACCCCAGCCCCAGCCCCAGCCTCAGCCCCAATCTCAACCCAAACCCAAGCCCAAACCCAAGCCCAAACCTAAACCCCAGCCCAAGCCTCAGCCTCAGTCTCGATCCCAAATACAGCCCCAGCCCCAGACCCCAACTCAGCCTCAGACCCAGCCTAAGACGCCGATCCCAACTCAGCCTCAGACCCAGCCTCAGCCTCAGACCCAGACCCTGACCCGGACTCAGCCTTTGCTTCAGACTCAGCCCCAG
>NC_140250.1:23482530-23485030 GCF_949987555.1 Borostomias antarcticus | reverse complement strand
GTATGATGAACAGGTACTATGAGCTATGTAATTACTGTGAACGTGAGGTATGTTTCTGCCTCCCAAAGTCTAATCTCTGTTGTTCCTGGACAGTGATCTCAAGGGCTGCTGGGAGATAGTTTGTTTGACACATTCACTAAAAGAAAATATGACATCATCCTCGGGCTTCAGTTTGCTACGGCTTCAACATCCTTTAAAAACATAGCAAAAAGACAGGTTTGACAGTGAAAGCTGCCGAGGGCTGGCCTGTGTCTCGCTTTCTAGATCGTGTCTTATTTTTATCGTATAGGCCCACTTTCTGGAAGGGGAACAATGCAGTGATTGTGAAGAATTTGAGCCACAGTGGTTCCAGAGGTTTAATTGAGACCAGGTTTCTGACTCCATCTTTGAGAAGATATAAGAACTTGAAGTAACAGGTCCTTGCTACCATTCTCTTAGAATCCTCTTTTAGGGTTCCTGTTGTTTTATCGTCTGAATGTTATTCTTCTGGTTAGTTTTACTGGGTCTGGTTCTAGTTTGGGTTTATGGTCGAAGGTTATGAGAAATTGACGTGGTCTGGGTTCGTCATAGACTGGGGCTGCTTGCTGCCGTGGTGATTCTCAGGAGACTTATTAATGTTTCAGGTCCAGTCCGCCTGGCTTTTATGTATGATTTTGTTGCTCGTATGTCAATGTTGGCACTCTCCACCTCCGACCCCTTTCTGCGATGGTGTTGATAATAACTACCGCTATTATTTCCGTCGTCTTCATATCTGTTTCTCTCCCTCTCCTGTGTCGACTGCTCCAGAGCTCGGTACATTTGCTCGATATTCAATCACAACAACAATAACAGCGTTGGTCTCTCTCCATTGCACACCGGTGTGCGATGCTGTTGCAGCCTCTAACCCTGCACTGGACTCTGTTTCCCAGGTACCCCTGCAGTTCAGCGGCCCTCTCCTCCTGTCAAGAGGCCCAACCTGGTGGGGAGGCCAGGGGACAAGGGTGAGGGCAATTACTCACCCCCGCCCACCAACCGGGCTACTGATCTGCGCTTGACCAAAAACCGACGACTTCTGAGGGCCAACTGACATGATTTGGAGATTCCAGCGGCACACTCGTGCTACGCTGACTGACCAGATTCCTCTATAAAATAACTAGGCCATCCCACATCTATGCTACAACTGTAAAATAACTAGGCCATCCCACATCTACGCTACAACTGTAAAATAACTAGGCCATCCCACATCTACGCTACAACTGCTTTACATCTGCTTTCTTTCAGCTCTCATATGTCCTGCCAAGTGTTTTTCTTTCCTGCAGGTCGTCCGCAGCTGCTTCTGCACTTTTATGCACTGTATGTGCGTGTGTGTGTGTGTGTGTGTGTGTGTGTGTGTGTATGTATGTGTGTGTGTGTGCATGTGTGTGTATTCTGTGTTGATATATAATCTGATGTGTGTGTATGTCTGTGTGTCTGTGTACAGTATGCATGTGTGTGTGTCTGTGTATGTATGTATGTGTGTGTGTGTGTGTGTGTGCGTGTGTGTGTGTGTGTGTGTGAAACGTTATTGTTAGGATGCAACAATCTTTCAGCTGCCAGGAGAAAATATTTAGTGATAAACGGCCGCAGCAGATGAAATAACAGCTGTATGTGTAAACAATGGAATTTTGGTGATGACTGATCCTTGTTCTCCTCATCCTCCTTTCGTCCTTCTCCTCCTAACCATCCTTCACCTCCTCCACCACCTCGACGTTCTCCACCTCCTCCACCACCTCGACGTTCTCAGACAAACCCATGAACCAGGGAGACAAGGCGTCCATCTTGAAGCCATTCCTTCCGACAAACAAGCCTCTAAGACAAGAACACAAACAGACGACCACGCTTGCGCCTGCAATTAATAGTATGTGTGTGTGCGCGCATGTGTGTGTGTCTGTGTGCGTGTGAGAGAGTTGGACAGTGTGTGAATACCATCTGTGTGTTAGTGCTACAGTACTTCTAAGTGAAGTGTGTGTGTGTATGTGTGTGTGTGTGTGTGTGTGTGTGTGCCAGAGAACAGAGGAGTGCTGACTGTAGGACTGGGTCAGAAAGCTACTGCTGAATGCTGACACACCAATACACACCAGGGTCAGGGGTCAATTCACCTTCAATACAGGCTATTCAGGCTATGACACATTTTCATAATTAAAGTTAGGCAGATCATTTAAAATGCTTTTGTTTCATATTTAAGAAGGTTTTTTTTTACGCATGAAACTTTTGTTTTTGCTTTTTAATTCAATCTCTCTTCTTCAATCGCAATTCTCAATCTCTCAATCACACGTTGCCCTGACTGGACACAAAGCTGCGGTCCTCATCGCTCTCTTTCTCCTCCCGTCTCCCTGTAGCCAGTCGTTTCGACTTGGTGGACAACTCCTCCGTGTTTAGCTCCGTGCCAGCCTCGGAGGTGGACGCCATGGGAAAGAAGCGCTTCGTGGGTAAGACCCCACACACACGCTTGAGAGCCGGATGCTCAGTAGTACTGAACGCT
>NC_140250.1:23435030-23477530 GCF_949987555.1 Borostomias antarcticus | reverse complement strand
TGTACTGTAACATAACACAATGAGGAAAAAGTGGGTTATGAATACTTTCTGAATGTACTGTATTATGCTGTATATAAGTCCAAATACAATTGATTGTCCATTCTTCTTTTGGTCATTGCAAATGAAAGTGAATTTGAAGAATACTATATTTGAGCATGCACTAATAAAGCCAAGTGTGCATAAAGGTATAGTGTGTATAATGTTGGGGTGGGTCGTATACCCACCTCCCTTGTTCTCTGTAAAGCGCATTGTGTTGCCTCTGGGTATGAAATACGCTATACATATATTTACATATATTTGATTGATTGATTGATTGAATGTTGTTTTTTGTCTTGTGTCTGTACTTCTAACTCTTGACACTTGGACTCCTCCCTTCTCTAGGGAAGTTCTACAACATTGGAGATCAGACGGGTCATGGTGAGGACCACTGCCAATTTGTAGATTCCTTTCTGGACGGACGGACAGGCTCTCAGCTCCTGGCTGACCAGCTACCCCGCAGAACAGGTGAGACACTTCTCTGACCACTTTGTCTAGAGGCCAATAGTACAAACTATAGTAGTCTAATATCAACAGGATACGTATAAATAAAGGTTAAATTAAATTAAAAGTTCAAATCCAAGTTACTGAGAAATGGTACAGAGGCCTCACCATCCTCCCTCTGCTTCCCTGATCCAGGGTTCTACAGGGCCGTGCGCCAGGAACCCGTCCACTTCGGGGAGATAGGCGGGAACTCCCACATCACCTATGTGGGCTGGTACGAGTGTGGCACGCCCATCCCCGGGAAGTGGTGAGGACCCGTAGAGGGCTGGCCAGGGTGATGCCTGACTGGAGAACAAACTCACCTTGGAGAAAGGACTGTGGGGGTCTGAGAGAGCCTTGGGGGGTGGGGGGGGGAGGGTGGATCTTTCTCTTGTTACCTTGGAGACCATAGATTAGACATGTCTGTTTGTCTTCAGAAAGCTGGTACGAGTGTGGCACGCTTTAGAAAGACCCTCTTTCTGAAGCTGGTCCCACTCCCCCTCGTCTGAAAGTGTACAGGACCATTCAGCGTCATGGAACTATTGTTTCGTAACAATATCTACACAGGTCTCATTTCACTATTTATCAAACATGACATCATGAGGAGATACTTGTGAACGTGGGACAGAGGGGCACCAGATTTAAGATGTTAATTATGAACACAGGAAAACAATGTTGGGAAGCGGGCTCCCTGAAATGTTATAACTTGTATGATGTTATTTATCAAGGCCATGTTATTAAATGTTCCTTGTGCATAAAGAAGCATACAGTACACATACAGTAGACCCCCCTACAGTACAAACACACGCACACACACACATTTACACAAGATGCCAAGTCCTCATCCACATACAGGACATTTATTTTACAGAAGAGGTACACAGACAGTACACAAACGACTGTACATTCATTTCCCTCTTCATTGAGCCTTAGGGATTAGCAGTTGCAGTTTGCACAGTAGCAAGTATTGTTTATATGTATATGGTGTGACTTTCTCTAACGGTTGATGCAAAAATTCCATCTCAATCTGCATCTTTCTATGGGTTCCTCCGCTGTGGAACAACAAACTATAGTTTAAATCAATGATAGGGAGGAATTGCAGACCTGAAGGATCCAAGGGATCACTTGGAAGCAACTGAATCTGGTGATGATTCGTATTTCCTCGTCTTTGAGTGCATATTCAACAGCAGTTACAGAGATGGAACTTCTAGTTTATCTTTGAAAAAAATGTTGCATTGTGGTCAGTCTAACTGCCATGTCCATTGGAAATGCAATATTCTCACTTCAAGGCCACCAGTCTCTGAACCTTGGTGGCGTGGGCCTGCCCTGTCCTTCTAGAAATGTACATAAAGCCTCATCATTGAAACCAACTGACAAAGGCCATTTTTACATTTGTACAGTTGCTTACATATGGCTTCAGTTGTTTGAGATTATGTACAATCAATCATTCCTGTAACTATTTTCAACAATAAATACTAAGAATGGTTTTTTTTCCTTCTTTTTTTAAACTACTGTTTCAACTCCTATTTGTCGAGTGAACTACATTTTCTACAAAGGCACACACACATTTCAAAACAGCCTTCTGTCCCTCTCCATTACACATAAATTCTCACTCAGGAAGACAGGATGACAGCAGGGACCAACTACAGGCTCCCTCGCCACACGACCCAGCCAACCACAACGCACGCTTAGACAAACAACCAGGGATCCCAGCATTACCACGCTTTTCCAGGTCCCAGCAGGAGAGGGAGGCTCAGGGAAGCGATTCTTACACAAAGTCATGAGCTCACAAACCACAAAGTGAGGGCCTGGACTGAATGAGAAGGATTCCCCCTTGTTAGCCAGCAAACTTTGGAGAGGAACAAGTGTAGCTCTTGGTTTTCCAAAGAAACAAAACAAAAACAGAGGATCAAACGTGGGTCTCAAAGCCTTTATTACTGTGGGTGCCAGAGAAAAATGTTATCGTTTATACATACAGTAAACAACTAATGTCACTTCAAGGTGGAATCTCTGATTGATATATTAGTAAAAAACTGTGAAAAGATAGAGATGAGAAAATGGGAATAAGACAGGGAGAGGGAAGGAGGGAGAGAGAGAGAGGGAGAGAGAGAGAGGGAGAGAGAGAGAGAAGGAGCGATAAGCCTTCCAGAAGTGATCTAAGACGCTAGATCGTTCTGGAAGCTTTAAAAACTACACGTCCCAATTGAACAATCAATTCATCTAGTGTTCTGAACAAAGGGCCGGGGTCAATGAGAGTAGCAACATGGCGGCGGACAGTGAGCAAATCAAAACATCCAAGTAAGGGGTCACTTTTAATTCCTCTTATCGTGCTCCAAAGGACGCAACCAACGGAACCCCTGCGAAACCTCCCGAACCAAAACCTCCCAAACAATCGGTTAAATCTCAAATACATCAAGTACTTAACGTCATTTCCGTCACCCGACGAGGATACTGTATAGATGCGCATAGGGGTGTGATGTCAGCCCCACAAGGGTTACCATGGAGCAGATAAACCATGAAGAACAAAGGGAGGCCTGGAGGAACAACAGCCTGTTCTGGTCTCCCCAGGTGTGCATGTCCAGACTGACACTGCGGTTTATCGCCACAACGGACGGGACACAGAGGGCTGGAGGGGGCGAGACTGAGAACAGGGCCCGAAATAGGACAGGGACAGAACAGAAGACAGCTGTGTGTGTGTTGGACAGAGACAAGAGTACAAACAAGGATATGTGTCGTATTTGGACTTCATATCTCGGAGCGGAAGGGGCGGGGGGCGTTGGCAGAATTGCAGGCCGTGTTTATCGGGCCCAGTCCAAATAACCGGAGACGGGGAGGTGGGGCGAGGGGGGGGTCGTTGGAGTTTTGGTGCGAGGACCTGTGAAACTCCTCCTCCTTCTCTTCCGTCTTTACCGGTATCCTGGGCCTGGCTGGGTGTAGCCCTGCCCGAAGGGGGGTCGGTTGCGGGCGTACGGGTTAGACGCCCCGGGGGGCGGAGTGACGTTGCTGCCTGGGGGAGGGGTGTATCCGGGGCGGGGCTGGTACCCCGGGCCGGGCTGGGCGCTAGGCGGCAGGTTGTAGTTGGCAGGCTGGGAGGCTTGGGAGGTGTAGTTTTGGGGAGGGAAGGCGCCGGGAGGGTACTGCTGGGCCCCCTGGGGTGGAGGAGGCTGCTGCTGCTGCTGCCCCCCCTGGAAGGCTGGGGCCGGGGCCTGGGCGGCGGGGGCCGGGTAGTTCTGGAACTGCTGCTGCTGCTGTTGGGGCTGGGCAGCCTGGGGGGCTCCGGGCTGGGGGGTGTACCCTGCTGGAGAAAGAGGTGGGAGAGAGAGAGAGGGGGGGGGGAGAGAGAGAGAGAGAGAGAGAGGGGAGGGGGGGTGAGAGAGGGTGGAGGGGGGGTGAGAGAGAGATTGAGAGAGGGTGGAGGGGGGGTGAGAGAGAGATAGAGAGAGAGAGAGGGGGGAGGGGGGGTGAGAGAGAGGGAGAGAGAGGGGGTGAGAGAGAGAGAGAGAGAGAGAGAGAGAGAGAGGGGGGGGGGGGTTGAGCGAGAGAAAGAGAGATTGTCACTTACATCTTTTTCAAGAGGAAAAAAAAAAAAGGTACTTTTTCAGCAGACAATCATCACACAGGAAGACAGAAGGACAGAGCAGGGGGGGGGGGTCTCACCAGGGTACTGCTGCATGCCATACGGTTGCTGCTGGGGGGCGGCAGGTTGCTGGGGGGGGTATCCACCTGGTGCCTGGTACTGCTGGTACACCTGGCCTGGAGAGGGAACGGAGGGGGGGGTACAGTATGTACAGTATTACTATAGCGTTGTGCAAGAGAGAAGTCAATGGCAAGTCACAGTCCAAGTATCAGGCTCACGCTAGCCGACGAGCAGAGTGAAAAAACAGGTACCGTACGCACACACACGTCTGGATAGAATAGGGCTGTATGGTATTAGTGCAAACAGCTGTGGCCACTGTGTCATAAAGCGATTGGTTCCTTAAAGCCCCGCCAGACAGAGACACAACTTTTTATGGCGTATTAAAACCGTCCGCACGGCTCCAAAATAAACATCAGGGAGTTTTACCCACGTACATCAAGGAGCTTTACCCACACACACGCACAGGCGTACACGTGCACGCCAACACACACACACACACGCAAACACACACACACACACACACACACACACACACGGTGTCTGTCAAAACAAACGCTTGTGCCTTGGGGCAAAGAGAGGTGCCGTCTGTCCAAACAGGCCAGTCTGTGTGTGCAGACAGTCACTTCCTCCTGGGCTTATATTAGCAATGACCTCACTGGTCATTGTGTGTGTGTGTCTGTGTGTGTGTGTGTGTGTGTGTAAGTGTCTGCTCGATAGCGTGGACCGAAGAGAGGAGAGTATCGGGGGTCACGACGCCTGGAAGCTAGAGCTGGTCGTCAGGACTCTTCTGCACGCTTTCAGCGAGACACGGAAACCGCCGGCCCCGCCGAAGTTTTCCGATGAACGTCAGCCAGTCTCGCTTGTTGCGCAAAACATGTTAAGCGTTGGCCAACCAGCTTCTCTCCCGGGTGCGAGGCCCACATCGCTTTCCCCTTTCCGAGCCCACGGGGTGTAAAATGGGGGGTGGGGGGGCGACGACACACTCAAAACACAATCAGGGCTTGGGCTAATGAGAGAAGGCTGCATCACGGTTCACTGCCGTTCTGTGCGCCAGCAAAACAAGAGGGTTCATTAATTTTCCACTCTTTGAACCAAGGGCCATGATGGAACCCCTTGCTGGGGAACTCCGCTCAAGAGCCGAGCTAGCGCAGCTGACCTCATAGGCTTTGCCCAGTCAAGGCTAACGCCAACGCTGGAAATGGTGATGGGGGCTGGTGCTCCGGGCGCAGGGATAGTGTTAGCCTCATTGGCATTGCATGGAGACGGCTAACGCTAGGCTAAGTGACCACTGTGAGAAGGACTAGCATTGGCCTCATAGGTTTGGCAGGGGGCTCGGGTGCTAACCAGGTCGGCCATCTTTGGCTCTGGGTGACGTCAACGAAGAACACACGACTTGCACACACGGGGCCGAGATGTAAAAACATACAGATACACACAGCTAGGCAAAAAAACAAATACACAGACAATACACCCAGAGAGACATACAACACACGTATATAAGCTGGAGCACAACTGTGGTGGTGATGGTGATCCCTGCCTGAACACGTTTCGATGGGGGGAAATGGATCTGGTGGGGCTGGACATGTCCCATCACTCATTCTGGCAGTCGAGAGGTGACGCACGCACAAATAACTCTTCATCAGCTTATGGACCTGGCTGTAAAAGATATAGATATCATCTGTAAACCCACTGTTAATCCCTGTGATGTGAGCCGAGTGCTGTATTGAATAGTGTGTGTGTGTGTGTGTGTGTGTGTGTGTGTGTGTGTGTGTGTGTGTGTGTGGACACAGATGTAGCCCAAGTGTGTGTGTGTGTGTGTGCGCTACTGGCTCTCGGGTCGCCCGTCTGCTTTCCATCACGTTATTCAAGCCCGATGGAGGGATGCGCTGCCGTCGAGCCCTGCTGGCCAGAGTAGAGAGGCTCGGCCCGATCCTCCTCCCGCCCCCGGGGGAGACTGAATGGCGGGGGGGCTCCGTGGCGAGGGAAGAGACGCGGCGGGCTGCGCATCGTTGCAGGCGAAACAGAAATGAAGAGCTGGGTGAATGATGCGCTGCTGCGCTGTGACCGGCGTGCTTCTCCGGACCCCCAGACCCCCGGACCACGTCTTCAAAGAGGGGAGTCGTGAAGAGGGAAGACCGTTTCTATATAAGGCTGGCTCAATCCAGTCTGTCGCTGGGAGCAACAGCCCCCCCCCAAACCCCCCCACTGCGGAGAGGGCGGACGCGTTCTGTACACACGGGTCGGTGCGCGCCAAAGTCAGCCGGGGTCTGGTGCAGCGCCACCGAGCCAAACTAACACGCACATGCCCCGCCCGTTTGTTTCTGTCATACACACACACACACACGCCCTGACCTTTTGTTTCTGTCACACACACACACACACACACACACACACACACACACACACACACACACACACACACACACACACACACACACACACACACACACACACACACACACACACGTGTATGTACACTGTACACGCACGCATGCACACACACAAACACACACGCGCGCGCTGGCACAAAGGGAGGGAGCAAAAGGGGAGCCAATAAAACGTCTTCTACAGTATCGCCCCTTTGGGTTTCGTCAAAATACGCCGAATGGAGTCCAAGTGGCCGGGGGGGGGGGTCCCCGAGAGAGCGAGAGTTCTGCGAACGAGGGGGCGAGATTGAGTGATGGAGTGATGGAGTGAGAGCACGCGGGCGCAGCGCGGTCAACCGGGGCCACGGAGTTGACAGGTGACACCAGGTGAGGTCTGCGTGGCGAGCGAGTGACTGAGTGAGACTTGAGTGAGAGTGACTGAGTGAGTGTGAGTGTGTGTGTGTGTGAGCATACTTGGTACTCGGTGCAGGGTATCTGTTCAAATAAACGGTGAAATGTAATATTCAAGTGAGCGGGTGTGGGGGTGGATTAGTGGAGTGGGCAGCAGCAGCAGCAGCAGCAGCCAGGGCCGATCCTGGCTCGGAGCTCCAGAGGAATACAGGGTCCCTGTCCTCCCAGCCCAGCCAGGCCCAAGCGCTGCCTCCCCGGGCCAAGCAGCTGCAGCCCAGCAGCCTTTCCTGGAAGTCAGGGATGGATGGATGGATGGGTGACGAACTGACACTCCTGAGAGAGACAGTCCAGGAGACTCGGACTTGTCGGGGGTTTGGAGCGATATCAGACGTCCGGCCGGCCGCGCGGGTCGGACGGGGTTCCGGAGGCGACCGCGTCTGAACGCGCGGAGAGAGGCGTGGGGCCCGAGGAGACGCCGCACTTTTTTCCTGAGGAGCGCGGAGGAAATTCTGAGGAAAGGAGGCCCCCCGATACTCCGGTCTCCTCGCCATGACTCGGACCATCGCCAACGCTCTCTCGGTGTATGGGGTTTCCATGGCAACGCACGCACGCACACACACAAAGGGGACAGGATAAGCGCAGGGGACAGGATGAGCGCTCAGGAAAGAAACACGAGTACAACAAAAGCAACTGACTGTGTTGGACGCAAACAGCTGATTCGTGTTTAGAGCACGATGGGACGTATTGCTCACACAGTGACTCCCGCAGTGTTGCTGTTGTGGAATAAAAACACTGGATGTTTCTGTGCTTACGTATGTATGTGTGCGCGTGTGTGTGTGTGTGTGTGTGTGTGTGTGTGCGTGAGAGCGGTCACAATGGCTCTACTGAACTACAGGCCACAAAGCACACACACACTAATAAGCCCTACAACACATCAACTACACGGCTAGGCCCACAACCCTAAAGGCCTCCAGTCACATCCCTGGAGCATCCCTGCACCTGTCTGTCAGTCTGTGGAAGTCCTTACACCCCCCAGGCCATTCCTGGGAATACCCCCCGCCCCCCTTCCTAAACGAGAAAGGCCGCGGGGATGAAAGCTGAACATGGAAAACCATTTACCCCCCCCCCCCCCCCAGGGGATCAGGACGCAAGCCAGGACCGAGGGAGAGGGAGAGAGGGGCTTGTTTATATTCATTCCTCCAGTTGTAACAGGTCCGACCCCCCCCCTCTTCGTTCACCACCCTCCTGCTGGCCGGAGTGGAGACGATTGTTTTTCTGTGCAGCCTGGTGTGTGTGTGTGTGTCTGGGTTCAGAGATAAGTGAGATTAAGGGCACGGTACGAGCCTGGTCCCGAGCAGTCCGGTCCAGTGAACTGAGACGGCCGGACTGCGACCTGGCGACAACCCCGCTCCGTTTCCACGGCGGTCGCTCATAAGTTTGGCCGCAAACGGGACTTGTACGCGAGAAGAGCGCCGATAACGGGCGTCGCTACGCAGCCTTTTCCTCTCAGGGCCGGTTTCAAGGATAGAGATTCATTCTATTCCTGTTTATATTTGATTGTATTTGACCTTGAAAGGGTTTAATCTCGGGACTTGATCCGTGCCCAGGGAAACCAGCCTCGAGCGCTCGGATAAAAGCAGCACGGAGAGTCTGGAGGAAGGGAGGGGGCCGCGGTGGTCCGTGTCGGCGTCTGGCGTCGGTCTAAAGAGACGCGCCGCCGGGTTTCCGAAGGGGGGGGGTCTAATCTGGTTCAGGTGCGGCGGGGGCCGTGGGACCGGGTGGGGGCCCAGACAGGAGGGCTGGGTGTGGGGCTCGGTTTCATAAAGCCGTCTGTGGGTGTCCCCTCCTGTGGTTACTGCCTTAGTCAGTCGCGTGCGTGTGTGTGTGTGCACGTGTGTGTGTGTGTGCGTTGCAGCTAATTCTAACAAGATGGGGGTCACTTCCATTTGAACTGTACAACACAAAGATTTTATTCCTCTCTATAAATCGAGACCAAACTTGGTATGAAAAAGCTCATTATTGTGACTCACTCCTGGGGTTATTAATAGAGCCTGCTGGGAGACGGACTGGGAGAGCGGAGCAGGAAAACAAGCCTGGGTGTTGGACTGGGACTCTTGTGGTGTGAGGCTGGGTGTTGGACTGGGACTCTTGTGGTGTGAGGCTGGGTGTTGGACTGGGACTCTTGTGGTGTGAGGCTGGGTGTTGGACTGGGACTCTTGTGGTGTGAGGCTGGGTGTTGGACTGGGACTCTTGTGGTGTGAGGCTGGGGGTTGGACTGGGACTCTTGTGGTGTGAGGCTGGGTGTTGGACTGGGACTCTTGTGGTGTGAGGCTGGGTGTTGGACTGGGACTCTTGTGGTGTGAGGCTGGGTGTTGGACTGGGACTCTTGTGGTGTGAGGCTGGGTGTTGGACTGGGACTCTTGTGGTGTGAGGCTGGGTGTTGGACTGGGACTCTTGTGGTGTGAGGCTGGGTGTTGGACTGGGACTCTTGTGGTGTGAGGCTGGGTGTTGGACTGGGACTCTTGTGGTGTGAGGCTGGGTGTTGGACTGGGACTCTTGTGGTGTGAGGCTGGGTGTTGGACTGGGACTCTTGTGGTGTGAGGCTGGGTGTTGGACTGGGACTCTTGTGGTGTGAGGCTGGGTGTTGGACTGGGACTCTTGTGGTGTGAGGCTGGGTGTTGGACTGGGACTCTTGTGGTGTGAGGCTGGGTGTTGGACTGGGACTCTTGTGGTGTGAGGCTGGGTGTTGGACTGGGACTCTTGTGGTGTGAGGCTGGGTGTTGGACTGGGACTCTTGTGGTGTGAGGCTGGGTGTTGGACTGGGACTCTTGTGGTGTGAGGCTGGGTGTTGGACTGGGACTCTTGTGGTGTGAGGCTGGGTGTTGGACTGGGACTCTTGTGGTGTGAGGCTGGGTGTTGGACTGGGACTCTTGTGGTGTGAGGCTGGGTGTTGGACTGGGACTCTTGTGGTGTGAGGCTGGGTGTTGGACTGGGACTCTTGTGGTGTGAGGCTGGGTGTTGGACTGGGACTCTTGTGGTGTGAGGCTGGGTGTTGGACTGGGACTCTTGTGGTGTGAGGCTGGGTGTTGGACTGGGACTCTTGTGGTTTGAGGCTGTGGAACAACATTACTGGAGCAGAACGGCGCAGTGGCACGAAACAGACACACTGCAACACTCACCATAGAAGGTCCCTGAACTAGGAGAGAGCTACCATGGCCTAGGACAAAGCAGTTACCATGTCCTAGGACAAAGCAGTTACCATGTCCTAGGACAAAGCAGTTACCCTGTCCTAGGACAAAGCAGTTACCATGTCCTAGGACAAAGCAGTTACCCTGGCCTAGGACAGAGGAGTTACCCTGGCCTAGGACAGAGGAGTCACCTTGGTCTAGGACAAAGCAGTTACCCTGGCCTGGACAGAGGAGTTGGCAAGGACCAAACTACATCGCCAACTCTCCTGACAACCACGTGCCTTTGAGAACACTGGGATCATCTGCTGCTGGTTTATGTTATGTTGTATTTTACTTGATTTCTTTATTTGATAACTTTCTGGAACCTCTGAGGAAATCAGCCTATCTGGAAAAAAAAATTGGTGAAAATTAGTGGGAATACTATTCGGGGAATAGGAAAAACAATTCGGAGAATAGGAAAAACTATTCAGAGAATAGAAAAAACTATTCGGAGAATAGAAAAAGATATTTGGGGAATAAAAAAAACAATTCGGGGAAAAATTAGGAATTTTGGATCGGGCATGGGTGGGTTTTAAATTCCATCTTATGCTTCGAGGGGCTCTTCATTTTAAAATGTTTTATCTTTCTTGATTTCTTCATTGGCATAGGACTACCCAGGCCTAGGACAGAGGAGTTACCCTGGTCTGGGACAGAGGAGTTACCCTGCCCTAGGACAGAGGAGTTACCCTGGTCTGGGACAGAGGAGTTACCCTGGTCTAGGACAGAGGAGTTACCCTGCCCTAGGACAGAGGAGTTACCCTGGCCTAGGACAGAGGAGTTACCCTGGCCTAGGACAGAGGAGTTACCCTGGCCTAGGACAGAGGAGTTACCCTGGCCTAGGACAGAGGAGTCACCCTGGTCTGGGACAGAGGAGTCACCCTGGTCTGGGACAGAGGAGTTACCCTGGTCTGGGACAGAGGAGTTACCCTGGTCTAGGACAGAGGAGTTACCCTGGTCTAGGACAGAGGAGTTACCCTGGTCTAGGACAGAGGAGTTACCTTGGCTAGGACAGAGGAGTTACCCTGGTCTAGGACAGAGGAGTCACCCTGGTCTAGGACAGAGGAGTTACCCTGGTCTGGGACAGAGGAGTTACCCTGGTCTAGGACAGAGGAGTTACCCTGGTCTGGGACAGAGGAGTCACCCTAGTCTAGGGCACGGAAGACAGATTAGTGTTTGGGGGAAAGTCCATTTCACTCTCGCTTAGAGGAGCAGCAAGTGACTCAGCGTGCAAAGCACAGAACACACTCTCAGCCAGGAAGTAGTGTTAAGAGGCCTCAGTGGACCAGAGGCACTTAGGACACATTTAGCCAGAGGTGCTGAACCTCCAAACTGCTAAGTCTGCCTTCCTCCCCACTCATAAACACACTATACAGCCCCCAAACGTACTACTAAGAGCTGGCCCAGTGGGGGCTTCCTGTCCGTGCGTGTGTGTGCGTGCGTGTGTGTGTGTGTCCGTCCTTGGTAATGAAAATACACTAATGCCACTGCAATTATACACACCATAGGAGCTCTTTCTGACCTTTGTTCTTGGGGAGCCTGGAGGCCGGTGTGTGTGTGTGTGTGTGTGTGTGTGTGTGTGCGTGCTCACCATCCATGCCGGCGGGGGGTGCTTGCTGCTGCACCCCAGCGTAGGGGGCCTGGGGCTGGGGGGCCACTCCTGGCTGGGGGGCCGCAGAGGTGGAGGAGGCAATACTGTCTGGAGTCCCTGAGCGCTCCTCAGCTGCTATACCAGGGGGAGCTAGAGGGAGAGAGGGAGAGAGAGAGAGAGAGAGAGAGAGAGAGAGAGAGAGAGATGGAGAGAGAGAGATGGAGAGAGAGAGAGAGGGGAGAGGGAGAGAGAGAGAGGGGAGAGGGAGAGAGATAGAGATGAAGGGAGGTAGAGAGAGAGAGAGAGGCAGAAAAACAGGCAGACAGAGAGAGAGAGACAGAGAGAGAGACAGAGAGAGAGACAGAGAGAGAGGGGTTTGCTTGGGTCCACAAACAGCATCATGTGACAGCGTTGAAGGAGAGTTGCACTGATTGACGGAGTGATTGATTGACTAGTTGGCTGATTAGTACCTTGGATCTGATCCTCGCTCAGTCCGAAGGAGGAGATGACGCTCTTGCTGACCTCGTCCTGGTTCTTGAGCGGATCGAAGGCGGACATGCTGGCGGCGCTGACCGGGGTGGTCTGCTTTAGGACCGGCTCCGCCGCCACCGCCTTCCCCTCACGCCCATCTGCCGACTCTGGGGTTAGAGAGAGGGAGGGAGGGAGGGAGAGAGATGGAGGAAGAGAGGGAGGAGGAAGAGGAGAGAGGAGGATGGTGAGAGGGAGGAGGAAGAGGAGAGATGAGGAGGGAGAGAGATGGAGGAGGAAGAGAGGGAGGAGGAAGAGGAGAGAGGAGGATGGTGAGAGGGAGGAGGAAGAGGAGAGATGAGGAGGGAGAGAGATGGAGGAGGAAGAGAGGGAGGAGGAAGAGGAGAGAGGAGGATGGTGAGAGGGAGGAGGAAGAGGAGAGAGGAGGAGGTAGAGAGATGGAGGAGGAAGAGAGGGAGGAGGAAGAGGAGGGAGAGAGATGGAGGAGGAAAAGGAGGGAGAGATTGAGGAGGAAGAGAGGGAGGAGGGAGAGAGAGGGACGAGGAAGAGAGGGAGGAGGGAAGAGGGAGAAAGATGGAGGAGGAAGAGGAGAGAGGAGGAAGTTGGGATGAAGAGAGATGTTTCAATACAGATGAGAGATGAGCAAAACTCTACCGAAGACAGAAGGACGCAAACACACACACACACTCAGACTCATCGTGCGTGGACATGGGGTGTGAACAGAACAACCTTGTGAAAGATCTCCCCACACCTCAGACACACCCACCTGCTCCTCTCCATCACACACACATTATGGCCCAATATTGCTGCAAAGCATCATGGGACATCGCCCCTTGGGCATATGGCAAGGGAGGGAAGTGATTGGTTGGTGTCACTGGTAGTGAGGGATGTTTTGGAGGGAGAACAAACTAACTCTACCAGGGACGGTTGGTTCCAAAGAGGGTTTACGACTTGACGACTTGATAAAACACACACCTAACCCGCGTGTGTGGGGTGTGTTTACCGCTGTCTGGTGCGGTGGCGGCCCGGCCAGGCTCTGAGGGGGGCTCCAGACTGTCCAGGAGGCGGTTGACTTTGTTCCTGAGCTCGATGAGCTCCCTGCGCAGGTACTTCACCTGACTGGACTCCAGGGGTCGTGGCTGGCCATTCACTAGAGAGAGAGAGAGAGAGAGAGAGAGAGAGAGAGAGAGAGAGAGAGAAAGAGAGATGGAGAGAGAGAGATGGAGAGAGAGAGATGGAGAGAGAGAGATGGAGAGAGAGAGAGGGGAGAGGGAGAGATGGAGAGATGGAGAGAGAGATGGAGAGAGAGAGAGAGACAGAGACAGAGAGAGATGGAGAGGGAGAGAGAGAGAGGGGAGAGGGAGAGAGATAGAGATGAAGGGAGGTAGAGACAGAGAAAGAGAGAGAGGACAAAATAGCAGTTTAATAAAAAAAATCCTGTATTTACAGTTGAGAGACAATACACCCTATTCCAGCAAAACACATCAATAGTTGGTGAGCTAATCGTTGGACAAAATGGTTTGCAAGAAGCTGAGAGGAGAAACGAGGCATGAGGAGGAGGAGGGAGGAGGTTCCCCAGGCCACCAGCTCTGCCTGCTCCTGCCCCACTAGAACCCTGCCGAGTATCGGGACACAGTCTCTGCTTTCTGGCGGACTAACAAGAACACAGTTGTTTGGCTCCACTGTGGCGGTTCCAGGACCGGGTTGAGGTTGAGTGTCGAGTGTTGGTCTTCTGGGTGGGTTGCCGCACACAGGAGACACTGTGGGTCGATCTGGTCACGGTACATAAGAGAGGAGACGGTACGCGGTCGGGGTTCGGACCGGTCCAGACCGGCTAGATTAAACCAGGCACGCTCAAGCTAAGTAGGATTAATGGACCATGGTTTTCGGCTCTGGAGCCACCAAAAACATGGCAACCAGACACCAGACGCACGAGTCAGACCCCTGTATCGCCACATACACACACACACGCACACAGAATTCATACAAAAGCAGTCCAGTGGGGTCAGTATCTCTGCAGGTGTGTGTGCCCGTGCACGTGTTTGTGTGTGTGTGTGTGTGTGTGTGTGTGTGTGTGAGAGAGAGTGGGGGGTTGTTTCCTTCGCCTGTCAGCATCTCAGCAATCAGGAATGTTGTGGTTAAAGCACGAAAAAACACACTATTCACTCCGTCTCGCGCACACGACACGCGCTACAATCCTACCCTCTGTTATTTATGTGTGGGTGGGTGGGTGTTTATGTGGTGCACCTGTCTGGTCAGACGTGGGTCAAGCCCACATTCTGGACAGTGACTTTAGGCTTCACATTCACAGGTCAAACCACAAGGCCCAACGGCAAATAACGTGGGATGTCACGAGACAGGCCTAACCACAATTTTCCACTGCAGAAATGGGCAAAAGCTACATTCAAAACCAAAGAGCCGAAGTCAAACACAACAGAAGGGCAAACGTGCAAATGACGACATGACGTCCATGTCAACACTCTGGTTATGTAATCTAGGATAAACACACAAAGCCTTCGGTTTTATGAACAGTGACTTCGGTTCAGATAGATGCATGACTGCATTTCAATAGTTTGGAAGGGTCTACAATTGCTGTGAATGATGTGTCCAAGAGCGCCCGTGTGTGTGTGTGTGTTCTGCCCGTGCGTGGGTGATGGATCGGTCCCTGCTCTCCTGTTTGCGTACAGCCCTCTTCACACCCCAGGTCTGGGGCTCAGGAAGACTACAGAGGTCGTCCATCAGCTCGGCGAGCTGCTCTACAGAGACGCTCCATACATCAGGGGGGACAAGCGAGGGACTGACATGACATCCCCAAACCGACTGGCAACCTCATCATCATCAGCACGCCTGGACCCCCCGACCGCCTCGCACTATGGATTCGGGGTAGTGGAGGAGAGCGGTGGGGAGCTCGGGGGGGCGGCTGTGAGAACCACAGTGGGGACCATCAAGTTTGTTTGAGCATTGATGTGACTGAGCGTGTCGGGGCCCGGTGTCTTCACACATGGTCTGGCGCCGCCGGACTGTCATCGCCGCTCTCGCTGCGGTCAGTCAGGGGTTTATCCCGGGACACTGTACGGGAGACCGGCGGACGAATTCCACATGTTGAGCGCAGATTCCGAATCCTTAAAAACAGCTCTTCTTGACTGACCTAGGGGCGTCCCCTACTGGCGCCCAGATTCCTCTAGTAGTGTGTGTGTGTGTGTGTGTGTGTGACACTGAACAGACGAGGGATGGACCGACAGGAGGATCCAGCCTTTTCTCACCACCTCCTCATCTCGCCACACATGTCTGGGAACGCCGCCGCACGTGAGGATGGGACCGCGGCACGTGGTCGGGCCCCCGCCACTTAACGCTCGGTGAGGGAGGGGGGAAACCAAATATCCCCAGATAACATTCATTTTCTTCCCTCCTTTCTCTTTTTCTCCTTCATTCTGTCTTTCATATTTTCTTTTCTGTGCCAATCCCCGTCTCTAATAACGGCAGGGATGGAGCACGCCGCTGCCGCTGTCTAATTGGGAGCAGAGCACAGGAAATGACATCATGGGGGTCTGCTGCCATTGGATATGGAAAGCGGGGGTCGAGGGATGTGCGTGGATAAACACCGACGCAGGGCTGACATGCAGGCCGAAAGCACACGTCAATCAGGCGTAGCCAACACTCTAGCAGACCTAGCTAGCGGTAGCACGCCGTCATGCTTCACTAGCTTGGAAGACAGACTTCCTTGGAAAAAAAATAAAAAAATCCCTTTTGCGATATAGTCTGGACTTCTAGCTGCCCAGAACGATTACAGTGGGTGGGAGCACTTGAGCCTTGACAAACTCCTTCAGCCAATGAGCGTAACAAAACGTTTGGTGAAACCATTCGGGAGAACGGCGAAAACATCTTTTCCGCTGAGAAACTCCGCTAGTCCATACTCATGTTCTTGTTTAATTGTTGTTATTTCAGTCTATTTCTGAAATAACTGCATGTATGGCTGTATTTCACATCATCAACGATGAGATCCAATCAGAAGCTAGGGGGGCAGAAGAGCAGTTAGGATGCAGTCCCTGATTGGCCCGGTTACTGTAGTAATTCCTGGAAATCGATTTGGATGGGAAGAAGTCCAGACTGTACTGCAAAAGGGAGTGGGTTTTTATGTATTTATTTCATCTGGCTTCAATTGTGTTCCCAACAAGCAAGTGTTTTAGAAAGCAAGTGTTGTGTTGCCATATCTCCTCTGTTTCATGAAATGTGGTCTACTGGCACTACAGAGGCACATTTGCAGAATACAAGAAATAAAGTTTACTCTTCTAAAGGGTTGGGGGAATAAAAAATGGTTTTAGATGCGTTGCGATTCTGTCTCGAACGATGCATCGCTTGACGTGGAAACCTCAATCAGAAATGAAAGAAAAAAAGGGCCCACACTGTAAGCGTAAATTCCTTGGAGCTTGATGGTGAAACAAAGTTGGTGAATCGTAAGTTACGTAATGGACGCAAAACAAACTTTATCCGACCGGCACCCGCTGTTTTAAAAGCGATACAGTATGCGAGCACTTTGGCTTCTATGTATATAATAGATCTATATCTAAGCTGAAGGGAAGATAAACCTAGACAAGAGCCACACAGTATGAGCTGAAGGGAAGATATACCTAGACAAGAGCCACACAGTATGCAAGGTGGGTCGAGCAAGACAAGAGCCACACAGTATGCAAGGTGGGTCGAGCTAGACAAGAGCCACACAGTATGCAAGGTGGGTCGAGCAATACTTTGGGAACACAACAAACGTGAGACGCCAATAAAAAATGTTGATGCATCAAGATGCATCGATAATCATTTCATAATCGATAAATCGTTTTCGAATCGCATCGTTGCCCTATGAATCGGAAACGAATCATGAGTTGCCTTGAGATTCCCACCCCTACAAGGAATACATCCGCAGATTATAAAGCATACCTGTAGCTGATAAGAAGGCAGAGAGGAAAGGTTAAGGACATGGTTTTACTGAGGGAAAACATGGGGTAAGACTGCCCTCCTGTGACCAGATGCTGTACATGACGATCGGATCACGGGAGGGAGGAGAGAGAGAAGCAGGAATTGTTGCTCTATGAGTAGCAACAGAGCGCCTGTGGTTTGCGGGACAAAAGGCAGATAGGTAGGGAGGTAGGGAGGGAGGGAGGGAGGTAGGTAGGGAGGTAGGGAGGTAGGGAGGGAGGGAGAGGAAGGAATGCCATCTTGTAGAGCTGAAGGCTACTGTTGTGATATTAAATGACGGACTGCCGTTAGCAAGCAGAGTAGCCTGCAGTTGACTCAACAGATATGCCTGGATGGCCAGGAATCCAAGCGTTCAGAAGAGACCAGGGATTTTTAAGGACTTCCGTGAACACAGTTAAGTTTGTTTCTGACGTGGACAGAATGGGAGTATTCTTACCGAACAAGGTGAGTTTCAGTATTCTACTGCACTGGATGGCGAAGGAGAGGTCTGAGCTGTCGAAAATAGTGATGAGGTCATCGTCTGCAAGAAGAGAGCAGGAGAGATGGGGAAAAAAAACAAATTTAAATCAATTAAGGGGTCAAATCAGGACGTACAACAGATGCTGTGGATACAGGGCCTGCTCTGTTCTGCTACTGAGTCCAGTCTCCTACCCTTGCCCTTACCCTTGTGCTTGTATGTGATAGTAGCCTGGCCTTTCGGTTGCAAAACTGACCAATAAAGATCCATCCGGCTCAATGATACTCTTCTTTCTCGTCTCTTATCCTGGGCCCTGACGGTGGTCTGGTCTCACACAGGACATGCAGCCCTAGTGAGCGTGTGCGCCCTCGACAATGGAACAGCGCGCGACACGGTGACAGTGACATGGCAACCATTGTGTTCCGCCCTCTTACCCTCGTCTTTGTACTTGATGGTGACCTCGTCGTTGCTCAGCAGCTTGCCGCGGAACACGCGCTGCATCATGAGCACCAGCTCGTCGTAGGTGATGTCCTCGTTGTGGATGGGGATGCGTCTGATGTCATCGCCCAGCTGGGCCTTGATGATAAGCTTCCCGCTGAGGTCGAGCTGTCCGTTCATGGTGCCGACCGCCCTCTGCTGCTCCCGCCGCTGGAGAGGGGCGGGGCCAAGAACAGGTAAACAACACGCAGCATGCACACAACACAAACGCTGCCCATTGTACTGAGTGAATCACAAATGAATACAAATACATTAGACCTAGGTCATCCTACACACAGTGTTTTGGTTATGATATTGATGGGTATCAAATTATTTGATATTGATGGGTAATCAAATTAGTCTTAGATCTTAATAAATTACCTTCAATTCAATCCTATCAAATTAAAGATTTTTCTCAATAAGACTAATGATTGAAGTTGTTGTGCTAAACCTGGACACTGGTCTGGAGCCACCTCACTGCTGTAGTGGTCTGCTTCCAAAGTCTGAAGTTCATATATGACAGGCGGTGCTGGAACAGGCCTATAGCCTACAGTTCCATGTACCATATCCTGCTGGGGCTGTCCTATCCTATAGTCTTCCCCAGACTTTGGCCATAAGTACGTATGCCTATTGATAAGGGAATGAGTTACATGGTGTGTTGCGTGGCTCTTCACTATTGATCAATGATGGTGCAAAATATTTCAGAGAGAGTGAGTGAGTGAGTGAGTGAGTGAGTGAGTGAGTTGAATAGGTAGGTAGGTGTGGGCTAGGTAGGCTGAGGGTGCATTATCAGGTGCCCAAATCCCTCAGTTATCGGCTAACTAATGGAATCAGAACAAGAAGGGGTTATAAAGCAAATCAACGCTTCTTCAACGAATCTAGAAAAGTAAATTGCTAGCTGGAAGTTACCTGTCAAGAAAAACACACGCTAGCATTAGCTAACGTTGGCTAAGAAACCAGGAGAAGTCTACAGACACACACAAGTCACATTGACGCACCCTTTCTAGCCACAACTGGCAAAGCCTGAAGTTGCTCCACCCTTTGCCGAGCCTGATAAATAACGACGCTAGCTAACACTCGTCTACTCAAATGGGCGAGGTTTATGGTGCGTTCGTTTATAACTGGGAGGTGGCAATTTGCGACTTGCTACTAGGAATGATTAAATAAAACACCTCATGAACTCGCACTTCCTCGTCGCAAATTCGGATATGTTTCTCAGCCTCCAGTTGCTCGAATGCACTAGATATAACCTGGTAACTGTGATATAATGGTATATAGATATAACTAGGTAACTGTGATATAATGGTATATAGATATAAATAGGTAACTGTGATATAATGGTATATAGATATAACTAGGTAACTGGGATATAATGGTATATAGATATAACTAGGTAACTGTGATATCATGGTATATAGATATAACTAGGTAACTGTGATATAATGGTATATAGATATAACTAGGTAACTGTGATATAATGGTATATAGATATAACTAGGTTACTGTGATATAATGGTATATAGATATAACTAGGTAACTGTGATATCATGGTATATAGATATAACTAGGTAACTGTGATATAATGGTATATAGATATAACTAGGTAACTGGGATATAATGGTATATAGATATAACTAGGTAACTGGGATATAATGGTATATAGATATAACTAGGTAACTGTGATATAATGGTATATAGATATAACTAGGTAACTGTGATATAATGGTATATAGATATAACTAGGTAACTGTGATATAATGGTATATAGATATAACTAGGTAACTGTGATATAATGGTATATAGATATAACTAGGTAACTGTGATATAAACATATAATGGTATATAGATATAACTAGGTAACTGTGATATAATGGTATATAGATATAACTAGGTAACTGTGATATAATGGTATATAGATATAACTAGGTAACTGTGATATAATGGTATATAGATATAACTAGGTAACTGTGATATAATGGTATATAGATATAACTAGGTAACTGTGATATAATGGTATATAGATATAACTAGGTAACTGTGATATAATGGTATATAGATATAACTAGGTAACTGATATAATGGTATATAGATATAACTAGGTAACTGTGATATAATGGTATATAGATATAACTAGGTAACTGTGATATAATGGTATATAGATATAACTAGGTAACTGTGATATAATGGTATATAGCTCGAATGCACACAGGTCGGAGGAAGGTATTTTGCTACTTGCGACTTGCCACCTCCGACCACAAACGAACGCACCATTAATGTGAGGCTAGCTGTCTTTAGCTAACGTCAGAGATGGCTACCATGTTTAGCTAACTGAACAACGTCCCCACAAGCTAACGTTAGATAATTCAAACAAAACGCTTTCCAACTGTTGAAAGACAAATAACAGTCAAAAAGTTAAATAGTTAAATAGTATAGTACGTCAATCCCATCATAACAGAGCTAATGCTAGCTCTCTCTAGGCCATTTTCCTGTGTCACTGACCGGATATAGAACCATGCCAAATAAAGACCCATGTGTATTGCCGTTACAATGTGGAATGTTGGCATCCTGCAAAATAGTGCTCCATTGACCTACTTCATTACCGGCATCAGGAAGTCAGTATTGACCATTTTTTACTTATCAACTAAAATATTTGTTACTATTCATTGACTTCGGGGATAGCGAGACGATGGCCTACCGATATATTAAACCAATGTAACATGGAAAACAGCAGCAGCTAGCAGTTAGCCTAGCGAAAATGCTACGGTGGCTAACATTTGGTGGCTAACGAGATCTACCACTTTAATGCCATGTCCTTCGTTTGGATGGAAACAATGGGCGCTCGGTTCTCACCCGAACTGGACGACTTGATCCCGCTTTTCGGTGGTTCTGTCAAGGGGACTTGTCCACCCAAAGCTGTTCACCGGGAAAGCTGGCACTGACAGATACCAACCTTACATCAGGAACTCCTCTGGCCTGTTTACGTCAACCATGACGTCAACCCGTACGTGGCACACGGCGCTACGCAGGCGCACAACGGAAGCTTGCAACCTCACGCTGGGTCCATGGATGTAGGGTGGCCGAGCAATGAACTGAGGACAGGTCCACAACAAGCTCAGTGAATATGCTATAGTGTAAGCATAGAAAGGTTTATATTTCATTTGTGTAGCAATGTATCATTGAGTTATTATTGTAGTGTGTTTACACTGTGTACATACTCTTGGAAAGCACTAAATAAACATATCTCTGAGCCATCATGAACCACAAGTGACACCACAAAGGCAACAAGACAAGCTAACTATTCCCCCCCATTTTATTTGGTGAAAAAAAAAAAAACTTACATTGGTGATAAAAAAAAACAACTTACAAACAAGTTGCGTGGGCTGGAAACATCTACAGACAGAATAAATACTAGGCCCGCAATTACATGAATGAGAGGTAGGCTTGTGGATGCGTAAATAATAGTGCCGGCATCGATGCATAATCGGAGAAAAAGGAGAAATGACATGACAAAACATGCAGTTGTTCACCAGTCATAAAGGACTATTGGCTCATTTTGCACCTATTTCTTCTTCTTCTCCTGCGTGGAGTTGAACCAAGCGTCCAGCAGCTTCTTGCTGTAGTAGATCTGCCAGGCGTGCACCTGGACGGCGATCACCATCACTAAGTACATCACCGTCACCGCCGAGTAGCCAAAGATGAACCGGTAGGCTTTGCCGTGGCGGTACAGCTGCTGGGCGACTGGGAACATCTCCATAGAGCCGTAGATGAGCGGAGCCATGGAGAACAGGCCGGAGCTGATCATGGAGATCACCAGGTAGCTGATGTTGTTCCTGGGCAGGGATAGGCTACTGAAGAGCAACGGGAAGAGACTCAGCAGGTACGGGTACTCCCACTGGTACGGTGTGGCGACCGTGTCATGTGACACCAGGTTGAGGTGGCTGACGGTCACCTGGGCAGCCACCAGGAGCCAGATGAGGAGGTGTACGAAGTTCAGTTTCCGCACCTCCGACTTTAGACTGGCGCTGGAACAAGAAACGGTACAGGGTGTTGAGAGAGATGCTGTTCAGACTGACATAGGAGAGAGACACAGGAAGAGAGGGAGATAGAAAGAGGGGAGAGACAAATGGAGGAGAGAAGACAGACCAAGAACATAGAAAGAAACCGAGGTTGACAGATGGGAGAAAGAGAAACAGATAGAAAGAGAAACAGTCAGTCGGTCACTTTAACAGACCGACTAACATACAGACAGATAGGTGACAGGTGACAGGCAGACAGACGGACAACCTTGTTTACCTCATCTGGTAGTGTGAGCCCACCTTCTCTCTGTGTTTGAAATCACTCCCATCAGTGCCAGCAGATCGAGGGCCCACACGAGATGTCATGTTGTAAACAACCTGGTCAGACATACACAAATAATCATACAATATCAGCATGCATTTTAGAGTCAAGCTAATGTAGTCTATTTTTACCCTGTATTACATTAATCACACATCTGTATTACTCTCAGGTAGTAATCATTTGATTAGAATAATGAATAAACTTCACATTAGTTGGAACTGTGTTAATTTAAGGAGTTTAACATGTGAGTTACAACACATGGTCACCTCTGAAAGTGAGTACAGTTTGTAACATGATCCTAGGAGGACACAGGAAGCCCCCGTGTCCGAGGGGGGTGCAAAGCTCAGTCGATACATTGACCATTCTTTGTATGCAAATTTGTTTGTAATGTGATTCCTGGCTTGAAACCAGTTTAAAAGCTGCGGCCCCTCTAAGATAATTAAGTATTGCCGAAGTTCTGACCCCATGTAATAGGCATGCTCAATACATTGTTAATTCGACCGTTTTTGCCTCCTTGAGGTTCTGTTCCACACGAAGTTTATGCATTTGAAATACACTGCACTAATATATATATATATATATATATACCTAGCCAGCTACTGTAGCTGATCGATTAGACAGGACTAGGGGATGGCTTTCCTTTTGGTCGTAACTATTTCTACGGCGGCCGTAATTTTAGCCATCCATCTCTTATATTTGGGTAATGGTTATGGTTAGGGATAGGGTTCAAGCTGGTTAGGTTTTGAAAGCAAAATTCCCCCAAAACAAAATTCAGCGCAATAACAATAGCGGGTTAATCTATATCTTACTGCTGAGATTGTGAGGCGATAGATAAGGCGCCGTAAGCATAGCAGGCACGTCTGTTCTCACCACCGCCGTAAGAATAGACTGGGCCATTTCATTTGTGCTCGATAGCTACGCCAGATGTCACTGATAGCCAGCTGACTGGCAGCTATAGCTAGGCTACCTACTTCTACTTATTCTCCCGGCTAACTACACGGCCATAAGCAGTTTGCCTTCAATCATAGTTCTGTATTGAAATTCTCGATTTGTATTTAAGATGCCTATTTAAATAATACACTTACCACTTACTTTTCTGAATGATCAAGCAAGCAGAAGGGACCGCTAGATGAGCACAGCCGAGTGGGAGTAGAGAGAGAGAGCAGAGCAAGTGCATGACATCACACGCGCAGGCGCAGAACACATTTGGGGACCTCCTCCAGTCCCGCCTCCTCCCCATCCTAGCAGCACCTTTCTACCCAGCATCACATTCACGCCCAGCCCCCAAGCCCCCAGGAATCGAAATCGATGGTTACGTATTGTAACCCTAGTTCTATGAGTGGAGCGGAGCCCCACAGGGCTAGCTCCTATTGGCTAGCGAAACCCAGCTAGCTACATTGACTGAAGAAAAAAACATACACGCACCTGTGTCCAACCAGGTCCGGTGCACCACTGTATAAGCGGGCTACGCCCGCACATCTGCTCCTAACCGAAATTTTCAGCGAGCAGACTGCGGGGTCAGCAAGTCTGTTCCCTGTGGGGCTCCGCTCCACTCATAGAACTAGGGTTACAATACGTAACCATCGTTCTATTTCGTGGAGCTCCGCCCCACAGGGCTAGCTCCTATTGGCATAAGCGGAGCTACACGACCGCACCATACACTCTTGCTGGCCCCAGTAAGGGAAACCAGTCAGGACACAAGCCAGGGCTCCAAGGCGAGACCATACTAACAGTTGATCCGACCCAAGCACTGGCCCCACCCCGCCACACTCAGTCTATCACAGCCGAGGGCAAGGAGAGGCACGTGGGGCGAGAGCTGGACCAAAGCGGTTACTCCGTAACAAGCCCGTCCCAGCCTCACACATAAACAGGAGCGGAACGTCACTAGACGGGCCCGCTCCTACCTTAGCCGAACCGGTGAGACCTGAGTGAGTCACGTCTGCTTTCCTAGCAGGAAAAGACCCCGCGGCTCAAACCGGTTCTCCAGTAGCGGCGAGACCTGCCGTGGTCAATTCTGACTCTTTCACAGAAGACCCGGCGACTCGAGCCGAACACCTACATGAAAAAATCCTGTCTAACGCTGGCTCGCACCGGCGGCTGTGTTTAGCACAGATGACGCCACAGAGACAGAGGACATGGATAAAAGGTAATAACGGACAAAAGGAGACGGGGATGACCAAGTCGCCGCCGCACAGATGTCCTCCACTGACACACCATTGAACAGGGCAACTGACGTGGCCACACCCCTTGTGGAGTGTGCCCGAACAGCACCAGGCAGAGGACGACCCGCAGTCACGTAAGACTGGGCGATGCCCTCACAGATCCAATGGGAGAGACGCTGTTTCGACAACGGAGAACCCACCTTCCCTGGGCCGTGGCAAACCAACAACTGGGGGGTGGTGCGGACCGCAGCCGTGCGCTGGACGTAACACGTCAACGCACGCACAGGACACAACAAATGCAGGCGGGCCTCTTCCTCGCTCGCATGAGGTGGAGGATAGAAGGCTCCCAGCTCCAAATCCCGTGCCCTATAGGCGCCCCGGACCACCTTCGGAACGAAAGATGGATCCGTGCGCAACACAGCTTTGCTCCCATCACCCGTGATGAGAAAAACTGTCAACGCCCTCAGATCACTGACCCGCTTGCCCGACGTAAGAGCAAGGAGCAGCGCGGTCTTAATCGATAGCCACTTGAGAGATATCCGCTCCATTGGTTCGAACGGCGCTTTACATAGCGCATCCAGAACCAAGAGCAAATCCCAAGGCGGCGCCGCAGCCTTACGCACAGGGCGAAGACGGCGCGTGCCGGCCAGGAAGCGTTTAACCAGGGGATGCCCGAAAACCGTAGTTTTGGCGAACCCCTCATGGCATGCGGAAATAGCACACGCATACACCTTGATAGTGGATGCTGCCAAACCGCCACCATGATCCAACAGGTGCTGAAGGAATTCCAAAATCGCCTCGACCGAGCATGACTCGGGAGCGAAGTCCCTTTCCTCACACCAACGCGCAAAAGCAGCCCATTTGCCAGAGTAAACCAAGGCAGTGGAAGCCGCGCGCGCGCTCTGAATTGTACAGATCACGGCCGGAGAGAGTCCCCTATCAGACAATCTCCGCCGTTCAAGAGCCAGGCCACCAGCGGCCGTCCCAAGACTGGAGGTGCGCAAATTGAGCCCTCCGCCTGGGACAGAGCGTTCGGCCAATGAGGGATGTGCCACGGTTCTACAGTAGTCATGGCCATCACTTCTGCATACCATCTCGCCCAGTGGCGGTCCGGCGCTATCAGTATCACTGATGCACCCTCTGACCGCACCCTGGCCAACAATGGTAAAATCAGCCCCATCGGCGGGAAAGCATACAGCAGCGCCCCCGGCCAGGGGGCATGCGCGAACGCATCCACGCCCAGCGGAGGCTGGTCCTGCTGTCTCAGAGAGAACCAGAGGGGACACTTCGCGTTCTCTCTCGAAGCAAAGAGATCCACCCCTGCTCTGCCGAACCGGGTCCAGAGCTGAGCCACTATCTGAGGATGTAGGCTCCACTCGCCCGGGTGAGGCCCGCCCCGAGACATCAGGTCCGCCCCGACGTTCAGACGGCCGGCAATGTGCCGCGCTGTCAGTGACCGGAGATTGACATGAGCCCATCGCCACAGCGTTACCGCCAGACGGTGAAGCGCTGGCGAGCGGACTCCCCCTTGTCGGTTGATGTAAGCTACTGTGGTCTGGTTGTCTGACCGCACCAGCACATCGCGCCCCTGTACCAGGTGTACAAAAATGGCGCAATGCCAGTAGCACCGTCTCCAACTCCAGGAGGTTGATGTGGCGCCGTTCTCCGACGGCCCACAAACCACCTACGGCCTGGGACAGACATGTACCACCCCAGCCGCTTAGAGACGCGTCTGTGAAGACAGCGACGTGAGCCGACACCCTGCCTATTGGAACACCGTGCGCTATTACGCGCCGGTCCCTCCAATAGTCGAGGTCTGCTGACAACGACCCCGGCATCCGCACAAGGCGCCGTCTGTGCCTCACAGGGTCCAGACGAAGCCGCGCGAACCATCTCTGCACGCACCTCATGTGAAGAAGGCCCAGTGACACTACCACATGGGCGGCTGCCATGAGACCCAGAAGGCGCATGATCGACAGAACCGCGATCTTTCGAGAAGGACGGCAAACACTGAGACTCTTCTCCAGTGTTTCCCTCCTTGAATCGGATAGCCGTGCTCTCATGGCGCTCGTGTCCAGATTGATACCTAGGTAAACAATCTGACGGGCCGGCCACAGAGCACTCTCCTCCCAGTTGATTGCAAACCCCAGGTCGGTGAGATGCCGCACCACCGTGGCGGTATGCATCAGAGCCAACAAAGGCGACGGAGCCAGTACCAGCAGGTCGTCCAGGTACGCCAGGATCCTGATGCCCTGCCGGCGCAGTGGCCTCAACGCCGCCTCCACACAATTGGAGAAGGTTCTGGGGGCGAGCGCATATCCAAACGGGAGTCTGGTATATTCGTACGCCACACCCAGGTAGGCGAAACGCAAAAACTTCCGATGCCGATGAGCTATCGGTATGTGGAAGTAAGCGTCCTTGAGGTCTATGCTGGTGCAAAAATCGCCGGGAAGGAATGCCTCCAGCATTTGTCGCACCGTAAGCATATGGAACTTCAGATTCGCCACCGTTTTGTTGAAAAGGCGGAGGTCCAAAATTGGCCTCACGCCCCCCGTCTTCTTTGGCACGAGGAAGCAGCGGGAATAAAATCCCTCGTCCCTCTGGCCTGACGGGACCACAGTTACCGCTCCCTTCAGAGGTGGTGTCCCACGTCGCTGTAGCGGGAGCCGCACACACAGAAACGATCCGGCGGATCAATCGGCGCCGGCAGGGGGTCATCTGAGGACGCCGCCAGCTCCGCTTGGGTCCGCTGAGTAGACATCTTCTTATCTTCTCCAGTAGCAATGCGAGCTGAAAATTTCGAAGGAGCAGATGTGCGGGCGTAGCCCGCTTATACAGTGGTGCACCGGACCTGGTTGGACACAGGTGCGTGTATGTTTTTTTCTTCAGTCAATGTAGCTAGCTGGGTTTCGCTAGCCAATAGGAGCTAGCCCTGTGGGGCGGAGCTCCACGAAATAGAACTAAAGTGAAGGCCTATTGAACCGCGCCATCTTGGCTAGATTTGTAGTCACTTGGCTATTTCCGGTTACTTTTGACTTGCGCAGTTGAGCTTCTCTGGCCGACGCGCGTCCACGAAAAAGTTCACATTTCTCTGAAATGTAGACGCGCGTTCCCGGCTCTCCCCGCTTTGATTTAGCAATGAAAACCGGCTTGCATATTAACCTGTTTTTGTCAAATATATCAATTGGAGAAATTATTTTTTGATCCTGGCATCTTAGTTTTAACAAGTTAAATATAATTGAACATGTTTTGTTTGCTAGTAGATGGTATTCATTCCGTTCGCGATAACGTTATTGCAGCCAGGCTAAATTCCTCCAGGGAGCCAGTGACAGGCGAGTTGAAGAGCTTCACTCCCCGCCAGCAGGAGCTCTGGCCGCGGCTACCGCATCTCGGAAAACCCGCTGAGTTCGTGGCTGCTATTTCACACTCGCCCTTGATCAATCCCAATACCGATCCATGGTAACAATGAATCAATCGTTCAGATCAGATCGGCAGTGCTGCATGCATGTTACAACATCATTGTTAGCTTTATTAACATAACCATAGCCTACATTTATCTCTCTAACGTTAGGCTATCCATCTTACACCAGTCGGCCATTCGATAGCTGGAAGCGGTCAACGCCAACGTTGACTGAAAACACCCAAACTCAGTGTATCGTTTCATCTTCATGCTACACATCAACTCCTTTACATTGTATGTGAATAAATTCCTGTTATTCTAAAAATATTCCATTTCTGTCCATTCCTGGAAAAGGCTAATAATTGCTGTCAAATGATCACTCCAGTTTATCACCGTATCCCACTACCATTTCAACTATGCACAGGAGGTTGTCTTGTGGTCATTTTCATTAAAAAATGTGAACTTTTTCGTGGACGCGCGTCGGCCAGAAAAGCACAACTGCGCAAGTCAAAAGTAACCGGAAATAGTCAAATGACTACAAATTTTGCCAAGATGGCGCGGTTCAATAGGGCTTCATTGTTGATAGCGGCCAGTGAATGGAGTGGCTGTATCCAGTTTATATAATACATCCATGCGCCCAGCCCCCTCGAGCAGTATATTCATTGACCAACTTGTCAAGGTTACTTATGATCATATATAATGGTTCAGATCAAAACGTTGCCAAAAATAGCACTTTTGAGAAAGTCTGATAATTGCTCTACCACTGTTTTGGTCATACAATGGATGTGGGTGGGCATCTTGAAAAATCTTTCAAAAACATTCGATTCAAACTCTCGATTTCAAAGACAAGAAACATGGTGGGTAGGGGTATTTGGGGGTGGGTAGGGGTATTTGGGGGTGGGTAGGGGTATTTGGGGATGGGTAGGGGGTATTTGGGGGTGTGTAGGGGGTATTTGGGGGTGGGTAGGGGGTATTTGGGGGTGGGTAGGGGGTATTTGGGGGTGGGTAGGGGTATTTGGGGGTGAGTAGGGGTATTTGGGGGTGGGTAGGGGTATTACCTGGGTCTTAGGGGCTGTGGAGGGCTGGGCTGGTCCAGGGAGAGCTTGCGGAGGTCCAGGCTGAGGGAACGAGGTTTGACCTGGGGCACCGGGCTGGAGAACTGACCCCTCCTGAACCACAACACATAACCAAGCATGTCCCTGCACACACACACACACAGGTTAAAGAGAGAATGTGTGTCTGTGAGTGTGTGTGTGTGTGTGTGTGTGTGTGCAGGGCTGAGTGACGGCTGGGGGAGGCGTGCAGCGGAGGCGGGGCCTAGGCGGGCGCGGTCCCTGGCGCGGCGTGCCAACAGCGAGGACAGCATCGAGGTGCTCAGCATCACCGACTCCATCCTCCCCGAAGACCTCGCCGCCATCACCGAGGAGACCGAGGACACGCCGGGAACCCTGGGAGACGCAGTCCAGGAGAACGGGCCCGCCCAGCAGCACAGAACTCTGTGTAGCGTGGTCCGGGAGGGAACACCAGACTCCGACACGCCCCCTCCACAGCAGGGAAAGCTGGGTAATCTATAACATCATGCTCTGTCATGGCGGCGTAGAGAGAGGGAGAGGCCGCTTGTTTGTCTGTCCTCCCAGGGGGATTTCAGGACTGCAAAATGGCGGCCCTCTCCGGTTCTCTATGAAGATGGTTATTATAATCTGTATATTATGTTGTAATGGCAGTTATTAACGAGTTATAACGAGTGTATAGCCGTGTAGTGAGTATAGACAAGTGTGTTCTGTCCCTCCAGTCCAGCAGGCTGAGGCTGGTTGCCGTACCAAAGTTGAGGTCAGAGGTCAGTGCGCTGCCCCTGACCGCCGTCTGACCCTGGCTCCGCCCCCGGAGCTCCTCCCACTCAGCACTCTGGCGGGCTGGCTGCACTCCGGCGAAGACGTGGCGTCCGACCGCTCCACCTCCCCCTGCTGCTCAGACCCTCCCTCTCTCGCCGCCGGGCGCCACGGCAACGCATGCCAGCGCGGCAGGAAGAAGGCAGGGTTCCAAGCCCTCAGGTTCCTCCGCCAGAACTCATTCTCCCAGCATGCCGTGTTCTGCCTGCTGAGCGGACGGCCGCTGCTGGTGGTTGGTGGAGACGAACGTTCCATCAGGAGGGTGGTCGCTGCCCTCGCCCTCTACTTGCCTGCCCCTGGTCGCTATGGCGACGCTGCGCAGCCCTGTCTAACCACGCCCCTCCAGTTGACTGACCTGCTGACCTGGAGGCTAATTGGTCTAGTCAGGTAAGATGACCTTGTCATGTCAAATAGTCAGGTCAGATAGTCAGGTCAGATAATCAGGTCAGATAGTCAGGTCAGATAGTCAAGTCAGATAGTCAAGTCAGATAGTCAAGTCAGATAGTCAAGTCAGATAGTCAGGTCAGATAGTCAAGTCAGATAGTCAGGTCAGATAATCAGGTCAGATAGTCAGGTCAGATAGTCAAGTAAGATAGTCAAGTCAGATAGTCAAGTCAGATAGTCAGGTCAGATAGTCAAGTCAGATAGTCAGGTCAGATAGTCAAGTCAGATAATCAGGTCAGATAGTCGTGATAATAGTAGTGACGTAATAATCTTAGATATCAAACATGTTTGATATTACCGGGGCCTCCCTGATGGGGCTGCGAGCCATGGAGAGATGAATGGGGGATAAATCCTGTAGAGTGAGCCTTACATAAGAGGGTTAGGGTTAGGGTTAGGGTTAGGGTTAGGGTTAGGGTTAGAGCCATGGAGAGATGAATGGGGGATAAATCCTGTAGAGTGAGCCTTACATAAGAGGGTTAGGGTTAGGGTTAGGGTTAGGGTTAGGGTTAGGGTTAGGGTTAGAGCCATGGAGAGATGAATGGGGGATAAATCCTGTAGAGTGAGCCTTACATAAGACCACCTAGTCAGGTCAGATAGTCAGGTCAGATAGTCAAGTCAGATAATCAGGTGAGGGTTAGGGTTAGATGGGATAAATCCTGTAGAGTGAGCCTTACATAAGACCACCTAGTCAGGTCAGATAGTCAGTTCAGATTAAAAAGTAGTTCCACTTCAAAGTAGTGACCTCATCTGTCTTTCTCCCATTAGGCCTCCTGGCACTACATCTCCCAGCATGCACCACTCCCTGGCGCGCTACGTGGCGGTTCTGGACCTGGACCAGAGGACGCTGCGCTGCCCGCCATACTCAGGCTCTCTTATTGGCCGGCTGGCCGATCCCCGCTCCCTGATTGGCCGAGGCAACACCTACCTGCTGCACTTGGAGAGCTGTCTGACAGAGCTAGCCAATAGGGCGCTGGTCTACACCTTCAGCCACGCCCTCCACCTTCCCAGCAGCCCCAACGAGGACCAGACGCAGCTGTCGACACGGCGCAGGGACTTCCTGTTGGGGAGGCGAGGCTGCAGCAGTCAGGATGACCTGAGAGTGATGCACTTCCTGTCTGACCTCATCAAACAGCACCACACAGGAAGTGGCCCTCTGGTGCTGGGCTTCTCCTGTGGCCCTGCCCCCCTGCATAGAAACACAGCCGGGTAGAACTGCAGTACTGATAGAGTACTAGTACTGTCTACAGCCTCACTGGAGTACTGATAGAGTACTAACACAGTTTACAGCCTCACTGGAGTACTGATAGAGTACTAGTACTGTCTACAGCCTCACTGGAGTACTGATAGAGTACTAACACTGTCTACAGCCTCACTGGAGTACTGATAGAGTACTAACACTGTCTACAGCCTCACTGGAGTACTGATAGAGTACTAACACAGTCTACAGCCTCACTGGAGTACTGATAGAGTACTAGTACTGTCTACAGCCTCACTGGAGTACTGATAGAGTACTAACACTGTCTACAGCCTCACTGGAGTACTGATAGAGTACTAACACAGTCTACAGCCTCACTGGAGTACTGATAGAGTACTAACACAGTCTACAGCCTCACTGGAGTACTGATAGAGTACTAGTACTGTCTACAGCCTCACTGGAGTACTGATAGAGTACTAACAGAGTCTACAGCCTCACTGGAGTACTGATAGAGTACTAACAGAGTCTACAGCCTCACTGGAGTACTGATAGAGTACTGGGACCCTGTAGGGAGGTGTTCATGAATATTTTAGTCACTTAGCAGATGCTTTTATATAAAATGACTTACAGTGAGTGTATTTGTCAGAGTAAGTGAACCTGAACTGAGAGGTGTCATACAGACCTGTCATGTCCACAACCAGAGCTACACTCTACAGACACTGTGAAGATTGTGTGTGTTTGTGTGTGTGTGTGTGAACTCGATTCTAGAGGTGTACTATGCTGTGCGAGCCTGTTAATAACATGATAATATAGTACTGTATACAGTACCACAACCTGTTAATAACATGATCATATAGTACTGTATACAGTACCACAACCTGTTAATAACATGATAATATAGTACTGTATACAGTACCACAACCTGTTAATAACATGATCATATAGTACAGTATACAGTACCACAACCTGTTAATAACATGATCATATAGTACTGTATACAGTACCACAACCTGTTAATAACATGATCATATAGTACTGTATACAGTACCACAACCTGTTAATAACATGATCATATAGTACTGTATACAGTACCACAACCTGTTAATAACATGATAATATAGTACAGTATACAGTACCACAACCTGTTAATAACATGATCATATAGTACAGTATACAGTACCACAACCTGTTAATAACATGATCATATAGTACAGTATACAGTACCACAACCTGTTAATAACATGATAATATAGTACTGTTTACAGTACCACAACCTGTTAATAACATGATAATATAGTACAGTATACAGTACCACAACCTGTTAATAACATGATAATATAGTACTGTATACAGTACCACAACCTGTTAATAACATGATCATATAGTACAGTATACAGTACCACAACCTGTTAATAACATGATAATATAGTACTGTATACAGTACCACAACCTGTTAATAACATGATAATATAGTACTGTATACAGTACCACAACCTGTTAATAACATGATCATATAGTACTGTATACAGTACCACAACCTGTTAATAACATGATCATATAGTACAGTATACAGTACCACAACCTGTTAATAACATGATCATATAGTACTGTATACAGTACCACAACCTGTTAATAACATGATAATATAGTACTGTATACAGTACCACAACCTGTTAATAACATGATAATATAGTACAGTATACAGTACCACAACCTGTTAATAACATGATAATATAGTACAGTATACAGTACCACAATCTGTTTATAACATGATAATATAGTACTCTATACAGTACCACAACCTGTTAATAACATGATAATATAGTACTGTATACAGTACCACAACCTGTTAATAACATGATAATATAGTACAGTATACAGTACCACAACCTGTTAATAACATGATAATATAGTACAGTATACAGTACCACAACCTGTTAATAACATGATCATATAGTACAGTATACAGTACCACAACCTGTTAATAACATGATAATATAGTACTGTATACAGTACCACAACCTGTTAATAACATGATAATATAGTACAGTATACAGTACCACAACCTGTTAATAACATGATAATATAGTACAGTATACAGTACCACAACCTGTTAATAACATGATAATATAGTACTGTATACAGTACCACAACCTGTTAATAACATGATAATATAGTACTGTATACAGTACCACAACCTGTTAATAACATGATAATATAGTACAGTATACAGTACCACAACCTGTTAATAACATGATAATATAGTACAGTATACAGTACCACAACCTGTTAATAACATGATAATATAGTACAGTATACAGTACCACAACCTGTTAATAACATGATAATATAGTACTGTATACAGTACCACAACCTGTTAATAACATGATAATATAGTACAGTATACAGTACCACAACCTGTTAATAACATGATAATATAGTACAGTATACAGTACCACAACCTGTTAATAACATGATAATATAGTACAGTATACAGTACCACAACCTGTTAATAACATGATAATATAGTACTGTATACAGTACCACAACCTGTTAATAACATGATAATATAGTACAGTATACAGTACCACAACCTGTTAATAACATGATAATATAGTACTGTATACAGTACCACAACCTGTTAATAACATGATAATATAGTACTGTATACAGTACCACAACCTGTTAATGACATTTTAATATAGTACTGTATACAGTACCACAACCTGTTAATAACATGATAAAATAGTACAGTATACAGTACCACAACCTGTTAATAACATGATAATATAGTACTGTATACAGTTCCACAACCTGTTAATAACATGATAATATAGTACAGTATACAGTACCACAACCTGTTAATAACATGATAATATAGTACTGTATACAGTACCACAACCTGTTAATAACATGATAATATAGTACAGTATACAGTACCACAACCTGTTAATAAATTGATAATATAGTACTGTATACAGTACCACAACCTGTTAATAACATGATCATATAGTACAGTATACAGTACCACAACCTGTTAATAACATGATAATATAGTACTGTATACAGTACCACAACCTGTTAATAACATGATAATATAGTACAGTATACAGTACCACAACCTGTTAATAACATGATAATATAGTACTGTATACAGTACCACAACCTGTTAATAACATGATAATATAGTACAGTATACAGTACCACAACCTGTTAATAAATTGATAATATAGTACTGTATACAGTACCACAACCTGTTAATAACATGATCATATAGTACAGCATACAGTACCACAACCTGTTAATAACATGATAATATAGTACTGTATACAGTACCACAACCTGTTAATAACATGATAATATAGTACAGTATACAGTACCACAACCTGTTAATAACATGATAATATAGTACAGTATACAGTACCACAACCTGTTAATAACATGATAATATAGTACTGTATACAGTACCACAACCTGTTAATAACATGATAATATAGTACAGTATACAGTACCACAACCTGTTAATAACATGATAATATAGTACTGTATACAGTACCACAACCTGTTAATAACATGATAATATAGTACAGTATACAGTACCACAACCTGTTAATAAATTGATAATATAGTACTGTATACAGTACCACAACCTGTTAATAACATGATAATATAGTACAGTATACAGTACCACAACCTGTTAATAACATGATAATATAGTACTGTATACAGTACCACAACCTGTTAATAACATGATAATATAGTACAGTATACAGTACCACAACCTGTTAATAACATGATAATATAGTACAGTATACAGTACCACAACCTGTTAATAACATGATAATATAGTACTGTATATAGTACCACAACCTGTTAATAACATGATAATATAGTACAGTATACAGTACCACAACCTGTTAATAACATGATAATATTGTACAGTATACAGTACCACAACCTGTTAATAACATGATAATATAGTACTGTATACAGTACCACAACCTGTTAATGACATTTTAATATAGTACTGTATACAGTACCACAACCTGTTAATAACATGATAATATAGTACAGTATACAGTACCACAACCTGTTAATGACATTTTAATATAGTACTGTATACAGTACCACAACCTGTTAATAACATGATAATATAGTACAGTATACAGTACCACAACCTGTTAATAACATGATAATATAGTACTGTATACAGTACCACAACCTGTTAATACCATGATAATATAGTACAGTATACAGTACCACAACCTGTTAATAACATGATCATATAGTACTGTATACAGTACCACAACCTGTTAATGACATTTTAATATAGTACTGTATACAGTACCACAACCTGTTAATAACATGATAATATAGTACAGTATACAGTACCACAACCTGTTAATAACATGATAATATAGTACTGTATACAGTACCACAACCTGTTAATAACATGATAATATAGTACTGTATACAGTACCACAACCTGTTAATGACATTTTAATATAGTACAGTATACAGTACCACAACCTGTTAATGACATGATAATATAGTACAGTATACAGTACCACAACCTGTTAATAACATGATAATATAGTACAGTATACAGTACCACAACCTGTTAATAAATTGATAATATAGTACTGTATACAGTACCACAACCTGTTAATAACATGATCATATAGTACAGTATACAGTACCACAACCTGTTAATAACATGATAATATAGTACTGTATACAGTACCACAACCTGTTAATAACATGATAATATAGTACAGTATACAGTACCACAACCTGTTAATAACATGATAATATAGTACTGTATACAGTACCACAACCTGTTAATAAATTGATAATATAGTACTGTAAACAGTACCACAACCTGTTAATAACATGATAATATAGTACAGTATACAGTACCACAACCTGTTAATAACATGATCATATAGTACTGTATACAGTACCACAACCTGTTAATGACATTTTAATATAGTACTGTATACAGTACCACAACCTGTTAATAACATGATAATATAGTACAGTATACAGTACCACAACCTGTTAATGACATTTTAATATAGTACTGTATACAGTACCACAACCTGTTAATAACATGATAATATAGTACAGTATACAGTACCACAACCTGTTAATAACATGATAATATAGTACTGTATACAGTACCACAACCTGTTAATACCATGATAATATAGTACAGTATACAGTACCACAACCTGTTAATGACATGATAATATAGTACAGTATACAGTACCACAACCTGTTAATAACATGATAATATAGTACTGTATACAGTACCACAACCTGTTAATAACATGATCATATAGTACTGTATACAGTACCACAACCTGTTAATGACATTTTAATATAGTACTGTATACAGTACCACAACCTGTTAATAACATGATAATATAGTACAGTATACAGTACCACAACCTGTTAATAACATGATAATATAGTACTGTATACAGTACCACAACCTGTTAATAACATGATAATATAGTACTGTATACAGTACCACAACCTGTTAATGACATTTTAATATAGTACAGTATACAGTACCACAACCTGTTAATGACATGATAATATAGTACAGTATACAGTACCACAACCTGTTAATAACATGATAATATAGTACAGTATACAGTACCACAACCTGTTAATAAATTGATAATATAGTACTGTATACAGTACCACAACCTGTTAATAACATGATCATATAGTACAGTATACAGTACCACAACCTGTTAATAACATGATAATATAGTACTGTATACAGTACCACAACCTGTTAATAACATGATAATATAGTACAGTATACAGTACCACAACCTGTTAATAACATGATAATATAGTACTGTATACAGTACCACAACCTGTTAATAACATGATCATATAGTACAGTATACAGTACCACAACCTGTTAATAAATTGATAATATAGTACTGTATACAGTACCACAACCTGTTAATAACATGATCATATAGTACAGTATACAGTACCACAACCTGTTAATAACATGATAATATAGTACTGTATACAGTACCACAACCTGTTAATAACATGATAATATAGTACAGTATACAGTACCACAACCTGTTAATAACATGATAATATAGTACAGTATACAGTACCACAACCTGTTAATAACATGATCATATAGTACTGTATACAGTACCACAACCTGTTAATAACATGATCATATAGTACAGTATACAGTACCACAACCTGTTAATAACATGATAATATAGTACTGTATACAGTACCACAACCTGTTAATAACATGATAATATAGTACTGTATACAGTGCCACAACCTGTTAATAACATGATAATATAGTACAGTATACAGTACCACAACCTGTTAATAACATGATAATATAGTACTGTATACAGTACCACAACCTGTTAATAACATGATCATATAGTACAGTATACAGTACCACAACCTGTTAATAAATTGATAATATAGTACTGTATACAGTACCACAACCTGTTAATAACATGATAATATAGTACAGTATACAGAACCACAACCTGTTAATAACATGATCATATAGTACAGTATACAGTACCACAACCTGTTAATAAATTGATAATATAGTACTGTATACAGTACCACACCCTGTTAATAACATGATAATATAGTACAGTATACAGTACCACAACCTGTTAATAACATGATCATATAGTACAGTATACAATACCACAACCTGTTAATAACATGATAATATAGTACAGTATACAGTACCACAACCTGTTAATAACATGATAATATAGTACTGTATACAGTACCACAACCTGTTAATAACATGATAATATAGTACAGTATACAGTACCACAACCTGTTAATAACATGATAATATAGTACTGTATACAGTACCACAACCTGTTAATAACATGATCATATAGTACTGTATACAGTACCACAACCTGTTAATAACATGATAATATAGTACAGTATACAGTACCACAACCTGTTAATAACATGATAATATAGTACAGTATACAGTACCACAACCTGTTAATAACATGATAATATAGTACTGTATACAGTACCACAACCTGTTAATAACATGATAATATAGTACAGTATACAGTACCACAACCTGTTAATAACATGATAATATAGTACAGTATACAGTACCACAACCTGTTAATAACATGATCATATAGTACAGTATACAGTACCACAACCTGTTAATAACATGATAATATAGTACAGTATACAGTACCACAACCTGTTAATAACATGATAATATAGTACTGTATACAGTACCACAACCTGTTAATAACATGATAATATAGTACTGTATACAGTACCACAACCTGTTAATAACATGATAATATAGTACAGTATACAGTACCACAACCTGTTAATAACATGATAATATAGTACAGTATACAGTACCACAACCTGTTAATAACATGATCATATAGTACTGTATACAGTACCACAACCTGTTAATAACATGATCATATAGTACTGTATACAGTACCACAACATGTTAATAACATGATAATATAGTACAGTATACAGTACCACAACCTGTTAATAACATGATAATATAGTACAGTATACAGTACCACAACCTGTTAATAACATGATAATATAGTACTGTATACAGTACCACAACCTGTTAATAACATGATAATATAGTACTGTATACAGTACCACAACCTGTTAATAACATGATCATATAGTACTGTATACAGTACCACAACCTGTTAATAACATGATAATATAGTACTGTATACAGTACCACAACATGTTAATAACATGATAATATAGTACAGTATACAGTACCACAACCTGTTAATAACATGATAATATAGTACAGTATACAGTACCACAACCTGTTAATAACATGATAATATAGTACTGTATACAGTACCACAACCTGTTAATAACATGATAATATAGTACAGTATACAGTACCACAACCTGTTAATAACATGATAATATAGTACAGTATACAGTACCACAACCTGTTAATAACATGATCATATAGTACAGTATACAGTACCACAACCTGTTAATAACATGATAATATAGTACAGTATACAGTACCACAACCTGTTAATAACATGATAATATAGTACTGTATACAGTACCACAACCTGTTAATAACATGATAATATAGTACTGTATACAGTACCACAACCTGTTAATAACATGATAATATAGTACAGTATACAGTACCACAACCTGTTAATAACATGATAATATAGTACAGTATACAGTACCACAACCTGTTAATAACATGATCATATAGTACTGTATACAGTACCACAACCTGTTAATAACATGATCATATAGTACTGTATACAGTACCACAACATGTTAATAACATGATAATATAGTACAGTATACAGTACCACAACCTGTTAATAACATGATAATATAGTACAGTATACAGTACCACAACCTGTTAATAACATGATAATATAGTACTGTATACAGTACCACAACCTGTTAATAACATGATAATATAGTACTGTATACAGTACCACAACCTGTTAATAACATGATCATATAGTACTGTATACAGTACCACAACCTGTTAATAACATGATAATATAGTACTGTATACAGTACCACAACATGTTAATAACATGATAATATAGTACAGTATACAGTACCACAACCTGTTAATAACATGATAATATAGTACAGTATACAGTACCACAACCTGTTAATAACATGATAATATAGTACTGTATACAGTACCACAACCTGTTAATAACATGATCATATAGTACAGTATACAGTACCACAACCTGTTAATAACATGATCATATAGTACAGTATACAGTAGCACAACCTGTTAATAACATGATAATATAGTACAGTATACAGTACCACAACCTGTTAATAACATGATAATATAGTACAGTACACAGTACCACAACCTGTTAATAACATGATAATATAGTACTGTATACAGTACCACAACCTGTTAATAACATGATCATATAGTACAGTATACAGTACCACAACCTGTTAATAACATGATAATATAGTACAGTATACAGTACCACAACCTGTTAATAACATGATAATATAGTACAGTACACAGTACCACAACCTGTTAATAACATGATAATATAGTACAGTATACAGTACCACAACCTGTTAATAACATGATCATATAGTACAGTACACAGTACCACAACCTGTTAATAACATGATAATATAGTACTGTATACAGTACCACAACCTGTTAATAAAATGATAATATAGTACAGTATACAGTACCACAACCTGTTAATAACATGATAATATAGTACAGTATACAGTACCACAACCTGTTAATAACATGATCATATAGTACAGTATACAGTACCACAACCTGTTAATAACATGATCATATAGTACTGTATACAGTACCACAACCTGTTAATAACATGATAATATAGTACAGTATACAGTACCACAACCTGTTAATAACATGATAATATAGTACAGTATACAGTACCACAACCTGTTAATAACATGATAATATTGTACTGTATACAGTACCACAACCTGTTAATAACATGATAATATAGTACAGTATACAGTACCACAACCTGTTAATAACATGATAATATAGTACTGTATACAGTACCACAACCTGTTAATAACATGATAATATAGTACTGTATACAGTACCACAACCTGTTAATAACATGATAATATAGTACAGTATACAGTACCACAACCTGTTAATAACATGATAATATAGTACAGTATACAGTACCACAACCTGTTAATAACATGATCATATAGTACTGTATACAGTACCACAACCTGTTAATAACATGATCATATAGTACTGTATACAGTACCACAACCTGTTAATAACATGATAATATAGTACAGTATACAGTACCACAACCTGTTAATAACATGATAATATAGTACAGTATACAGTACCACAACCTGTTAATAACATGATAATATAGTACTGTATACAGTACCACAACCTGTTAATAACATGATAATATAGTACTGTATACAGTACCACAACCTGTTAATAACATGATCATATAGTACTGTATACAGTACCACAACCTGTTAATAACATGATAATATAGTACTGTATACAGTACCACAACCTGTTAATAACATGATAATATAGTACAGTATACAGTACCACAACCTGTTAATAACATGATAATATAGTACAGTATACAGTACCACAACCTGTTAATAACATGATAATATAGTACTGTATACAGTACCACAACCTGTTAATAACATGATCATATAGTACTGTATACAGTACCACAACCTGTTAATAACATGATCATATAGTACAGTATACAGTAGCCACAACCTGTTAATAACATGATAATATAGTACAGTATACAGTACCACAACCTGTTAATAACATGATAATATAGTACAGTATACAGTACCACAACCTGTTAATAACATGATAATATAGTACTGTATACAGTACCACAACCTGTTAATAACATGATCATATAGTACAGTATACAGTACCACAACCTGTTAATAACATGATAATATAGTACAGTATACAGTACCACAACCTGTTAATAACATGATCATATAGTACAGTATACAGTACCACAACCTGTTAATAACATGATAATATAGTACAGTATACAGTACCACAACCTGTTAATAACATGATAATATAGTACAGTATACAGTACCACAACCTGTTAATAACATGATAATATAGTACAGTATACAGTACCACAACCTGTTAATAACATGATAATATAGTACTGTATACAGTACCACAACCTGTTAATAACAATGATAATATAGTACAGTATACAGTACCACAACATGTTAATAACATGATAATATAGTACAGTATACAGTACCACAGCCTGTTAATAACATGATAATATAGTACAGTATACAGTACCACAACCTGTTAATAACATGATAA
>NC_140250.1:23433613-23434830 GCF_949987555.1 Borostomias antarcticus | reverse complement strand
TCCTAACCTCACAGTCTGCACCATATATCAAACACACACACACACGCACGCACGCACGCACGCACGCACATACGCACACAAACACACAGCACACACACACACACACACACACACACACACACACACACACACACACACGTTTGAGAGCGACTGTGCTTTCCCACCCACCAGCAGACCTCCTCGGTGTCCTGAGAAAGTTTATGATGCGTATTATGTGCGACGTTGTCCAGAGCCCTTGATTAGGCAACAGTGTGTGTTGTGTTTTAGGTTCCCCAGGAACACTATTTAGGGGTTCCACTTCAGCACTCAGGCGGGTTCTCACTAAATATAACCCTGATGTTAACCATCTCATGAGGAGATGGCGGATGGAATGGCATGTGGACAGAACTACTATGCCATGTATGTGAATGTGTGTGAGGGAAAGTGTTGTTCTAGTCAAAGTGTTCCTAATGGCTGTGTTCATAACCCTTGAGGAGCAATCTGGATCCAGCCAGCAATCTGTCAGTGTGTCCAGCCTCCAGCCATTCTCTGCTCACAATGTGTGTGTGTGTGTGTGTGTGTGCGTGTGCATGTGTTTGTAAATGACACAAGGTACACAGTGTCAAGGGGAATCTAAGCAATTCAATGGCATAGTGGGACACAGCATTCAATTAGTCCTCTGTGGAGAGGAGAGGAGAGGAGAGGAGAGGAGAGGAGAGGAGAGGAGAGGAGAGGAGAGGAGAGGAGAGGAGAGGAGAGGAGAGGAGAGGAGAGGAGAGGAGAGGAGAGGAGAGGAGAGGAGAGGAGAGAGCAGAGCAGAGCAGAGAAGAGAGAGCAGAGAAGAGGAGAGGAGAGGAGAGGAGAGGAGAGGAGAGGAGAGGAGAGGAGAGGAGAGGAGAGGAGAGGGGAGAGGAGAGGAGAGGAGAGGAGAGGAGAGGAGAGGAGAGGAGAGGAGAGGAGAGGAGAGGAGAGGAGAGGAGAGGAGAGGAGAGGAGAGGAGAGGAGAGGAGAGGAGAGAGAGCAGAAGAGAGCAGAGCAGAGCAGTGGAGACGTCTTGTCTTCCTAACATGACTCATCAGAGTACAGTCAGCTCACTTGGGTTCCGGCGCAGCTGTTGATGCGCCGGTCTCCCTAGCAACGCTTACAGCACGTAAGAATCCGTCTTTTACGGTTTTACAGCGGCGATCTCTCTCTGGCCAGATTGCTTTACAGCCTCGCGCCCAGCGGGCCGACTGCAT
>NC_140250.1:23421113-23428613 GCF_949987555.1 Borostomias antarcticus | reverse complement strand
TTGCCTTAGCGTGATTCACTGTTTTCATAACCTTGTGCCAATTCTTGCATTTTGACGTGATGTGAGAATCGATTTCACCTCTATTAACCCTCTTTGCTTTTTCCTTAGGTTAACTGAGCTCACACGATTCTGTAATGATTATGAGGTGTGCGGAGAAGTCCATCACTCTTCCCGTGTCAGCGTTTGACCACGAGACAGGAGGCGGACATACAGTACCACAAACCAAGCCTTGTTCGATAGGTCAGAAGCACTGGAGGACTGCTCATCACCGCCGGAGGGGTGGAGAGAAAGAACTGGACAACGAACTGCCTGGTCATGGAAAATGACCCCAGACACATCACAGAAGCTAAATAAGAAAGGTCAAAGGTGAACCGGCATCCAACACTGCCAGGAAAGACTCTTTCCCTCTTTGGGTGTCGGGATCAGCATTGACTCAGAGGTGTATTCTCTCTCTCTGTCTCTCTCTCTCTCTCTCTCTCTCTCTCTTTCTTTCTCTCTCTCCATGTCAATAAACCTGCCAGCCTGGCTACCTGTTTGTCCCTCTGTCCATCCTACAGCCCATTCATCCATCCTTCAGTCCGTCCGTCGGTATCTAGGTGAAAGGGTTATCTGTAAACATGGCTGCTTGCAGAAAGGCATTGTGGGTAGAGGATTCTGCAGTGAGGTGCGAGTATGTGCGGAATGCTCACGGTGATGAGTGTTGACCTGAGACAAACAGAGAGGCTGCTGGGATAGCTCTGTACTGAGAGAGAGCTCGTCCCCGAGAACAAGGAGAAGGGCACGGCAATGCTATTCTTCATAAACATTTTAATTGACAGTACATGTTTTGTATCTCAAGTGCGTTGAGAATTTGATAACTTTGAGCACCTACAGTATACACTCATTACTTGTGATGTGTGTTTGTGTGCGTGTTTGTGTGCATGTGTGTTTGCGTCTATGTTCCAAGGCACACATTTCACTCACAGCACCTATTTTATCGATAAGGTGCAGAACAGGACAGCGGCGCAGGTCGCATCTGCCAAAATCACCCGCACACAAACACGGACCCTGCCTCCTGAACAACCGATGGATCCTGAAAACACATTCCTCCTCAGGGTCTTCAAAATATTTACACAAGTCTGAATGGATTTTTCAAAATGACTTGACATCGTCCGGAGGGACACATGGGTGTGAATACAGTCCAGACCTGGCACAGCCCAAATCATTAGTTTATTTTTAACTACATGCCTGATGTGTTTGACCAAGTTCCCCGTAGCATCGTCGGCCCTCTTACTGCAACGCAACGGAACCAAACCATATCAGCCCTGGGGTCGGAAGGTCATAATTTATCTGCGCGCCGCAGCAGTGGCACCCCGACGCATCACAACCATCGCCGACGCGAACCGAGCGGAGGGCGTCAGACTACCACAGAGTGGTTCTGTCTTCCCAGTATAAACACCACTGCAATTAGCATTGCCTGACATCACTTCTAATCATTCGCAACGAGAGGACTTGGCATTTCATATCCTGTTCGGCCTCCTCCCTCGACGTACCCAGACTCCCGACTGCACACAGGTACTACTTAATATGTCTGCCCTGCGGTCGAGAGCAGGCTGCAGTCATCTGTATAATGACTGTGAATGTTGGCAGCGCACCTCGTAGCCGTGTCTCGGAGACAGACGGGGAGAGAATGGTTGTGTGTGCAGCGCGCGGTCCCGCGGGGCCCATTTCTTCCCGAGCCACTGTAATAGCCCGCTCTGGATGTCGCAGTCGTTAAATATCACAATACAGCCTGTGATGGGGTTTGGGGGGGGGGGGGGTGCCCTCGTATATGTCTGGGGGAGGGACAGATGGAGGCCATACAGTATTTGTGTGAATACAACCGTGGCACCAAAGGAAGAGTTGGTATGGTTTGGTATCTGTCGTTCCATAATCCGGCTTCACTTAATTGGCATTGCTCCGTGTTGAATACCGGTAATATAGCTTTATACACACACGGAGGAACAACTTCCTTGTTATGGTAGCTTCTTACAGACTCTGCATGTTACTCTCCATCCATCTCTAGTTTCCAGGATGAGGTCAATATTTTTCACATTTGTGGTGATATGGTGTTGGAATATCGGCAGCGCAAAACGCATTCTGGATAAAACATTCATTTTCGACTTCCAGCAGACAGACCACACCGACGGCGTGCCAAGAAAGCTCTCTGGTGCTCAGCTGGCATAAACAGTGCGAGTAGTGTTCTGTCCAGCTAGCCAGAGCGCTGTGGTACAGTAGGTGAGCCTGTGCCAAACCCACTCCGATGTCAGCGGACATTAGAGAACCCATAGCTTCACAGGAACATGCCATGGTAAATATACAGTACAGAATCCTTGCAGTAGACCCTAACCTCAATGGATGTCTGGTCTTGGGTCCTATCCCATGCAGTTTGACTGTCTACTTGTGTGTCTGCCTGTGTGCCCTCCTGTCTGTCTGTCTGTCTGTCTGCATGTCTGTCTGTCTGTCTGTCTGTCTGCCTGTCTGTCTGTCGGTCGGTCGGCCGGCCGGCCGGCCTGTCTGTCTGTCTGCCTGTCTGTCTGCCTGTCGGTCGGTCGGTCGGCCGGCCGGCCGGCCTGCCTGTCTGTCTGTCTGTCTGTCTGTCTGCCTGCCTGCCTGCCTGCCTGTCTGTCTGCCTGTCTGCCTGCCTGTCTGCCTGCCTGCCTGCCTGCCTGCCTGCCTGTCTGCCTGTCTGTCTGCCTGTCTGTCGGTCGGTCGGCCGGCCTGCCTGTCTGTCTGTCTGTCTGTCTGTCTGTCTGCCTGCCTGCCTGCCTGCCTGTCTGTCTGCCTGTCTGTCTGTCTGCCTGCCTGCCTGCCTGCCTGCCTGTCTGTCTGCCTGTCTGTCGGTCGGCCGGCCTGCCTGTCTGTCTGTCTGTCTGTCTGCCTGTCTGCCTGCCTCCCTGCCTGCCTGTCTGTCTGCCTGCCTGCCTGCCTGTCTGTCTGTCTGCCTGCCTGTCTGCCTGCCTGTCTGCCTGCCTGCCTGCCTGCCTGCCTGCCTGCCTGCCTGTCTGTCTGCCTGCCTGCCTGCCTGTCTGTCTGTCTGCCTGCCTGTCTGCCTGCCTGTCTGCCTGCCTGCCTGCCTGCCTGCCTGCCTGCCTGCCTGTCTGTCTGCCTGTCTGTCTGCCTGTCTGTCTGACTGCCGAATGATGCAAACCCACTTCCCCTGGACCTAACCCACACGGTAGTACTTTGCCGCTAACATAAAGCTCTCTATACAGTAAGTGTGACCTTTATTTGTTTGGACTGAGGAGGAGCTCTGCTGCTTCAATAGCAGCAAATTAACCAATTCAGGAAAAACTCCAAAGTGGGCACGCACTTTAAGAGTGGTGGAGTCACTGGCAAACAGTCTGGCCTGCATCCGAGTGGCACTGGGACACATTGTGACACCGTGCAGCAGGGCCTCTGGGTACCGAGGGCACTCCAGCCATAACAGCAGGCCCCCACACAGGCTGAGGAACGCATGTTAAAAAAATAAAAATAATACAGGAACCACAAGAAGAGTTCCAGTCATCAGTCAAAGCCAGAGAAAGCCAATATACACAGTGGCACGGTGCTAAATACAGCATGGCGGTCTGGATGCTATGGTCTACTACTCTGGTCCATGGGGTACGTACTGGTGTGGTCCTCTATGAGGAAGTCTGGGTGGTATCTATGGCCCATGTCAGCAGGTGCTAGGAGAGGAAGAGTCTGTCTACAGGTGACCCCGTCCTCTCTCTAGGACCAGGACTAACAGACCAGGACTAACAGACATGGACAGGACTACCAGACAAGGACTAACAGACCAGGACTAACAGACATGGACAGGACTACCAGATCAGTTAATAGACATGGACAGGACTACCAGACCAGGACTAACAGACATGGACAGGACTACCAGACCAGGACTAACAGACCAGGACTAACAGACATGGACAGGACTAACAGACCAGGACTAACAGACATGGACAGGACTACCAGACCAGGACTAACAGACATGGACTAACAGACATGGACAGGACTACCAGACCAGGACTACCAGACCAGGACTACCAGACATGGACAGGACTAACAGACCAGGACTAACAGACAAGGACTAACAGACCAGGACTAACAGACCAGGACTAACAGACCAGGACTAACAGACATGGACAGGACTACCAGACCAGGACTAACAGACATGGACAGGACTACCAGACCAGGACTAACAGACATGGACAGGACTACCAGACCAGGACTAACAGACCAGGACTAACAGACCAGGACTAACAGACATGGACAGGACTACCAGACCAGGACTAACAGACCAGGACTAACAGACATGGACAGGACTACCAGACCAGGACTAACAGACAAGGACTACCAGACCAGGACTACCAGACCAGGACTAACAGACCAGGACTAACAGACATGGACAGGACTAACAGACCAGGACTAACAGACATGGACAGGACTACCAGACCAGGACTAACAGACATGGACAGGACTAACAGACATGGACAGGATTAACAGAAACGGGCATAACAGGATCTACAGACATCAACAGGACAGGACTAACAGACATGAGCAGGACGTAAACAACAGACAGGTTTCATAGCACCAGGCCGATAACAGAAGAGAAGCCTGTCTGTTCTCCACTTTCTTGCATTTGACCTCAATACCTGTTGTTGTTTTTCTTACAGCATACCCAGACCTTGTTTGTGTAGTCTGGGATTAGATTTATAGCCTGGCTTCGCCAGCCTGATATTGGTCGGGCCAATCACAACCATTTATCTAATATGGGGCGGGTTTTATACAATGACTTTTCCACTTGATATGACGATACGACGACTGACTGACCCACGCTTCATTGCTCTGATTGGTTGTAGGTCTATCCAATTGCGTCCAGAGGCATTTTGGGCTGACCGTTGATAACACCCCATGGAAATCTAAAATAAACGCAGGATTTCCAGACCCTTCGCATTTTTGTGAAGTGGTTCTGGCGAAGCCAGGGTACTAGATCTAAGCTCTGTCTGCTCTGTCTAGATGGTATCTGGCCCATGTCAGCAGGTGCTGGGAGAGGAAGAGACAAGAGTGTCTACAGGGGACCCCGTCCTCTCTCTAGGACCAGGACAGACAGACAGTACATTTGGCAAAGAGGGCTCTATATGTAAATAAGACTCCATGTTGTATTCTCTTGAGCTCAAGGGAGGGCCACTCCCTTAAGGCACTATGATAGATAGAGTCAAGGGACTTTAAAATAGAGGCTGAGGTGTGCATGTGTACAGGGTGTCGCCAGTACAGAGCCAGTTTCAGATTTGATAACGAGTGTTGAATGGAATTAAAAGCTGATTGAAGTAGCAGGAGGGCTTTGCTGGTAGTGGGTGCTATAGGGCGCTGTATAGAGTACCGTATAGAGTACCGTTGCATCAGCATAGAAATGAGCAGTACAACTGATTGATATGAGCAGAACAATTGAAGATTAGAAGCAATATCGTTGATGTAAATGGTAAAAAGGGACCAAGAATAGGTCCTTGAGGGACTCCTTTCTTTAGGGCCAGAAAGAGAGATTTAAACTCATCTTCTAATATAGCTTGCATTCTATTTGATATGTAATCCTGAAATCAGTTCAGTAGGTCTAACAGACAAGGTCTAACAGACATGGACAGGACTAACAGACATGGACAGGACTAATAGACCAGATCTAACAGACATGGACAGGACTAACAGACCAGGTCAGACATGGTCAGACATACATCTCCACACTTCATTTACACTGTGCCAGCACTGGAGAAAGGTTTGGCTGGACTAATTACCACTCGTGGATAGGAAAAAACACTTTAACCAATCACAATTGTCTTTGGCAGAGTGGTTGTTACAATAAGATAAGATATTAACTTTAATAATGGGGGAAATTTGGGCATTTTAGCAGAGGGAATGTACAGCTAGGTTGGAATACAGAATCATTCCGGGTAAAAAAAACAACAAAAAAAACAAACTATATTGTCATACAGTACAATGCCAGTATTTTATATAAAAATGCAATAATCTTGTTTTGTTGACTTGGAGAGACAAAAACAAATATCAAAGGATGAAGTGAAAGATATTTTCATAGATCTTCACATTTCTTTCAGCGTAAGTATTTTTTTTGTAAAGGTTTTTGTAAAAACCCTTCAACAAATGTTGAGTTGTACCCATGACAAATCAAAAATGGGTATTCAAAATAAAATAATGTCATTTTTTTCTGGGTGGTTATATTTCTGCCAGTCTACACATGGATATATAAACTTGTGATTATGAAAAATGGGCATAACATTACATTTTTGAGAAAAAAAAAAACACGGCTACTTAATGACATTTTATGAGGGTACAATCATATGAATCACAATAAAAATGAATTATTCGCTTTATTCTTGAATATAACTAATATAAGGGCATAGGTGACACTAATGAACATTAAAATTCCTTTTAGGGAAGTGTAATTTCAGATGTAATTTTTTGCTACATTGAACACCTTATATGTCATTGACCCACATACATACAAACAGTACATACATATATACATACATACATACATACGTACATATTTACATCCACGACAATCAGGAGCATTCAGGAACACTCAGGCACTGTTATAGAGTGAGCCGCTGGCACAAAGGAACGCCTGAAATGTTGTTTTGCACCTACAGTACAGTACTAACAAGTACTACAGAACTAACAGACCAGTCTAGCAGACACAGACAGAACAGGATCCACAGACATGAGCAGGGCATAAACAACCAACACGTTTCATACCACCAGGTCGATAACAGAAAGACAAGGGATGCCTTACAGTATTTACTCAACACCTGTTTTCCAGTTTCTTGCATTTGACCTAAATACATGTTTTTGTTTTTCTTACAGCACAAGCTTTTACTATACTTGACGATTAAATTCCACTGCTTTAATAGCAGTTAGCTCTTAGCTTGGCTAGTGTTCAGCAGACATTGCTTTTCCATTCGAAATTGAGACACGGTTGGTTGGCTGACAGTACTTTTCATATATCTTTTCTTATTCTTAACAAAAAGTTCCTCGACATGACATTTCCTCATCGGCATTTTAACTTTTTTCCTGTTCCAGGATGTTCTATTACATCTCTTGTCCCTGACGGATTCCTTGGAGGGAACCTCTCTGCTCTGGTTCACAGGTGTGGTGACTTTGATACATGGGTGTTAAGACTGGGCGGAAGAGTTTGTTTGGAGCAGAACTATTTCATCAATGTCGGGCCCTCTATTGGTGGCCTGTCTTAGAGTTTCCATGTGTTACAGGGTCCTTACCAGCCACAACCGGAGTCTAACTGCCACGCCTTGCGTGATTCTAGTCTAGAACCAGGCCGCTTAAAGAAGAATCTCCAGGACTTTGTTTGTGAAGTCAGGGACTAGATTTAAGATCTATATTAATTTCCCTTTTACCTCCTCCTCCTCCTCAGTCTCCTCTTCCTCCTCCTCCTCAACATTCTCTTTCGCCTTCTCAGTCTCCTCTTCTTCCTCC
>NC_140250.1:23413613-23416113 GCF_949987555.1 Borostomias antarcticus | reverse complement strand
TCTGTGCAGGAGGTCTGTGTGTCTGACTGATGCTTGTGCACCTCCATAAGAGTGAGTGGATGAGCGTGTGTGTGTGTGTGTGTGTGTGTGTGTACTAGTATGTGTGTTAGTGTGTGTGTACGTTAGTGTGTGCGCATGTATGTATTAGTGTGTATGCGTGTGTGTGTGTGTGTGTGTGTGTGTGTGTGTTTTCGTGTGCGTATGTATGCATCTGTGTGTGTGTGTGCGTGTGTGCGTGTGTGCGTGTGTGTGTGTGCTGGTGTGTGTAGGTGTAGGTGTGTAGGTGTGTGTGTCAGTGTGAATAGACATGGGGTTAACAGTCGAGTTTTGGACCACCGGCCGTGGTCAGCCATTAGACCATGGGTGGCTTCAGTGGGTCTGACTCAGCGATGGACAGAAGTTTATTTATGTAACAAAAAAAATGGAACGTAGCTAGGCAGCTACAGCATCTGCCCCCCCCCCCCAAACCCTCAGATATCCCAGGACACCCTGCTGTGCCCCTGAGCGCGCTCACTTTGATGGTCATCTGGTTTTGGATGCACAGGCCACACACACACACACACACACACACACACACACGCACACACACACAGATCCAGTACACTTTCAGACACATAAGTGCACTTTTCATAGACTCATAAACGACAAAAAGCATAAATACACACAGATACACACACACACACACACACGTATGTAATCAAGGGTCTACATGTGCTACAGTAGCTACTACCTACACAGTACATAGTGTATAGCTGCAGTATATACTATAGTAACACACACCACACACACACACACAAACGCACGCACGCACGCACGCACACACACTCCTCACCTTCCTGACCAGAGAGGATCAGAGAGAGCCCAGAGGAACTGCTGTGTGTGCTAGGGGTGGGAGAGGAGAAAAAGAGAAACGGTTTGTTATTTGAAAAGTCGCTCTTCTGAACCGGGACATCTGCTGCTTTATAAATCTACGCAGTCCTGTGCATCGTTCACCTCACCAGAACCAGAACTCTGGCGCCTGGGACGGCCGGGCAGGACAGAACCACCGCAGGTGTGCACGTCCACAACACCAACACGGTCCCACTAGACATGACTTGTTACTGTGGCGTGTAACTACGAGCCCGCTACGGGCAAGCTGAGCTAGAAACCAGGGGAACCTTCTGTCTGCTGCTGTAAATTCAGTCTGCTTCCCCTTCACGGTTTGTGGGTTTGGGCATGCCCACACTCCCACACGGCCACAGAAGAATGCCCCGTGTGTTGTTGATTGGATCTCAGCTCGTGAGCGTGCTTTGAGCCAGGTGTGGCCACACCTCTATTTTAATGCTCTGGCGTATAATAATTATTCTAATTGCTGTAGGGGAGCCAGACGGCGGTCGACAAAGACGTTGTTTTCACAGAGGAGCTCGATCGCCTGTGCGTTGCATTTCAATGAGACCGCTGCAGGATGTCGGGGTTAGGGTTACAGCTAGGGAAGGAGACGGAACTCACATGGGAGACGGGAAGAGCAGACACACAAGATCAATCCCACCTCTATCATTTAGACACGCGATATTAGTAGAAATGGTGACGGCGACCAAACAGACACAACTCCACCCATCCCTTCTCTCTCTCTCTCTCTCTCTCTCTCTCTCATCACCCTTCTCTCTTCCTCTAGCACTCTCTCTACCCGTCTTGCCTATGCCCTCTGATGCCATGACTGGCTGTGTCCATGCTCTCTACTGCCCCCAGGTGGATGTAGTACATCCAGGCTAGATGGATGGAAAGTAGTCTCGCGATGCCAGACTTTCGAGTGTTTAGAGACTGACTCGTGAGTCTAGATGGAAAGGTGCTTGGTGGAATGAGCACACAACGTACAGAGACATTACAAAATCTTACCAAGAATAAATACAAGATCACATTGTACTTCCCATAGATAGCTATAGACGTTCAACAATTATACTAACAACAAGCTATCAACAGTTAAAAACTGGGTTAGGGTTCGGGTTAGTGGATAGTTTGCTTAGATGTTTATTGATAGGAGATTGAGCATCTACAGCCCATCTATGAGGGGCTCCTCAAAATAACCGAAGACAACAAGAAGTACTACTGTACAACAATCCTCCCACCTAAGCACTTATTGTATTATATTATATTGCACTGTACTTTAGATTGTGATTCTTGCACTTTGCCTTCAGCACTAGATTATGCTCTTAGTCACTTGTTTTAGAAAGAATATGCACTTGTGAGTTCTGGCAAGTAGTAGTACATTGGCTCTTCCTACGTTAAATGCAATTATTGTTAGTCGCTTTGGATAAAAGCGTCTGCTAAATGACTGTAATGTAATGTAACAACAGCTGATTGAAGATCTAGCTGTAGGATGTCTGCTGTCCTATTAGGTCGTTAGCGATGTTGATAATGGGGCACTCTTGCCGACCAGCCGTGCCGTTATGGAGCGAGGCCGCACTTAGGACCCTCTGACTCTCTGCCCCCTCCGAGCAGTGTCAGAAACCTCATCTGAATT
>NC_140250.1:23388613-23408613 GCF_949987555.1 Borostomias antarcticus | reverse complement strand
TGTTAACAGTAGTAATATTGATATCACAGCGGCGGGAGATTGAGATTGAACAATTAGATATTGAAATAAAAGTAACTATCTTTTTGGATTGAATGGGGAATTGATTTACGCATTTTGAACTTCCGCGGAGAATGGTGCTGAAACACCTTTAATAACCGCAGGCTACCTGAGTGCTTCAGTGTTTTGCTTTGGTAGTCTATTCGAAATGCCCAGGTAAAAAAGCTTTTCTTATATATGCTGTCCTGGACTATTGAGCACCAAAACCCACTTTACTAAACTTGGCTGAAGCGCGTTGGACTACCTATTTGGACAACGCAGACACCGTCTAATGGAATGGTGTTGTTACTAGGGATGTGCGCAGCGACTATTTTCACTGACAACTAGATGGTGGTTTTGTAACCGACTATACGACTAGTCTAACTCGTATTGTATTGTTTTATTTTGATATGCACGTTTGCAATAGAGTTTATCTATCTAATAGTGGTGTAACAGAACGTAGCCTAGTTCATCCGTGAGCCTAGTTCATCCGTGATCCAGTGGCGTAGCGGAGACCCCCGCAGCCCCCGCGGTGCAGGGGAGCCCCGGAGCATTGGAGGCCCCACTAGACTATTGCCCAACTCGAATATCGCCTAGATTTATTGGAATGAGCGAAGTTGCACGGTGATTTTCTTTTCTGCGTCCCCGTGTAGGCTACTGACACGCAACAGACATGGATCTGTCTGAGTCCGCAAGTGCCTTTCCAGATCCTGTCCTAATGCCGCATTAGAGCATGCCTAGGCCTACTACAGTATGAAGGAAATTGAGCGTGGCACAATCAAATACCTTGCACAAACCCTGCTCATTCACAACTAATAATGACATTCGAGGAGCATAATGTCGCAAGAGACTGTCTGGGTTATCAACCCGTATTGAGAGCCGACACGCACACAGTCTAGATTCAAAGAGACTTTGCGCAGAAGAATGCCAGGAGACGCGGTCGTATAAAATAATAGCCTACAACACATGTAGAAAGCAGCTCCTGACTGCAGTAGCCTCTAGGACTAAATAGCCTACAGGATATGTTTTTTGTTTTGTACTTTTATTTTACAGAATGTTATGTTGTATGAACCGTTCCGTCCTTAATGTTACAAAGAATACAGAGCCACTGGTTTGTATTTGTCAATGATGCCTGTTGCTAATCAGAAAATAATTATTTTTTAAAAAGCATGAAATGAACTCGGTGTCCATATCCCTCTATTATTACTGGTTTAGATCGACCCTGCGGGGGAGCCCCGAAATAGTGCCCAACGCCAATGCCGTGATCCGTATGGATCGCCCCCCAAAGTAGCCTAATAATAATCCCCTCAAATATTGATACTGCAGTGAAAAGATAGGCAAGACAGATGCGCCAGATGCGCGTGGTGTGTTTTACTCTGAAGCGCAACGATTGGTTGATTACGTGAAGGGGGCATGTTGAATCCCAATTGCATTTCGAGTTGCAAAAAGTGAGAGGATCGGAAGAACTTGAAAAGCTATGATAGGCTATATAAACGTTATCTTGCATATTTTATCTTTACAAACCCGTATGTAACTTGCAATAAGATTAATATAGGCCTATTGTTTAAGAAGCATTTTCGCTATTCCTTATTATCAGAAGAGATATCTGTCTCACTCGCTCTCGGAGCAGGTAGGCCTATTGCACAATATGGAGCAAGTATTGCTCAACATAGCCACACACGCGCCAGGCGGAGAGCGACGGAGAGAATGAGAGCTTTTTTGTGAGGGAAATATAGCCATCGGTTTGTGAAAGACTGCAACAATGCGAACACCTAAGCTTCAAGATGAGCCTATTCCCGCGCTGGTTTTGGATTATTGCCCACCCGCCAGGTGCAACCGATATAGTGTGACAATAACCCTACTCTATACGCCTGAGTACTGTGAGTGAGGTGACTTTAATTACTACATAACAGCCTACATAAATAATGTGAACAGTAGTAATATTGTTATCACAGCGGCGGAGATTGAGATTGAACAATTAGATATTGAAATAGCCGCAACGCAACGGTCTTCCAGCCTACCACTTCGTAGTCAGTGCAAATGGTTAGGGACCATCAACAAATTACACATTACAAATGTCAAAATATATGTTTCAATAGTTTGCACGTCACGTGACCCAGTCACGCCAAAACAACCCAGAATATTATACTACAATGGAAAAATAGGACACAGTTCAGTTTATTGGATTTTAGTGCCATTTCTATTTTATAATAATATTTTAATGCAAAAATCATATTTTTTTTCAATAGCTCCCAGGTTATGTGACTCAGTCACTCCAAAACAACCCAAAATATTGCACTACATTGGAGAAATAGGACACAGTTCAGTTTATTGAATTTTAGTGCCATTTCTATTTTATATTAATATTTATTTATTAAAAATTGAGCTTTGTAACTGTTGCGCACTAGGTGTAACTGGCATTCAGCAAGCGAATGAGTCTCACTCCTGACTCGGTGACTTTATAATGTAGTATGCAAAATGCAATGCAGTTATGTGTGGTATTAGCAAGGGGGGAGAGCCTGGTCTCAATGTTGTTTTCAGTCATAGGTTTCCGTTCAACAGTTGATTGGACAACTGTAGACCAGAAACAATTTTAATTTTAATTTTTTTACTGTTGAACGGAAACCTATGACTGAAAAGCCTACACCAGTGAGCATTTTCCTGACTTTGAAAACAAGAGTTTAATGGTGTTTTGAATGATTTCCAGCTGGCCACATTGACACATGACTTCCATTATAGCCTGCACAAAAGCTGTCACTAGCTCAATCCTGGAACGATCAGTGAAATTATTGTTTCTATGTTTCAGGTTCATGGTAGAGGGACTGTAAATAGGGCTTAAGTTCAAAAATAGTGAAATTCCCCTTTAATCTATTCTCTACAGGCAAAATGTCGAGAAGGAAGGTAACCTCTCAGAGTATTGCGGAACAACATGCCATCAGTGCCACAGACCAGACTGCCATGTTAGAGGTTAAATACATAAACCCCACCAAAGGCAAGTGTGTCTCTGTAGTCAGTGTTAATTGTACTTAGTACTGAAGATGTTTGCTTGGGATATTTCATAGTGTCTTAGTACTATTACGTAAAATTAGATAAGATGTGTCATAGGTGAATTCAGAGTTCTTTTTACAGTCTGCGCCATGTTGCCAACATGGGCAATACATTTGTTTACTAACTCTTACTTCTGTGAACAGGCCGGGGTGTGTTTGCCCTGTCGCCTTTTCAAAAGGGGGATTTTGTGGTCGAATATAGAGGAGAAATGATCGACCTTAAGGAATCAGAGAGGAGGAGGATATATCATACAAATTGCTTGGTCTTCATGTTCGACTTCATATGGCATGGCAAAAAATGGTGGTAAGCATTTACTCTATGGGGGGTGTTCATTTCAGGCCCTGGTAGCTTCCAATGTTCAGTAGATTATCTTGGAATGTGCACATGGACTAATGTCTTGCTTGACTAAGCTATTGTGATACTTTTTGTCTCCTTTGAAGCATTGATGCTGCGATTGAAGATGGCTCATTGGGAAGGCTGGTCAACGATGATCATGTCCATCCTAATTGCAGGATGAAAAGGATATTAGCGGATGGAAAGCCACACCTCTGTCTGTTCGCTGCTAGAGACATACACAGAGGAGAGGAGATTACTTATGACTACGGAGATGGCAATTGGCCATGGAGAGAAAAGGTTTGTGAGAGACTGTATATGCCTCTGTATATGTTTTATCTATTATATTTGTTAACATCTTTTGACTAACTCCTGCCCTCTTAGCCAGGTGACCCTTGTAAAGGAGACCCTTAATGGGTTTTTTTCTTGGTGAAATAAAGGTGAAAAAAGAGACAAGGAATTCTGTTTGTCAAGCAAATGTTTGCCACAAGCTGTGTAGCAAGTAATTCCTTCAGACAGTAGAAGGCTCCTATTTGTTCCAAACATCCCATTAAACAATTCATGCATTGCAGTTTATATTCTGAATTACTGATTCTAATTCATATTTTAGTGTGGTGGTGGAGACTCTCATGTCATGGCCGTGGAAAAGTGCATCTTGCCCTGCAGCTCCAACCAAGTGATACAAGACAAAGAGGAGGTTTCACCCTCCAGCTTGCAGGTAAAAGTCTGTAACCAGAGATGGATTGTGTTTAGATCCTTCTCAATGTGTTTCTGCTGTGATTAGGAGCTATGCAAACATACACTCTTACTAGGTGTAATGAGGTTCAATACTACATGGTAGAGTATTGTCATTTGTGAGGATTAGTGGGCTGATTTGCTGAGATGAGGTTCTTGCCTACACACACTGTCTCCGGTGCAGCCTCGTGGGGTACCCCTACCCAGCTCCCACTCAAAGTTACTGATAGTACAGCTTACACACACTGTCTCAGGTGCAGCCTCGTGGGGTACCCCTACCCAGCTCCCACTCAAAGTTACTGATAGTACAGCTTACACACACTGTCTCAGGTGCAGCCTCGTGGGGTACCCCTACCCAGCTCCCACTCAAAGTTACTGATAGTACAGCTTACACACACTGTCTCAGGTGCAGCCTCGTGGGGTACCCCTACCCAGCTCCCACTCAAAGTTACTGATAGTACAGCTTACACACACTGTCTCAGGTGCAGCCTCGTGGGGTACCCCTACCCAGCTCCCACTCAAAGTTACTGATAGTACAGCTTACACACACTGTCTCAGGTGCAGCCTTGTGTGGACCATGTAAAGGCCCATACTCTACTCATAGATTACTGAGAAGGACGTTTACTGGTGGAGCCAAACTCTGCTGGAATGTAACCTTCTTCTTTGTGAACACAACCCACATGCTACAAGCAATTCTTGGATCACAAAATCTTGAGATAATTCTGATGTTGATGTTTTTCAGGGTTGTATTTCTGCTAAAACAGTAGATTGTGTATTACTTAGTGTGCTTGACTAATGATTGAGAGCTAAAATGAGTAGCTGACAGGCCAATTGTCTCAACCCAGTAGAAGACACATGCTACTGTATAACTGTTGTGTAGACTACATGCTTGTTATCAACATGGTGACTGCTACACTTACCAATTCTGAATAACTGATTCTAATTCATATTTTAGTGTGGTGGTGGAGACTCATGTCATGGCCGTGGAAAAGTGCATCTTGCCCTGCAGCTTCAACCAAGTGATACAAGACAAAGAGGAGGTTTCACCCTCCAGCTTGCAGGTAAAAGTCTGTAACCAGAGATGGATTGTGTTTAGATCCTTCTCAATGTGTTTCTGCTGTGATTAGGAGCTATGCAAACATACACTCTTACTAGGTGTAATGAGGTTCAATACTACATGGTAGAGTATTGTCATTTGTGAGGATTAGTGGGCTGATTTGCTGAGATGAGGTTCTTGCCTACACACACTGTCTCCGGTGCAGCCTCGTGGGGTACCCCTACCCAGCTCCCACTCAAAGTTACTGATAGTACAGCTTACACACACTGTCTCAGGTGCAGCCTCGTGGGGTACCCCTACCCAGCTCCCACTCAAAGTTACTGATAGTACAGCTTACACACACTGTCTCAGGTGCAGCCTTGTGTGGACCATGTAAAGGCCCATACTCTACTCATAGATTACTGAGAAGGACGTTTACTGGTGGAGCCAAACTCTGCTGGAATGTAACCTTCTTCTTTGTGAACACAACCCACATGCTACAAGCAATTCTTGGATCACAAAATCTTGAGATAATTCTGATGTTGATGTTTTTCAGGGTTGTATTTCTGCTAAAACAGTAGATTGTGTATTACTTAGTGTGCTTGACTAATGATTGAGAGCTAAAATGAGTAGCTGACAGGCCAATTGTCTCAACCCAGTAGAAGACACATGCTACTGTATAACTGTTGTGTAGACTACATGCTTGTTATCAACATGGTGACTGCTACACTTACCAATTCTGAATAACTGATTCTAATTCATATTTTAGTGTGGTGGTGGAGACTCTCATGTCATGGCCGTGGAAAAGTGCATCTTGCCCTGCAGCTTCAACCAAGTGATACAAGACAAAGAGGAGGTTTCACCCTCCAGCTTGCAGGTAAAAGTCTGTAACCAGAGATGGATTGTGTTTAGATCCTTCTCAATGTGTTTCTGCTGTGATTAGGAGCTATGCAAACATACACTCTTACTAGGTGTAATGAGGTTCAATACTACATGGTAGAGTATTGTCATTTGTGAGGATTAGTGGGCTGATTTGCTGAGATGAGGTTCTTGCCTACACACACTGTCTCCGGTGCAGCCTCGTGGGGTACCCCTACCCAGCTCCCACTCAAAGTTACTGATAGTACAGCTTACACACACTGTCTCAGGTGCAGCCTCGTGGGGTACCCCTACCCAGCTCCCACTCAAAGTTACTGATAGTACAGCTTACACACACTGTCTCAGGTGCAGCCTTGTGTGGACCATGTAAAGGCCCATACTCTACTCATAGATTACTGAGAAGGACGTTTACTGGTGGAGCCAAACTCTGCTGGAATGTAACCTTCTTCTTTGTGAACACAACCCACATGCTACAAGCAATTCTTGGATCACAAAATCTTGAGATAATTCTGATGTTGATGTTTTTCAGGGTTGTATTTCTGCTAAAACAGTAGATTGTGTATTACTTAGTGTGCTTGACTAATGATTGAGAGCTAAAATGAGTAGCTGACAGGCCAATTGTCTCAACCCAGTAGAAGACACATGCTACTGTATAACTGTTGTGTAGACTACATGCTTGTTATCAACATGGTGACTGCTACACTTACCAATTCTGAATAACTGATTCTAATTCATATTTTAGTGTGGTGGTGGAGACTCTCATGTCATGGCCGTGGAAAAGTGCATCTTGCCCTGCAGCTTCAACCAAGTGATACAAGACAAAGAGGAGGTTTCACCCTCCAGCTTGCAGGTAAAAGTCTGTAACCAGAGATGGATTGTGTTTAGATCCTTCTCAATGTGTTTCTGCTGTGATTAGGAGCTATGCAAACATACACTCTTACTAGGTGTAATGAGGTTCAATACTACATGGTAGAGTATTGTCATTTGTGAGGATTAGTGGGCTGATTTGCTGAGATGAGGTTCTTGCCTACACACACTGTCTCCGGTGCAGCCTCGTGGGGTACCCCTACCCAGCTCCCACTCAAAGTTACTGATAGTACAGCTTACACACACTGTCTCAGGTGCAGCCTCGTGGGGTACCCCTACCCAGCTCCCACTCAAAGTTACTGATAGTACAGCTTACACACACTGTCTCAGGTGCAGCCTCGTGGGGTACCCCTACCCAGCTCCCACTCAAAGTTACTGATAGTACAGCTTACACACACTGTCTCAGGTGCAGCCTCGTGGGGTACCCCTACCCAGCTCCCACTCAAAGTTACTGATAGTACAGCTTACACACACTGTCTCAGGTGCAGCCTCGTGGGGTACCCCTACCCAGCTCCCACTCAAAGTTACTGATAGTACAGCTTACACACACTGTCTCAGGTGCAGCCTCGTGGGGTACCCCTACCCAGCTCCCACTCAAAGTTACTGATAGTACAGCTTACACACACTGTCTCAGGTGCAGCCTCGTGGGGTACCCCTACCCAGCTCCCACTCAAAGTTACTGATAGTACAGCTTACACACACTGTCTCAGGTGCAGCCTCGTGGGGTACCCCTACCCAGCTCCCACTCAAAGTTACTGATAGTACAGCTTACACACACTGTCTCAGGTGCAGCCTTGTGTGGACCATGTAAAGGCCCATACTCTACTCATAGATTACTGAGAAGGACGTTTACTGGTGGAGCCAAACTCTGCTGGAATGTAACCTTCTTCTTTGTGAACACAACCCACATGCTACAAGCAATTCTTGGATCACAAAATCTTGAGATAATTCTGATGTTGATGTTTTTCAGGGTTGTATTTCTGCTAAAACAGTAGATTGTGTATTACTTAGTGTGCTTGACTAATGATTGAGAGATAAAATGAGTAGCTGACAGGCCAATTGTCTCAACCCAGTAGAAGACACATGCTACTGTATAACTGTTGTGTAGACTACATGCTTGTTATCAACATGGTGACTGCTACACTTACCAATTCTGAATAACTGATTCTAATTCATATTTTAGTGTGGTGGTGGAGACTCTCATGTCATGGCCGTGGAAAAGTGCATCTTGCCCTGCAGCTCCAACCAAGTGATACAAGACAAAGAGGAGGTTTCACCCTCCAGCTTGCAGGTAAAAGTCTGTAACCAGAGATGGATTGTGTTTAGATCCTTCTCAATGTGTTTCTGCTGTGATTAGGAGCTATGCAAACATACACTCTTACTAGGTGTAATGAGGTTCAAGACTACATGGTAGAGTATTGTCATTTGTGAGGATTAGTGGGCTGATTTGCTGAGATGAGGTTCTTGCCTACACACACTCCGGCTCTTATGGGAAACTACTAGAACGGGAAAATACATTGTGGCGCGGCCCAAGACTCTGATCTGGCCAAAAAAGGAATTGAATGTTCCTTGACCCATGCTACACCACTCCAACGATTTTGAAAATCTGTCTTGTAGTTTTTGCGTAATTCTGCCTTTCACACACACACACACACAGACACGGGTGATCACTTAACCCTTCTCCGCCTCTGGCAGTGGGGTAACCAGACACGTATGTTGTGCTTACGCTATGTTCACACAGACCTGCCGAAGCGCAGCGTAGCGCAGGCGAAAAGCGTTCTCGTGCGAGCAGGAGCCCGGCTGTTCACATCAGAAGTGCATTTCTCTGCACTGGTAACCAAGCAACCCTGCTCCTCTGCACTTTAAGCGGCTCTTGAAAAAACAGACCAGATGCCGATTCTGGCGCTGCAGAGCACGAGCCGACTGCGGAGCTCCACAACACGACGCAGCTGGTGTGAACAGTCACGTTGGTTAACATGGGCGCCGAAAGGAAGCGGGGTGCGCGTCGCCTCGCTTTCGCGTCCAGTCTGAACCCGCCGTTATATCCCTCCCAATTTATTTTTGCTTTGATTAGAAACATGCATTGCCTATTCTAGTCTTTATAATCTGAATTTCTTTTAATGTTTTAGGGTGGCAGTGGAGACTCTTTAGAGAACAGCTCCTTTGTATGCAGCTCCAGCGTAGTGCTACAAGACACAAAGGTTGTCGAAGAAGCCAAGTTAACCTTGGTAAACTACACAGACTCCGATGAATCAGCCGTCAGTTCCAACGCTAATGAAGATGTTCCCTCATCCACCGTACAGGTATCTTTGTCCTCTTAGCAACTTTAGTAATTTCAGCAATAGAGACCTGTCACTAAGCAACGGACACGCCCACTTTTCAACCTGCCACCATCTTGATAGAATAGAATGTGGAAGTGCTCATTCACCGTGTCATTGTTTTTTACTGCAACAGATTTTGCATTTTGAAATACATGAAAGTGAATGGCTTGGTTAGGCTTTGGCACCGAATCAAGCTATTTACTTCCATGTAATTATAAACATGAAATCTACCGTGGTAAAAACAATCTGAGTCAGGGAATCATGAGATTGTAATTCCATAAGTGTATTCTGCCTGTTCTTTTGACTATTTTGGTTCTTTGAAATGGCATTGTTTTAACATTGGAGTGAATGGGCAATTACGCATTCTATTTTTCCAAGATGGCCAGGTTAAAAAGTGGGCATGTCCGTTGCTTAGTGACAGGCCTCTATTGTATCCATTCCACTCTTGATTATGGCAGCTTCCACCTGAGCTCCAACCTTTTTTCCCTCTGACAAATTTGAATCATGTTTTAAGACTTTCCTTGTATTTATTTTAGCTGTGGTTACTATTCAGTGACTGCTCACCATTTTCATTATACTGAGAAAAGGATATTAGTGTTGGCAATTGGTTGTATTGTTGATCAGTTTAGTTAATGATAAGCAAGCACACTTGCAAGTTAGAACATTGGAGGATACAGTATATAGGCTAAATAGCTGCTTTTGCTGTTTGCACTGTAAAACCCTGATAAGATCTAGACCATCTCCAATTCAGGTCCTAGAGAGCTACCCACCTTGAGGCTTTCTCTCCAATCCTAACCTAGCACATTTGATTCTTCTAATCAGCTGCTTGCCAGGTCCTTAATTACCTAAATAAACAGGTGTATTAGATGACATATTGAAAGCCTGCACACACAGTCGCTCTCCAAAACCTGTGTTGAAGACCTCTGATTTAGACACTATTCAATCGGAATAGAATTCCATCTAAATTATTATTATTATTATTCAGTGGCTATTAGTTACAGTATTGTTGTGCGTATTGTTAGTTTAAACTGTTTTTTTAATTGTGTTTTTTGAAGAGCAAAGAGAAGATTCCTGTTGGACTTGATCTTTCTGACTCGAGTATGAAACATGGAGATGATGATGTCCGACAAACGATTGTGCCAAGGCTTAGGAGGACCAAAAGCATCTTTGTAAGCCCCCCCAACAAATTTGTCAGTCATTGCAATGTAGACATCTCCATGGTGAATGATTGTCATTAGTCCAAAATGTGTTTACTTGTCTGGTCAAATGATTTGCAAAGTTCTGACTATGTGTGACGGGTAGTCCCGTACCCTCCCTTGAATGGGAGGCGGACGGCTGGTGGGCGGAACCAGCCAGGTAGCGTTCATCAGGTGAGGCTAACCTCACGTCACTGGGCGTTATCCACACCTGGTAACCATTTGCTACCTGTTTGTTGTTTGCGCTTGTAAGCTCTTGGTTCCGCCACCTATCCTCTTTGCATGAACAAATTGTGTCCAGTGGAATTGGCTTTGGATCTGCCGCCTCCCTATTCTTCTACCTAGGAAGGCGGCGGATCCAAAGCCAATTCCACTAGATACAAGTCGTTTGTGCAAAGAGGGTAGGCGGCGGAACCAAGAGAGCTTACGAGCAGAAACAGCAAACAGGTAGCAAATTGGTCCCAGCCTAAGGCCTGGGATACACGGATGCATTTGGCGACCGTTTCTGTCATCCTTTAGTTACGTTTGCACCTCGCATTTACACGGCGCCGCGTTTTCAATGACCCAATCTGCAAACTTTGGGTGTTTTCGTTTTCCTTGATTCCGCAGTCGTGTAACCGGGCGAAAGCGGAGCGTCCAGTGGTTTATTCATCATGGACAACGAAGTACAGGCAGTTCTGAACTTGTTGCTTACGGTAATCTCGCCGCTGTAGTGCAGTTAAATACAACATTGTTGAATATGACTGCTAGCTACATTACCAGGACGCGAACTCTAATTTATTTTGTTTTCTCCATTGCTGTTTTGTTTAGTTCTCTTTCTGCAACAAGATTGCAGAGGGGCGAATATTGTGCTTCCTGTTTTGTACGGGCACGCGAATGCCCAGTGTTGCGAATGGTGCTGTGAAGCGTGTATCCGTGTAACAGGACGTCTTCTTCTGGAAACGGTTTGAAAACACCTGTGTGCACAGAGATCGTTTTCGTTACGGAACCTTTCGGAAACAGTCGTGTAACCCAGGCCTAAGGTGAGGCTAGTCAGGTCATTAGTCCTCTGCTGTGCGATAAGGTCATAGCACGTTGGTCTCCATGGGTACCGACTTTTAGCATGTTAGAGCCGCCCGCCGGACATAGCTCTGACGCGGTCCTGATGCTCCCAGCCTCACCAACTACGAGACCAAGTAATGTTCGGCAAAATAGCGTCGCCGCTCAACTCGGGGTAACCATCCACCCTTAACGTGCTGACAGTCGGTACCCACGGAGACCAGCGTGCTATGATCGTATCGCACTGCAGGACTATTGCACAACGCTACCTGGCTGGTCCTGCCACCAGCAGGCCGTCTTCCATTAAAGGGACAGTACGGGTACTACCCGTCACATATGATAAGCTGAATACTGACTCTTTAATAGTTTGTTATAGTGGGAAAATTGTTAGAATGGTGAGTGTATTTGTGTTGTGTATCTTAACTGTTTTATTTTATATTTCTTGAAGATGAATGAGAAGATTCCTGATGGATCTGATGAGCTTTTTGACACCTGTACTGATAGTGGAGAAGAATATGTTCCAGCTTCAAGTGGGGAAAGTACAGATGGTACAGATGGTAGCATGATCTGTGAAATATCACCACCATCCTTGTCGGAGTGGACTCTCTGTCAGAGTAGTAGCAGAAGCCGTTCAACTCCATGTCAGAGCAGTAGCAGAAGCCGTTCAACTCCATGTCAGAGCAGTAGCAGAAGCCGTTCAACTCCATGTCAGAGCAGTAGCAGAAGCCGTTCAACTCCATGTCAGAGCAGTAGCAGAAGCAGTGCAACAAATGTCTGTACTCCTGACAGCACATGTTCTCCTAGCAGGGAATGTGGAGAAAGTGCCTCAGTATCCATTCCTGCTGTCAGCAAGAAAGAAGATGGATCTCGGATGTACAACAAGAAACAGTTCTGTCTGTTTTGTGGGACTTCTTTCCTAAAAATTTCAAGGCATTTGGAGCGTATTCACAGCAAGGAGCTGGAGGTAGCAAAAGCACTTTGTTTCCCAAAGGGTTCAAAACAAAGACGATTGCAGTTAGAACATCTCCGAAACAAAGGTAACTTTGCACATAATGCTGAAGTTTTGAGAACAGGCACAGGAACACTGGTTGCACGCAAGCAGCCAAGAGAAGATTCCCAAGCACAAGACTACATGCACTGTCTCTACTGTCAAGGGTTGTTCACAAAAAGGGCGCTGTGTAGACATGTGCAGATTTGCAAATTCAAACCTGGCAGTGTCAATCCCAAACCGGGAAAAACTAGAGTCCAAGCCCTCTGTGCCTTTGCAGAACCCATACCTGCTGGAGTTTCTGAAGAGCTATGGAAACTGGTGAGCAACATGAACCAGGATGCTGTTGCACATGCAGTCAAAAGTGACTGGTGCATCATGGAGATGGGGAAGCACCTCTACAACAAGCATGGTTCTGACATTGACAAGCATGAATATATCCGGCAAAAGTTGAGGGAGCTTGGTAGACTTCGAGTACATGGTGCTGAGGTCACAACCATGAAGACGATCAAAGAATATGTCGTACCAGCAAACTTCATGCAGACAGTCAATGCAGTGAAACACACAGCACAAGGCAATAAAGTCAAAACCAAATCACTTCCTCTGAAACTTGGACACAGCCTCAAGAAGATGTCTATGCTCCTGGAGAGTGATGCGATGATTAAAGGAGACAAGGATGCCGCAGAAGAAGCCCGCTCCTTCCGAAACATCTACGAAGCGAAATGGCACGAGCTTGTATCAGCCACATCTTTGAAGAGCCTCAATGAGTCCAAGTGGAATGCCCCTCAGCTGCTGCCTTTCACAGAAGATGTGAAAACATTACACACTTACCTGGATGAGAAGCAGCAGCAGTACCGACATGATTTGGAATCTGAGGCGTCATCGCAGAACTGGGCCAGCCTGGCAAAGGTGACTCTGGCACAGGTTATCCTATTCAACCGGCGTAGAGAAGGGGAAGTGTCCAAAATGTCCCTCTCTGCATTCACATCAAGAGACGCATCAGCACCTCACGAGGACGTCAACCTTGCCCTCTCTGAGCTCGAGAAAAAGCTCTGCCATCATTTCACCAGGATAGAAATTAGAGGAAAGAGAGGTAGGAAGGTTGCTGTCCTCCTAAGCCCAGCGATGCAGGAAGCACTTGACGTACTACATCAAAAGAGAAATGAGTGTGGCATCCTCAAAGAAAACACATATTTGTTTGCCAGACCAGGAGCGATGTCGCACTACAGAGGGTCAGATTGCATCCGCCAGTTTGTCCAACGCTGTGATGTCAAGAATCCTCTCTCACTCACCTCAACAAGACTGAGGAAGCACGTGGCTACCTTATCTAAGGTACTAAACCTTCAGGAGACGGAGCTCGACCAGCTGGCGGATTTTATGGGCCATGACATTAGGGTGCATCGGCCGTTTTATCGGTTACCGGAGGGCACCCTTCAACTTGCCAAGATCAGTAAAATCCTGATGGCCATGGAGCAGGGACGCCTTGCGGAGTTCCAAGGCAAGAGCCTTGAGGAGATCAACATTGATCCGAGTGGTATGTAGTTTCTGCTTTAGTCAACTATTGTGATTTTGAGCTTTAAATGGGCACAACATCGTAACACTTAATGACTAAGTTGTACTGTATTTTATACCACCTGTTTAGAAAGAATCCAGTTGGACAAGCATACTGAGTCTGAAGATGACCTTGCAGAGTATGAACGGGACATGGAAGGTATGTATTTTGATGTTATGTAGTACATGTTTATCTTAGCTTGTATGTTTTATTTAAAATGTATCCATCTTTAAAGCTTTGTCCCTAATCAGGGTGTCAGTAGGTCCTTAAAAAGGCTTAAATGTAATCATAATAAACACCCCCTTTACTTGCATACAATCAAAATATCAATTAAAGGTTAAAAAGACAGCGGCACACATCCAAACATTTCCATCACAGGTAGAGAGACAGCAGACACAATCATCATACTGTGATTCCAGTACACCTTATATTTATATACACTTACAACATCAGGCACAAGTCAATAAAAGTTGTCTCCTGTGGCATCATCAAATGACATAAAACAAACATCTTGATACATCCTCAACACTCACACAACTCTCATACCAGGTTAAACAGACGGCTGCTATAGCTATATATATATAGTAGATAGATAGATAGATTTCACTCTGTGATTCTCATATCGGCTGGGATTCTACATGAATTTTGAAGTTTAAACAAGAATAATGTTCATCTTGTCATTCAATAGTTCCTGACGTGAGTACAGCGCAAAAGCGGAAACGGAGTGGGTCGCCGCAAGTAAATGAAGGGGAAACTCATTCAGATGGAGACGACATCCCCGTCCAAAAGACAAAGTCAAAGACAGGTAAGGATATTGTATATGTATCAAAGACATTACATTTGCAGAGTGACATAAATGTACTGAATAGAGAATCCAATATACATACAGTGACAAGTGACAGAAGGGGAGGTTCCCAGTCTGAGAATGGAAGGGAGGGGGTGTTCAGGTACTGTTGTACAGCCTGATGGCTGTTGGCACTAAGGGGTACCTGAACCGATCTGTTTTGCACTTGGGAGGGATGAGCCTATGGCTGAAGGTGCTCCCCATCTGCCACAGCTCATCATAGATGAGAGGAGTTGTCCAGGATGATTTTCATTCTGTCCATCATCCTCCTCTCCAGTGATTAGCTAAGTATATTAGTTTGTCTTAACAGTCCCCACTGAAATGTAGATCAAGCAGGGTGTGTTAAGGGGATACCCAGGAGTACTGCATACCTGAAAGGTTCAGTTCTCAGCATTTATGTTAAACAACCAGTGTGTTAAGGTGTTCCCCAGAAGAACGGTATACCTGAGAAGTGTGTTAAGGTGTTCCCAAGAAGAATAGCAATACCTGAGAAGTGTGTTAAGATGTTCCCCAGAAGAACAGTATACCTGAGAAGTGTGTTAAGGTGTTCCCCAGAAGAACAGTATACCTGAGAAGTGTGTTAAGGTGTTCCCCAGAAGAATAGCAATACCTGAGAAGTGTGTTAAGGTGTTCCCCAGAAGAACAGCAATACCTGAGAAGTGTGTTAAGGTGTTCCCCAGAAGAACAGTATACCTGAGAAGTGTGTTAAGATCTTCATACATCTTGATACATCCTCAACACTCACACAACTCTCATACCAGGTTAAACAGACAGCTGCTATATATATATATGTATAGAGAGAGAGAGAGATAGATAGATTTCACTCTGTGATTCTCATATCGGCTGGGATTCTACATGAATTTTGAAGTTTAAACAAGAATAATGTTCATCTTGTCATTCAATAGTTCCTGACGTGAGTACAGCGCAAAAGCGGAAACGGAGTGGGTCGCCGCAAGTAAATGAAGGGGAAACTAATTCAGATGGAGACGACATCCCCGTCCAAAAGACAAAGTCAAAGACAGGTAAGGATATTGTATATGTATCAAAGACATTACATTATTTCTCTTATCTTTATGTGAGAGAATTAAGCAGTAAAACACGAGAGGGCGTACTTTATTGCTCTCGTGCCTACGGCAGCACAGCCCTTCGTATATTCTCAAAAAACAATAGTTTAACTTCAGTTTGATATTATATATTGAGTTTAGTGAACTCCACTAATAAATGCAGTTCCTAAAACTATCACATTACTGTGGAATTTCAAATAGTGAACATATGTATGATAGTTCATATATCACAAATACACACGGTTTCGAATGCCTCTTGGCCAATCACAATACGCATTCGGAACTATGTTGTATAATTGGCTTTATTTGAGCCACACTTCACAATTACTGTGCATTTATATTTATCCTAAACTAATTTGTTATTCATTTCTTATTTAGCTCGCAAGCCACAGAAGAAGAAGCTCTGGGAAACCGAGGAGATAACTGCCGTCGAAAAGCACATGATGAACTTCATTCGGACCTGTCGCGTTCCAGGAAAGGACGACTGTGATAAGTGCCTTAAATCAGAGCCAGAAGCACTAAAAAATAGAAATTGGAAGGCGCTCAAATTTTACATTAATAATAGAATCACCGCACTAAAGAGGAAAATGTAAGACATTTTTTCTCCCAAATTTTTATTATTTTGATCATCATCGTATCATTCTCTTTGACAGCAGAGGCAAGGACAGAGCGTAAATAAAAGGTAAATTGCATAGTAGACGGTCAGACAGTTCTCCACTGCAGTTCAATTTGCTCGTTTAGTAAAATCCTGATTGGAGCATCCTTACAGCTCAAGCGCAAGCGAGCGTCTTGGACAAAGGAGTTTAGCTTAGTATATACAGTATTTGTATAGGAGCATAATTTTTTTTGATTATTTGTTCACAATTAAGTTCAGTTCTAAAATGTATCTTAGGGGTGGCCTGATCTCGCTCCATAGCTTTAATGAAGAAGAGTATCCTTCCCAACTCCATACCTCAGTTTCCCATGAAGGTCCAGCGCCTTCTTTCCCACTGCGGACAATGTCTGTGATGTTTTTTGTTTGCTTTATGTTATGTTGAGGATCTTGTACACATATTGTGTGTGATTCTTCTTTGGGGCCTTGAAAAAGTGCTACTAATAATAATTTAAGGTATCTAACAGCCTGTGCCCAAAGCAATGGACCCTGTTGTGGCGTAATACTTGACATTTTCAAGCTCTGTTTTCACTTTTTCCTTATTTTCCTTGCTGGCTGGAGAGGGTGAGAGGGTGAGAGGGTGAGAGGGTGAGAGGATGAGAGGGAGAGAGGATGAGAGGATGAGAGGGTGAGAGGATGAAAGGGAGAGAGGGAGAGAGAGGATGAGAGGATGAGAGGATGAGAGGGTGAGAGGAAGAGGATGAGAGGGTGAGAGGATGAAAGGGAGAGAGGGAGAGAGGGAGAGGATGAGAGGGAGAGATGGTGAGAGGGTGAGAGGATGAGAGGATGAGAGGGTGAAAGGGACAGAGGGAGAGAGGATGAGAGGGAGAGATGGTGAGAGGATGAGAGGGTGAGAGGATGAGAGGGAGAGAGGGTGAGAGGATGAGAGGGTGAGAGGATGAGAGGATGAGAGGGAGAGGATGAGAGGGTGAGAGGAAGAGGATGAGAGGGTGAGAGGATGAAAGGGAGAGAGGGTGAGAGGATGAGAGGGTGAGAGGATGAGAGGGTGAGAGGATGAGAGGGTGAGAGGATGAAAGGGAGAGAGGGTGAGAGGGTGAGAGGGTGAGAGGATGAGAGGATGAGAGGGTGAGAGGATGAGAGGATGAGAGGGTGAGGATTGTTCAGGATTGTTTGTTGTTTGGATTGTTTGTTCAGAATCCTGGCGACATTTGACGGCCAGGACAGTTAACGGGCAGTTAAAATGGGAAACACACATTGCAGTGACTTTTTTTGTCATTTATAAAGTAGGACTCATTACAGTGATGTGACAGTTAATGTAGTCAGACGGTACATACTGTAATTGTATTGTAACTTAATAAAGAGCTTTGTTTAAAGTAAGTTCAGGTGATATGGTTCTACTTCATGTGTAGAAACCTCATTGTTATTAATCCCTAGTGGGGGAATTTGGGTGTTACAGTTGCAGAGTGACAAAAAGGTACTGAATAGAGAATCCAATATACATAGCATACATACAGTGACAAGTGACAGAAGGTGAGGTTCCCAGTCTGAGAATGGAAGAGAGGGGGTGTTCAGGTACTGTTGTACAGCCTGATGGCTGTTGGCACTAAGGGGTACCTGAACCGATCTGTTTTGCACTTGGGAGGGATGAGCCTATTGCTGAAGGTGCTCCCCATCTGCCACAGCTCATCATAGATGAGAGTTTATTTTCATTCTGTCCGTCATCCTCTCCACCAGTGATTAGCTAAGTATTTTAGTTTGTCTTAACAGTCCCCACTGAAATGTAGATCAAGCAGGGTGTGTTAAGGGGATACCCAGGAGTACTGTATACCTGAAAGGTTCAGTTCTCAGCATTTATGTTAAACAACCAGTGTGTTAAGGTGTTCCCCAGAAGAACGGTATACCTGAGAAGTGTGTTAAGATGTTCCCCAGAAGAACAGTATACCTGAGAAGTGTGTTAAGGTGTTCCCCAGAAGAACAGTATACCTGAGAAGTGTGTTAAGGTGTTCCCCAGAAGAACAGTATACCTGAGAAGTGTGTTAAGGTGTTCCCCAGAAGAATAGCAATACCTGAGAAGTGTGTTAAGATGTTCCCCAGAAGAACAGTATACCTGAGAAGTGTGTTAAGGTGTTCCCCAGAAGAACAGTATACCTGAGAAGTGTGTTAAGGTGTTCCCCAGAAGAATAGCAATACCTGAGAAGTGTGTTAAGATGTTCCCCAGAAGAACAGTATACCTGAGAAGTGTGTTAAGGTGTTCCCCAGAAGAATAGCAATACCTGAGAAGTGTGTTAAGGTGTTCCCCAGAAGAATAGCAATACCTGAGAAGTGTGTTAAGATGTTCCCCAGAAGAACAGTATACCTGAGAAGTGTGTTAAGGTGTTCCCCAGAAGAACAGTATACCTGAGAAGTGTGTTAAGGTGTTCCCCAGAAGAATAGCAATACCTGAGAAGTGTGTTAAGGGTTCCCAGTAGAATAGTAATACCTGAGAAGTCCCCATATGGGATGACTCAGTCAGGTCTGGACCCAAGTAATGCATATTGCTAATTTGAAGTGATATTCATGCTCCTGAAGTGCATCTGATCATGCCTGATTTTTCTCAGAGGTGTACGATGTCTAGAAAGGGTGGTACCCAGAAGGGAGGTTCCAGTCAGGTCGTCCCACAATGTGACAAAAACAAGCATGTGTGTGTGTGTGTGTGTGTGTGTGTGGAGGTCTCTTGGGCCGGTTGTGTGTGTTGTAGAAATGGGGATAGGCCAACGCTACACTCATTCCAAACCTTTGTCAAGGGGCAACTCTCAACCCCGGAGCATTTAGAGTCAGAACCCACCCTCTCCATCAGACCACTTGGGGGACTCGGGGATTCCGATTGCAGTGTGGGAGGAGGAGCGGAAGTGGAGGAAGTCGTACCACAGATTGGATGTGCAGCAGCGGTGGTGGGAACAGAGCTGACCGCCGACTTATCCGGGGAGCAAAAGAAGGACCGTTTTCTCTTGAGGAGACGGAAGTTTTACGCACTGCCGATCTATCCTGTTTGTACGGAGTGAAAGCGGCGAGCCCGGTCCCGAAGCGAGCAGTATGCATTCGGACTGCAGGCTGCTATGGTCATATCGGTAATGGTGGGTAGGAGACCGACCGGGGCCGGGGTGTTCTTCGTGTCGACTCTCATCATCCTCACCGCAAGCAGCAGCCGAGCTCAGAAAGGTTGGTGCCATTCAAATCTAACCGAGTGACAGTGAAAAGTGACACGCACATAAAAACGCGACAGTGATCTTTAACTTGGCGTGGTTACGCGCAACGCTTCTGAAGTTTTAGTTTGTTGCACTCGGCGTATTATCCGATGCGGTTTGTTATTCTGCGCCTCGGGTAGCCTGACTTACCTTACATGGATCTGTTGCTTCCTTCGTTCCCCTCATCCCAAATATGTAGCCTAGACCATGTGTAGGCCTACAGCTT
>NC_140250.1:23356113-23383613 GCF_949987555.1 Borostomias antarcticus | reverse complement strand
GAGGAGGGATGGGCAGACCAGGCTGGCCGGGAGGAGGGATGGGCAGACCATCTGGCTGCATCTTACACCAGGAAACACAAACAGCACAATCAATACGAGCGACTTGTCTGTTTTTGTAAATGGGGTTGAGTGAGTGTGTGTGTGTGTGTGTGTGTGTGTGTGTGCGCGCGTGCAGAAGTGGGTTTTCGGTTTGCTCAGCCGGGCAGGTCGATGCCGTCGCCACGGCGACCGGCGGTTGCCGCGGTTACACGTCACCCCGACTCAACCGCTCGGTCGGCCGGGCCGCTCGTGTCGGTCAGAGGGGAGACGGGAGACGTTGGAGGCCCAAGTTCCTCTCTGCCTCCATCTTTCCATCACCCCCCACAACCTTTCCATGTCATCCCTTAACCACGGCGGAAAGGATTGTGGTCATCAGTCATGTTTTCATGTCTGAGCCGGACCCCGGCAGAACCACCCCCCTCCCCCTCTGCTCTCCCAGTCAGTCTCCGTGGCTTGGCCCCACAATGACCGTGTGTGTGTGTGTGTGTGTGTGTGTGTCCGTCCGTCTCGTTGTGAGCCTATCCAGATTTGACGCAATGAATCTTGAGAACGACAGTTTGTCTCACTGCTGTATGGGAGCCCGGCTTTGGAGATCTCCAAGAAATATCCGGCAGCCTCGAACCCGATCTGTCTCTCTCTCCGATTGGTCCGTCACTCCCTTCTAGCTCTGAGTGTGAAGGTCCGTTAAGGCCCGCTATGCTAGCGCGAGCTAAGCTCGGCTGCGCACCACAGCTACGCTACGCTACATCCTTGTGTAGAAACGTGTGTCATGCTCATGTTCAACTTTACGCGAGCGCAGGTGCTATTTCACGCGAACCGATAAGGGGCGCTGACGCAAGGCTGTGACCCCCACGCGCTCAGAGTGAACCCAAATACTTGCGTAGAGCCCACGTTCACAGCCACGTTACCGTAGAGTATGAATCAGGCCTGAGACCTCCTGTGTCCAGAGAGAGAGAGCGTTCAGCTGACCTGCTCTGTGTTCGTCTTCTCAGATCTCATCACATGTCTGGACAAAGGAATTCACTTCTCCGAGGCCGAGTTCAGGTGAGTGTGTTTGTGTGCGGCGTGCGTCCGTGTGTTCAGATGAGTCTGGGATGGCCCATTTCTCTCTAGCGATGTGTGTGTGTGTGTGTGTTAATATTTCAAAATGTTGAAAATGTGTGTGTGTCTACCCCACAGTAAATACTGTCCAGCGGGGTGTCTGACGTCTTTCGGAGAGATTTCTGGGACCATACCCCACGGCTACAGAGATGTGAGTACAGGGGCTGTGTGTGTGTGTGTGTGTGTGTGTGTGTGTGTGTGTGTGTGTGAGAGAGAGTGTGAGTGTGTGAGAGAGTGTGTGTGTGCGTGCGTGCGTGTGTGTGTGTGTGAGAGAGTGTGTGGGCGGGCGGGCGGGTGTGGGCGTGTTTTTGCACATTTGCGCATGCCTGCGTTAGTCATTGTATCGCGCACAAAGTTCCCAGGTGATTCACACTGTGCAGTGCCCTCTGCCCCCCTCCCTCCCTCCTTCCCTCTCTCTCTCTCTCTCTCTCTCTCTCTCTCTCTCTCTCTCTCTCTCTCTCTCTCTCTCTCTCTACTCATCAGTGCCCATCACTACCCCACAGGAACTCGCGGAGGTCCACTCATGTCTGTGACTCACTTTATGGCTCTTCTCTCCCTCTCTCTCCCTCTCTCTCTCTCCCTCTCTCTCTCTCTCTCTTTCTCCCTCTCTCTCTCTCTCTCTCTCCCTCTCTCTCTCCCTCTCTCTCCCTCTCTCTCTCCCTCTTTCTCTCTCCCTCTCTCTCTCTCTCTCTCTCTCTCTCCCTCTCTCTCTCTCTCTCTCTCCCTTTAAGTCCTGTGTAAACAGAGGGCCCCTGGTCCATGGTATGTGTGTCCCGTGCAGATGACCTCACAGTGGCCCGGGCGTGGGCGTGAGGTCATGGAGGCTGGGTCCCTGGCTGATGACCTCATGCTTGGGAGGGTCAGGGGCCTGGCGGGGGACGGGGTAGTGGGTGGGTGTGGGGGGGGAGGGGGTGCTCAGAGGCATATGATAGGGGAAGAGTTGGGAGGTGTGGGGGAGGTGAGCTAATTGTTTGGCCGCTGGAATGGACTTCTAATCCAGTCCAGCTGCAACAGGGCGCTGAGCAGCGCGCGTGCGTGTGGGCGTGTGTGTGTGTGTGTGTGTGTGTGTGTGTGTATATATGTGTGAGAGTGCACATATGTGTTGCAGGGAATGTATGAAGGCTAGACTCTGCGTGTGTTTGTTAGGAGTGTGTCTGTGTGCGTGTGTCTGTGTGCGTGTGTGTGTATGTGGGTGTGTGTGTGTGTGTGTGTGTGTGTGTGTGTGTGTGTGTGTGTAAGCAGTGCTGGAGGTTACGTAGCGGTAAACTAGACTATCAATATCCCACCACCTCTCTCTCTCTTTCTCTCTCCTACACCCAAACATGACTGTTACCATGGAGGGACAACGTGTACAACACCCAGTATCAGGATGGGGTCTCCACCAAGCTGCCCCAGGGAAACCTACACACACCCCACCCACACAGACCCTACACTCACCCACACACCCACACAGACCCTATACACACCCCACCCTCACCCACACAGACCCTACACCCACACAGACCCTACACACACCCATCCACCCACACAGACCCTACACTCACCTAGACCCTACACACACCCATCCACCCACACAGACCCTACACACACCTAGACCCTACACACACCCCACCCACACCCACACAGACCCTACACTCACCTAGACCCTACACACACCCATCCACCCACACAGACCCTACACTCACCTAGACCCTACACACACCCATCCACCCACACAGACCCTACACACACCTAGACCCTACACACACCCTACACACACCTAGACCCTACACACACCCATCCACCCACCCAGACCTTACACACACACACACACACACATATCCATATCCACCCACCCAGGCTCTACACCCACACACCCACCCTGACCATACACTTACCCATTATCCACCTTCACCTCAGGAATCTCCCTTTCTCATTCTTTCTCTCATTCTGGAATTTTTTCACTTGCTGTGCTTGTATGTATGTGTTTGCGCGTGTATTGTGTGTTTGCGCGTGTACGCGTGTGTGCATGAACGCACTTAAAGAGCGCCGTTCACAGAACGCGCTTGTGTTTTTGATGAACGGTGAGCTGAACGCACCCCGTCTGAAGCTGCTGAACATGAGCGACGTTCACTCTGGCGGGAGGTAAGGGGGGAGGTAACGGGGGAGGTAAGGGGGAGGTAACGGGGGAGGTAACGGGGGAGGTAACGGGGGAGGGGGGAGGTAACGGGGGAGGGGGGAGGTAACGGAGGAGCTATCGGGGGAGGTAACGGGGGAGGTATCGGGGGAGGTAACGGGGGAGGTAACGGGGGAGGTAACGGGGGAGGTAACGGAAAGGTAACGGGGAGGTAACGGGGGAGGTATCGGGGGAGATATAGGGGGAGATATAGGGGGAGGTAACGGGGGAGATATAGGGGGAGGTAACGGGGGAGGTATCGGGGGAGATATAGGGGGAGGTAACGGGGGAGATATAGGGGGAGGTAACGGGGGAGATATAGGGGGAGGTAACGGGGGAGGTAACGGGGGAGGTATCGGGGGAGGTATCGGGGGAGGTATCGGGGAAGGTATCGGGGGAGGTAACGGGGGAGGTAACAGGGAAGGTATCGGGGGAGGTATCGGGGGAGGTATCGGGGGAGGTAACGGGGGAGGCAACGGGGGAGGTAACGGGGAAGGTATCGGGGGAGGTAAGGGGGAGGGGAGGTATCGGGGGAGGTATCGAGGGAGGTAACGGGGGAGGTATCGGGGGAGGTATCGGGGGAGGTATCGGGGGAGGTAACGGGGGAGGTAACGGGGGAGGTATCGGAGGTAACGGGGGAGGTATCGGAGGTAACGGGGGAGGTAACAGGGAAGGTATCGGGGGAGGCAACGGGGGAGGTAACGGGGAAGGTAACGGGGGAGGTAACGGGGGAGGTATCGGGGGAGGCAACGGGGGAGGTAACGGGGAAGGTAACGGGGGAGGTAACGGGGGAGGTATCGGGGGAGGTAACGGAAAGGTATCGGGGGAGGTAACGGAAAGGTATTGGGGGAGGTAACGGGGGAGGTATCGGGGGAGGTAACGGGGGAGGTATCGGGGGAGGTAACAGAAAGGTATCGGGGGAGGTAACGGGGGAGGTAACGGAGGAGGTAACGGAGGAGGGGGAGGTAACGGAGGAGGGGGAGGTATCGGGGGAGGTAACGGAGGAGGGGGAGGTAACGGAAAGGTATCGGGGGAGGTAACAGAAAGGTATCGGGGGAGGTAACGGAGGAGGGGGAGGTAACGGAGGAGGGGGAGGTATCGGGGGAGGTATCGGGGGAGGTATCGGGGGAGGTAACGGAGGAGGTAACGGGGGAGGTAACGGGGGAGGTATCGAGGGAGGTAACGGGGGAGGTATCGGGGGAGGTAACGGGGGAGGTATCGGGGGAGGTAACGGGGGAGGTAAGGGGGAGGGGAGGTATCGGGGGAGGTATCGGAGGTAACGGGGGAGGTATCGGAGGTAACGGGGGAGGTAACGGAGGTAACGGGGGAGGTAACGGAGGTAACGGGGGAGGTATCGGAGGTAACGGGGGAGGTAACGGGGGAGGTATCGGGGGAGGTAACGGAGGAGGTAACGGGGGAGGTATCGGGGAGGTAACGGGGGAGATATAGGGGGAGGTAACGGAGGAGGTAACGGGGGAGGTATCGGGGGAGGTATCGGGGGAGGTATCGGGGGAGGAAAGTTAGGTTCTGATCCTGACGGAGGGGCAGACAGACACAGCCTTAGTTTCTACCTCAGCCTGGTTCCTTCTTCTCACCATTCTTGCTGGTGTTGGTACAGGATCCCAAGCATATGAATGTGTTTTATGTTTTTGAACTGCTGCAAAATAATTTGGTTTATGCAGTATAAATACAGACAGTATAGATGCAATCTACCAGTATCCATTTCCTGCACCTCTGGCTTCACTTTCTGCATAATAGGAAACTACTGAGACATTTTTTAATTTGTAAAACTTCTAAAGTAATCGCTGTCTATGATTCTCTAAAGGGCTGTGGCCATGATTGGGGGCTGGGGATGGATGGATGGATAAGGGGCAAAATAATAGCTTGGAGCAGCGTGTTAAAATAAAAAATGAACTTGAACTGGTTCATTTTTAAATTTGTGAACTTTGAACTAGTTCATGTAAAGTGTGAACTTGCACAACGTGCGTGCGTGCGTGCGTGTGTGTGTGAGTGCGTGCGTGTGTGTGTGTGAGAGTGCGTGCGTGCACTGAGAGCAGGGGCGTGGTGGTTTGGAGCCGAGCTGTGTGTTGTGTTAGCGGTCTGGAGCAGTGCAGCTTGGGATGTGGTGTGTGTTTTTGGGAGGTTTGAGAACCGAGCTGAGAAGGGCGAATGTTCCAACGCCTGCGGATGCCTCCACTCTGTGGTCTGTGTGTGTGTGTGTGTGTGTGCGTGTGCGTGTGCGTGTGCGTGTGCGTGTGCGTGTGCGTGTGCGTGCGCGTGTGTGTGTGTGTCGCAGGCTGGGTCGCCTTTGTGTCAGCCACAGTCTTGTCAGCTGTGAAACCCTCTTGTTATGGTCTTCCAGTAAAAACCGTGACCGCCTCTCTCGCTCCCAGCTGCGCCTGACGAGGGCCCTGACCGCCGGAATGGAACCGGGCCGCTTAGCCGAGGCGTTGAGTCACTCGGTCTGGAATGCGGCCGCGGTGTCACCATCAAAAGCGGTGCCCGAACAATGCTGCCCGTCAGTGCTCCCTGTGCAGGAAGTGACATCACTGTGACTCTTCCCTCTTATCTGTTCTTCTACTACACCGCCAGTCTGCCAGCTGAGGGCAGGAGGTTCAGGGTTGCTCTCTCTCTCTTTCTCTGTGTCTCTCTATCTCTCTGCCTCTCTCTCTCTCTGCCTCTCTCTCTCTCTCTCTCTCTCTCTCTCTCTCTCTGCCTCTCTCGCTCTCTCCTCTCTCGCTCTGTCTGTCTCTCTCTCTCTGCCTCTCTCTCTCTCTCTGTCTGCCTCTCTCTCTCTCTCTCTCTCTCTCTCTCTCTCTCTGTCTCTCACTACTTGTCTCTCTCTGTCTAGTCTCTCTGGTGGTCTCACATTGGAATGTTAATGACTACTGACGATCTCTGATATCCCGAGTGCCCCCCGCCTTCCCTGTCTCTCTCTCCCTCTCTCTCTATCCATCACATATTGTGTTTGATGCTATTGTTTAAAACTCTCATGAACTGATGTACCCTCTGTCTCTCTCCCTCCCTCCCTCCCTCCCTCCCTCCCTCCCTCCTCCAGTCATCCCCGGTGTGTGTGGCAGCCATCCACGCGGGTGTGGTGTCCAACTCGGAGGGGGGTCAGATCAGCGTGGTGAGCAGCAAGGGCATCCCGCGCTACGAGGGCTCGCTGGCCAACAACGTCACCTCGACAGGGTGAGTACGAGCCAGCTGGCTCGGTTCTCTCCGTCTCTCTCTCTCTCTCTGTTCATCTCCTCCCTCTCTTCCTCGCCCTCTCTATCTCCCAGGCTGGATCCCTCAATCTCTCTCTCTCTCTCTCTCTCTCTCTCTCTCTCTCTCTCCTTGTTACTCCCTCTATCACTCTCTTCCCAGCGCCTCACTCCTGGCTCTGCCTTCTCTCTTTGTCCCTCCATCCTCCCCTCCTCCACTCTCTCTAGTGCTGTTAGTCTCTATTATTTAACTGTTCCTCCCATCACTCATGTCCTCTCTCTCTCTCTCTCTCTCTCTCTCTCTCTCTCTCTCTCTCTCTCTCTCTCTCTCTCTCTCTCTCTCTCTCTCTCTCTCAGGGGTCCCTTGTCTAACAGTCTGTTCACCTTCAAGACTAGTGGTGAGCTTCAGCCTGCCAACAGCTTTTTACAAACCGTCTCAACTACACTTAAACCTTTACACATGGGCACTTTGTAGCATTTTTGATCTGTTCTGTTTCTCTTTCTGTCTCCTCTCGCTCTCTCTCTCTCTCTCTCTCTCTCTCTCTCTCTCTCTCTCTCTCTCTCTCTCTCTCCCTCCCTCCCTCCCTCTCAGGTTGCTATGGGACGCTAGGCTTGGAGTCGGGCGTCATCAGGGATTCCCAGCTCTCTGCCACCTCAGTGTGGGAATGGAGCGATGTGATTGGCCAGCCCAGCGTGTGGGGGGTGTCCGGGGCACGCCTGAAGAAGGCGGGGCTTCCCTGGGCGTCGGCTCAGAACGACCAGCACCAGTGGCTGCAGGTGGACCTGAAGAAGGAGAAGAGGATCACAGGTACGAACGCGCGCGCACACACACACACACACACACACACACAAACGACCTCCAAGTCAACCTCCTCTTCTTCCTCCTCCTCCTCCCTCCCTCCCTCCCACCCAGGCATCACCACCACAGGCTCCACCCTCTTGGAGTACCAGTTCTACGTCTCAGCCTACCGGGTCCTCTACAGCCATGACGGACAGCACTGGAGGGCGTATCGGGACGCAGATTCTACTCAAGACAAGGTAAGAGGAACCTCCCACTATCCGTCTCGGTAGTTTTGATTGGCCCGTGTATTTTCTGTTACCCGTCCAGTTCTGTCCTATCAGCACGCAGAGAGGAGCACTTGGTTTGAGGGAGAGGGGGAGAGAGTGGGGGGCGGGGTCACTCATAGTTTCCATGGAAACCCCAACAGCCCTCACTGCCAGTGGCTTTTAGTGTGTAATGTGGTTTGGGCTAAGTGCTGCCCGAGGCACAGTCACCATTAAATATGGATGGAGACGGACTGAGAGACTGACGGAGAGAGAGCGACCGGGCGACCAGTGAAACGAGGAACGTCTTCTAGCAGCTCCGCTATCAGGGAAATACACTGGAGGGTCTATCTGTTCGCGACTGTTGCTTCGATTCAGCAGTCGGCACTCGCATTCCATGTGCTGCGTCTGGTTCAGAACAATGAAGATTCGACATTCTCCCTTGTTTAGGCTTGTTTGCAGGCCCAGTGGTGGTAACGTTAGGTTTGGGAGGAAATCTTACTCTGTTGGCACAGGGGTGGAGACGCTTCCACAGATATTCAGCTAACTAGTATCTAGCCGCCAACCCTAACCCAACAATAACACAAACTATAACCCTCAGACCAAAAACCATAACCGTAACCTATCACCCCAAACCTTAACCAAACCATAACCCTAACCAAATAGTAGCTTTTGTTCAGTGCGGTTCCTCTGTGTATAGTCCCTGTTGTGTCTGTGTGTAGTTAAAAGTGTGCTTTTGTTGTTGTGTTTCCAGATCCTCCAAGGCAACACCAACTATCTGCATGAGGTCAGGAACAACTTCATCCCACCAATCGAGGCACGGTTTGTCAGGATAAGCCCCACCCACTGGCACCAGCGAATCGCCCTCAAGTTGGAGCTTCTGGGCTGCCAGTTCCATGCAGGTAAGGCAATCCACCAATCAGATGCCAGGAAAGAAGTCTGACTGTCCTATCAGCAGCTAGTTTTGACTCTAGAAATAAGAGATTCAACCAATGACCTGATATCTCCGTTTTTTGTCCATTGAAGTTGATCATATTGTAGCATGGCTCTAAACATTCATTCCTTTTCCCCCCCTCACCTCTCATTTCCTGTTCCCTCCCTGACATCTCGTCTCCCATTGGACAGCGAGGCCACGGATCTTCCAGCCTCCCCGGCCGCCCCCTCCCCCCGTGGTCACACCCGGCCCCCCGCAGTCCGACAGGACCACACACACCCCTGACATCAGGAACACCACCATGCCCCCCCACACCAGCAACGGTAGGGATCTGTGCTTCAGAGGGGTGAGAACGTAGTCATGGTCCTGGGTGTGGTTGTTGATGTGGGTATTTATCTGTCCTGGGTGTTCGCAGTACATTGGCTTTTCCTACGTCAAATGCAATTATTGTTAGTCGCTTTGGATAAAATTTAATTAAATTAAATTTATTTTATTTAACCTTTATTTACCCAGGCAAGCAATTAAGAACAAATGACTGTAATGTAATGTTTTGTTTTTTGTTGATGCTAATGTTGTTGCTGTTGTTGTTGTGCAGACGTTGCCCTGGCAACGGTGTTAGTGCCAGTGTTGGTCATGGTGCTGACCGCCCTCGTCCTGACCGTGGTGTGTGCCTGGCACTGGAGGAGCAGGTCAGTGTCTCTCTGCTGTCCTGTCCTCTGGGCATATTACTGCTCTCTGAGGAGACCGTGAACTACTCCCTCTGTCTCAACTTCATGTCTGTCTCTCTCTTTCTCTCTCTCTGTTTCTCTCTCTCTCTTTCTCTCTCTCTCTCCTCAGGAAGAAGAGTTCAGAGGGAGCATATGACCTTCCTCACTGGGACCGCACAGGTAAACACACTGACATACAGTATATTACACACACACACACACACACACACACACACACACACACACACACACACACACACACACACACACACACACACACACAGGTAAACACAAACATATATATACACACACACACACACACACTAACACACTTGGACTATTCAACACTACATTCTTTCCGTTATCTTAACCACAGAGTGGTATCCAACATGCATACCTAACCTTTTACTGTCTGGGATGTTTACACGTGTGTGTGTCTGTGTGTGTCCGTGTGTGTGTGTGTGTGTGTGTGTGTGTGTGTGTGTGTGTGTGTGTGTCTCCTCCAGACTGGTGGAAGAGCATGAAGCAGCTGCTGCCATCCAAGATGGCAGATGGAGATGAGTCGGTGCGCTACAGCAACAGTGAGGTGGGCCGGCTCAGAGGGAGAGTGACTGTCCCTGGGCTACAAGCCGAACCTGCAGGTAGATACGCACGCACTCACACACACACACACACACACACACACACGCACTCACACACTGACACGCACTCACATAATAATAATCATAATTATATTTATACAGCGCTTTCAATCAAAGTGCTTTACAGAGCAGCTACAGAGCAGAGTGATCCATGCCTCACCTTCTCTCACTCTCTCTCTCTCGCTCCAGAGTACGCTCAGCCCCACACACACACACACACACACACACACATACACACACACAAACACTAGAGTGATCCATGCCTCACCTTCTCTCACTCTCTCTCTCGCTCCAGAGTACGCTCAGCCCCACACACACACACACACACACTAGAGTGATCCATGCCTCACCTTCTCTCACTCTCTCTCTCTCGCTCCAGAGTACGCTCAGCCCCTGGTGAGCGGCGTGGTGACAACACTAGGTCAGAGGTCAACCTTCAAGCCGGAGGAGGGGTCAGACCCGGGCTACACCCACCCCGACCTGTACGACGCCCCCATATCCCCTGACATCTACCACGCCTACGCCGAGCCTCTGCCCGCCTCCGGCGCGGAGTACGCCACACCCATCGTGATTGACATCGCCAGTCACCTATCAGGGAGCTCATCCATGAGCCAGCCAACCGCAGTCTCCAGCTTCATGGGCCGTGGGCCCGCCTCCCTGCTGGCACGAACAGACAGCAGCCAATCTGGGAGGTCTGCGTACGACACGCCCAAGAGTGCCACTGGACAGGCCACACCCACTGAGGAGCTGACCTATCAGGTGCCTCAGAGTAGCTCCCAGAAGCCAGTGGGACAGAGCTGAAGGGGAGGGGCTTGGACTTTGATTGTCGAAGCCCTAAACCAATGTGCACCCTCCAGGGACAAAGAGAGGAATGTGATTGGAGGACTAGGGAGTGTGTGGACCTATGAGAGCCCCAGGGCCCAGTGAGTCTGAAGAGAACACTGCCATTGCCCTGGTCGCCATGGCGATGTCTGTATGTGTCTGTCTACCTGTATGTGCATGGCCCTAGTGAGCTGGTAGTGCCATACCACAGTCCTATCACTGAAAACACTAAGATGAATGTCCAGAGGGAGGAGAGAGAGAGAAAGAGAGAGAGGGAGAGAGGGAGGAGTGAGGAGAGCTCACTACTGTTTCAGCAAAGCTTATTCCCTCTGTGTGTGTGTTTAAATTTCTATGTTCTGCGTGAAACTGTGATTGTTGTCCGTCTTGTACTGAAATGTGTCAATGTAACTCTGAAAGAGCAACAGTTGTAGTTTAGAGTAGAAACGTTGTAGCAACAATGGTCCCTCGAAACTCGTCTAATACGGTACACTAGGAGTGGAGGACTGAGGTCTTTACATCTGCGCTTTTTAAAAATTCATATTCCTCTCGATCTGTGACCTAAATCACATTATGTACATTGTCTGGAGTGAAATCATTATCATAAACCTGTGTTCAAAGTTTTTCAAATGATTTAATTTCCTATTTATTTTTATTACTTTGAAAACCTGCTGAAAAGGACAGACTCGCAAAAAAACACGAATGATACTACGTTCCCAACCACTATCTGAAGAGAATATGATTTCCAGATCGGCTTCCAAATGAAATGGAATCAAATAAAACAATATGGTTGCACTGTTGTCATGGTTACACTGTCACGGACACCTTGCCTTGAGTGACACCAGCGGGTGGCCAATCACAAACGGCTGTAGGTCCAGGTGCAGGTTGCGATAGGTTGGTCAGATTCACACACTGCCAGGTATACTGAGGATCTATCCGACTGTTGACTTGAAGAGGCAGAATCCAAGATGGCCGACCTAACGGAGCTGCCCACAGTACAGAATAATGTTTCAATGTTTTTTTTATGTGAGACCAAATTTTGCCTTGCTTAATATGTTATCTTTTCTTAATGCACGCTGATTGGACACTGTCAGTTGATTCAGTTTGAGCTAGTGTCTAGCCGACAAACCCACACTTAAATGTTCTAATATAGCTCAGAACCCTAGCCTTAGAACAGCTAATTGGTTAATAAAAGTCGAGCCAGTCACCCATCTCAAAGACACCCGAGAGGTGACCAGTCGGTCTGTCAGTTAGATTGCGGTTCATAGCTATGGCCATAGAAATACTATGGGCACTAGTGAGATGGAGTTTGTGTATCGTGTCTGAATCACTGTCCTTGAATGCATGTTTCTCTGATTGTCACACTTGTTTGATTCTTGTCATTGTCCTTTGATTAGTTATGTCTGTATGGCTATCACTATCTGTGTGCAATTACCTGTGTCTGTATATGTCTGGCTGCCAGAGAGAGAGGGCAGTCTGTGTGTGTGTGTAGTTATCTCTGTACGACCAGCCCTAGGAGTGTACTGTATGTGTTTTTGACTAGTCGTGTCTGTTGTGGGGATGTGTGGTGATCACTTCCTGGATGGCTCTCGGTCAGAGGTCTGATGGGAACTGATGTTTTCACTGGTCCTGTTTGGAAACTCTAAACAAACTTCCTTCCTCCCTGGCTTGAGGTCATCTCTGATCTAACGTGACTGGATAGGTGGAAACGTGTGTCACTCATGGCATTTGTCACCTATCCAGTCGGATGTCAGATCTGTGATTTCTCAAAGGAAGGAAGGATATCAAGAGTACTCAAACGGTACGTGTCGTCACCTCACTTTAGGGCTGTCTCTCCGATGTAGACGCAGAAATAAAGACTTTTCAAAAAGTACATGGTTTACTGTAAGGTTTACTGTAAGGTTTACCCGCAGTCTCTGATCAAGGTTTACTATAAAACCACTGACACTCAGCATAATATCATCATTTGTCCAAAGTATTGATTCATAAGATACAAGATGACGACAGGCAAAATTACATGTAGAAAAAAAAAAGTGTTCTCAACATGCACTCTCTCAAAAAGGTTTATGGTTCTGGGAGCTGGTCCGCTTAAACATTCTCATAGAAAAAACATGTACACTCCCGCACTCATTATTGTCTTGAGAAAGGTCTGAGACGAAACATCGACAATAAAAGCAGAGTAAAATGAGTGTGGGAGTTAACATGTTTTTTCTATGAAAATGACATGTAGAAACACTGGCATAATTATAAACGGAACATACATATTGTACGCGACACAACACACATATCTAGAAACATAATCCTGAGCACATACAAATGACTATTCTAACACCAGCACACTGCCACCATATGGTCAAATAGGACGTATGACAATTCACCGCCGGGCTTGTGGTTCTGCATTTCCCTGTGAAACGCCATCGTCACATTTTTCATTACATTCTCATAAAACATTGAAATAAATAATCACATTTACACAGAAAAAATCACATTTACACAGCGAAGACACCGTCTTCTCTCCGTCCTCACTCCTCCATGTTTCGCCCGTCCTTCCCGAACTTCCACCAGATGACGGTGAGGGCCACGCCCACCAGGAGGAGCAGGCCGCCGGTCACCAGGAAGGCGATGGGCAGGAACCGGTTCTGCCCGCCGAACCAGCTCACCGTGGTCAGCACCACTTCCTTCCTGCCCTGGAAGTACTGGACCGGGAAGTCTGGGGGGGGGGGGGGTCGCTGGGTCAGGGACTATCAACACTGATGTTAAAACTGGGGACACAAAGGGTTAAAATAGTTGACCTATTACCTGATTAGGTCACTAAATCGTCATCCTACACACAGATTATGAAATAAAATCCTGCAATATAAGTAGTGTTAAAGGGATAGTATGATATTTTGGCCATTTATCCCTATTTGCGGTCTGTCTACCAAGAACCAGAAGAGATAGAGACCATAATTTCACTGTTTTATTGATCTAGCTGCAGTTTATCTGGTCAGATTACAACCTGTGCTTCCCGTCTCAGAAAAGCACATTTATCATAGTCTTTCCAACGCATTTACAAGCGCCGCATTGACTTCTATTGTAGCCCAGTGAGAGCCTGTAGAAAAACTGCAGCTAGCTTAATATTGGAACAATATTATGGGAACAAGTGAAATGGGTCTCAATGTTTCAGGTTTGTGATAGACAGACCACAAATAGGGATAAATGTCCAAAATAGCACACTACCCCTTTAAGTGTAAAGTTGTTGGGTTCTGGTTTTCCTCTGTTCCGTATCACTGGATAGGTTTAGGGACTGTAGTCCTTTAACTAGAGACATCCCTTCCTTCCTAAACGCCCTCTCCATCGTCAACCTCACATCTTGCTGCCCTCCCCGAACGCAGGAAGAACTACAACTCCCAGTAGACCCTGTATTGAAGGATACTGTAGGAGACGTCAACGCTGTAGTTCCCAGGCGGTAGCCCGTTGGTGAAAGGTTCTCGGGCGCGGTTCAGAACCCCGTAGAGCTTCTTGAAGCGTGGGAAGGCGGCCTCCCTCATCCACACCATCAGGTCCTCGTTGATGAAGCCGTTGTTGTTGGGGTCGTGGGGGTCCAGCTCGTAGACGGGCTTCTGCCAGAAGGGGGGTGGGGACGTGCCTGCGGGGGGACACCGGTCTGGGTGAGGACAGTAGGGACCCCGGGGGTTTCATGCCGCCCATCACGTTGTCCCCCTAACGGCCCGGGCCTCGGGTATGCATTGTTTACACCTCGAAAACAAACAGCTAAAATATGACCCCCCCCCCCATCTGTTAACATTGTAATGAAAACATTTTAAAAAAAAAACATTTGAGGAACCTTAGCTTGTTGTACTGTAAGCACAAGGGTGTGAGCTCAGCATGTGTGTGTGTGTGTGTGTTGAGACATGAGCACCTTGGAGCACCTGGGCCAAGGTCTGGTTCTCCACCTGCGGGTTCCGGTACTTGACGTTCTTGTCAGTGTACCAGGTGATGCCTTTCCTGAACAGGGGAACCGTGATTGAACCCCCCTTTTGGTGGTACCGAAGAGTGAAGGAGTCTGGGAAATAAACATTGTCATATTCAATTGCCAATCTTCCTAGGTGACTGCTGTAAGAGAATGAGTGAGTGAGTGAGTGTCTGTAGTGAGTGTGTGTGTGTGTGTGTGTGTGTGTGTGTGTGTGTGTGTGTGTGTGTGTGTGTGTGTACGTGTGGTACATTACCATTGAACATGCTATTGGCCACAGCTCCACAGGGAGCGATGGGTCGGTGATTCTTATCAAATCTGAAGGGAGCACAATAAGCGCTGGGGTCCTGGAGAGAGAGAGAGAGAGAGAGAGAGAGAGAGAGAGAGAGAGAGAGAGAGGGGGAGGGAGAGAGAGAGAGAGAGAGAGAGAGAGAGAGAGAGAGAGAGAGAGAGAGAGAGGGGGGGGAGGGAGAGAGAGAGGGGGAGAGAGAGAGAGAGAGAGGGAGAGAGAGAGAGGGGGGGGAGAGAGAGAGAGAGGGGGGGGGGAGAGAGAGAGAGGGGGGGGGAGAGAGAGAGAGAGAGAGAGGGAGAGAGGGAGGGAGGGAGAGAGGGAGAGGGGGGGAGGGAGAGAGAGAGAGAGAGAGAGAGGGGGGGGGGGGGGGAGAGAGAGAGAGGGAGAGGGGGGGGGGGGGGAGAGAGAGGGAGAGGGAGAGGGGTGGGGAGGGAGAGAGAGAGGGGGAGAGAGAGTGGGGGGGAGGGGAGAGAGAGAGAGAGAGAGAGAGAGAGAGAGAGGGAGAGAGGGGGGGGGAGAGAGAGGGGGGGGAGAGAGAGAGAGAGGGGGAGAGAGGGGGGGGAGGGGAGAGAGAGAGAGAGGGGGGGAGAGAGAGAGAGAGAGAGGGGGAGGGAGAGAGAGAGGGGGGGGGAGGAGAGAGAGAGAGAGAAAGAGTTGAAGAAGAGGGGTCCAGAAAGGACAAAGGAGAGATGAGTCAGCATGATAGAGGTGACATGGCTCCTGGAGGTGTGCCCGGGTATATATCCCAGGTGACCCCCTCACCCAGGCTCGGGGTGGTGAAAGGATAGCCCCTCGGCCCCGAGCCCACAACAACGAACCCACACAACGAAGAATGATCGAGGTCGACAGAAAACCAGAACCAAGGACAGATGAAGAGGCTCTCATCTCTCTGGAGGCACCTTGAGCCGGTTCTTCCTCCCCACCATCTGCGCGTCGTCTCGGGAGTCCATGTAGCGCCGGAGGTTCTGGTGGAAGTTAATCAGACCGTAGTAGAAGAACACATTCCCCTGGGACACAGGAAACAGGAAACGCATCATTACCAGGTAGCAGCAGTGGTCCCCACTCCTGGACGATGCTTGATAGAGTATCACTTGGTGAGTCCCCCTCAAGATGGTCTACTAGAGAACATGGTCTCGCTACTAACTCTCAAAAGAACATTCAACTAACTATTCACTAACCTTAGCCAAACTGATGGTTTCTTCAACAGAGCTGCACTTGATAGTTTGTTTGTAGTTAGAACATCCTATACAAAGCCTCTCATTTCTTCTAAAGACACACACCCACACACACACACCTTGAATTTTTTATCTACGGTGAAGTCCACGGTACAGGTACAGCTCTGCGACGCCAGGCTGGCGTTCTGACGCTCCTCTAAAAATTTCCGGCACGACCCGGCGTCTGTGTAGTCCACCTGAGGACAGGACAGAGGGATGAGGAGGGGGGGGGGACAGACACTTCATACTGGACATGTCCTTCGTCCATCAACTAAACACATTGCGCATGGCCGGGCAGGTAGTAAAAAAAAATAAAGTATCTTTATCTAGGCCATGGTTGGTCAGTGGTGCCACGCCAAGTTGTCTGCACACCCTTGGACTCTAAGTGATCTGTATTACCTCTCCCTCTATATCTATAGCTAGATAAGATATCTACATGCTGTCTTACCTGTACTATGTTATTACTATGTTATTACCATGCTATTACCATGTTATTACTATGTAATAGCTGTGTGTGTGTTTTGTTGAACAATCCCTTGACAGAATATAGTGAAAGTGTTTGGGGAGCTAATGGAGTTCAGAGGACGCACGGCGGCCGACCCTCAACGCTGAATGGAGCCTTTGTACTACGTTCCTTTGTTCTAACTTCCAGTTTTGTGCACAGCTGTTTCTTTTGTCTCATACTGTAACTAAGGATGTGGCACAAGCCCCTGCACGCGCGCGCACACACACACACACAAACACACACTCCCCGGCCGGCTCACCTTCAGCTCCTGTGTGTTCTGGACGGTGACGAGCAGCCAGGCCCCCAGCAGCACACACAGAGCAGACATGAGGTAGAAGAAGGGCAGCACGGTGCTGGCGGTAAGCATGGGAGACCAGGCGGGCAGCCTCTGCTGCTTGAAGGCTGAGTTGTCGGGCCTCCGGGCCAGGGGTCCCGCGTTGGCCTTCCCCATGACCGAGGGCCGGCGGCGGGGCAGGTACGGAGGGACGGGGCGCACGGGGGGGAGGGGAGGGGACGGGTCAGCTGCCGGAGAACCAGTGGGTCGAACGACAGGGATCCGCTCACTCTTCTCTTCCGGCCGTCTCGTTTAAAGCGGTGTTATCTGTTCTCTTTGTTTCTCTTCCTCCCTCTCTCTCTCTCTCTCTCTCGAGCACTACCCTGCCTGCCAAGAGATTTCTCCCAGCAGGCTTTGCGGGGCGGAGGAGACCTTTGAGACCAGCGGCTGGCTGTTACTCATTAACCACAATCCTCGGCTTTTCTTCCCTTTTTTTTTTAACCCTGCTCTCTCTCCGTCTTTGGTGCTTTTTTTCTCTCTCTTTCTTTCTTCCTTCCTTATCGCTTCCCTCCAACCGACACACACATTCTCCTTTATTCATTTACACCAGTTAAGGACTTAAAAATAACTTTTTTGTGGTTTATTTTCAGAGCCTGCGTTTCAATAGAAGTTCAACAAAACTTTTCTTAGCCCTTCACCGTTCATCTGTATCTGTACCAGCAGCGCTTCCAAACAGGATGTTGTGATAGATGTTACTTCCTGGTGGGCGTAAACTCATGACCTCACAGGCTCGGTGGGTGGGACTTCCCCGGTCAGGGTAAACAAACAAGAGATGCTGAGTTCATTCGAAATAACTTTATTTAAACCCCCGTCCCACAGGGGGAGTGAGTTGAGGTACAAACGCAGGGAAAACAACACGACGGCCGAGCGTGGTCTCTGGGAATTGAAAAGACAACAGTACAAGTTTCACACTGAGAGAGAGAGGGGGGCAACAACAGGATGAGAGGTCGTGGGGTCGGATAGATAGGGGCAACATCCGTGCTCTGTTACTGCTCTGGAACTCATGTACCCAGAGATCTGACACGCCAGAGGCCGGGCTGTATCCGTTTTGAAGTTTTGACTATCAGTCAATTGTTATTGTGTGAGCGTGTGAAATCAGGTAAGACTGTGTGTCTGTGTGTGTGTGTGTGTGTGTATGTGTGTGTGTGAGCGTGTGTGTGCTTATGTGTGCGTGTGTGTGTATGGGAGTGTGTGTAGTTAGAAGAGGCCAACTTTGACTCTGCCTTCCCTACAGCCATTTATGATGCCAGCATCCAGGAGCTTCAGTAAATCAGACTTGACCTGAAGGAGAAAGAGAAACACACACACACACACACACACACACACACACAAACCAATAAATGACACACACACACGCACCAACCAATAAATGACACACACACACACACACACACACACACACACACACACACACACACACACACACACACACACACACACACACACACACACACACACACACACACACACCAACCAATAAATTACAATCAATGGTAATAAAACTTACATCTATCTGAAAAAAGTGGTGTGTGTGTGCATGGGAGAAAGACAGAGACAGACTGTATATGTATTTGAGTGTGTGTGTGTCTGTCTGCGTGTGTGTGTGTGTGTCTGCGCGTGTGTGTGTGTATAACTGTGTGTGTGCGCATGGGCGTGTCCGACTGCCTGTACTGTCCAGCAGGAGGCAGCGCAGCGGGTTCACCTCAGGTAAGTCCGCCATCCTGCGCAGCTTCTGGTCCCTCCAGTTCCAGTCCAGAACCAGGAAGCGCAGCGCCGGCAGTTTCAGACCCTCTGCAAAGGTCAGGGGTCAGACAGAGAGGTCAGGGAGGCACACAGGGTCAGGCATGGGGTCAAGAGAGGGAGATCCTAGATCAAATACAATTGATGTGATTGATTGATATGAGAATTGAAAATACTAAAAATAAAAACATCTTTCAAAACTGCTGAGGTTCAAAAAATTGCATTGATACTGGCTGCACACACCCAAATACACACACATACAGCCTTTCTCTCTCTCTACACACACACGCGCGCGCACACACACACACACACACACACACGCACATACACACACGCTGGTCTTCAGACAGACAACTGTCTGGCTTTTTTGCCTGCTTACCTTTCTCAATCAGAGCGAGGAGTCTCCCGGGTGTGCCCACTCCGATGTGTGTGACACCTTTCTGCAACAGCTTCACCTGCTCTTCCACCTGAGAGAGAGAGAGAGGGAGAGAGAGAGAGAGAGAGAGAGTGGGGGAGAGTGAGAGCAAGACACAGTTTTGATCAAATATTGAATTTTTTGTGCACAACAAACTTGTAATACCACAATGCAAACCTTTCTCCTGTCTCACCTTGATGTGTTTGGCAAAGAGTTTCAGGACCTTTGCTTCACCTTTGAAGGTGGTCAGCTGCCTAGTACACACACACACAAACACACACGCACACACGGACGCACACACACACGGACGCACACACACGCGCACACACGGACGCACACACGCGCACACACACAGAACACAAAATCCAAACAAAGGAACATTCAGATCATCAACGATAATGTTAGAAGGTAAGTCATGTAGCCAATCACGTGCAAGTATACTAGGCGTGTGACCCACTTGATGAGCTCGATGGTCCTGAGGGCGGCGCCACAGACGATGAGTAGAACCACGGCGCTCTTCTCTGTGTGCTGCTTCTGGACCTTGGCCCACTTAGGACAAACTGAACAGGGAGAGAAAAGAGATTTAAAAAATAAAAAGTAATGTAATTACTAGGTAAAAATAGGTTAGCTATGTATTCCATGAAGACTGTACTCACTCTCTTTCAGGTAGGACGACAGGCTGTGAGTCAGGTCGTTACTGGACAGGAAACAGGAATCTGGGAACAACCAATCACAGACAGAACCATCACAGAGAGAATGACTGCATCTCTACTGGGTCGACAGAAGTCACCTACACGTGTAGAACGGGTCATGTGGTCAGAGGGAAGGAGGTGATGGGTCAGGTAGAGGTGAAAGGTCGACCTTTGAGGTGCCTCACCAGGCAGTTTGAGTTCCTCCAGTTCGATGACAGAGCGGTTGTCTGAGAAGTGTTTCAGAACCAGGTTCTGCAGGTCTGCAGGACAGCCCGCTTTGGGTTCCGACGACGCTAGAACGTCTGTGATCGTCTTTTTCTGTTGTACGCACGCACACGCACACGCACACACACACACACACATCAAGGCTCAGAGAGTGTCATATATTATGTATATTATACAGTAGTGCCACTGTGACTCCATACAAGTATTGTATGATAATGTATCAACAGGTAGCTTATAGAAAGTAATACATTCTGATATAAGTTGATATAAAACACACTACAGTATAATATAAAACATTATGCACAATGGATGAGAAACCATCATCTACTACAGCAAATGACTGCATGTATGAAGGTGTGGCATGTCGCTGCAGTTCCTCGTCAGGCCAGAGGGTGTCTCTGTTGGACAATCCCCTCATCCCTCCTGTCACCCCTCTCACCTTCCTCCTCTTCTTGGGCTTGTCAGACGCCTCTTCCTCCTTCTTCTCCTCCTCCTCGGACTCGGCAATGAAACATTCTTTCTGCGGGGACGAAGGAAAGACACAAACAGTTTTCCCATCTCCAAACGGGTTTAAAGTTGGATACTTTTTCTCAACAGAGAGTGGACCCCCCCCCCCCCCCCCTTCTCAACAGAGAGTGGACCCCCCCCCCACCTTCTCAACAGAGAGTGGACACCCCCCCCCCCCCCGGCCTCCTTAATCATACCTGCGTGGTCTTTTTCTTCTTGGCCTTGTCTGGCGTCAATGTGGCTCCACCCTTTCTCTTCTCCCCTGTCTTCTGTCCTGTCTTCTCCCCTGTCTCCTGTTCTGTCTTCTGTCCTGTCTTCTGTCCCGTCTTCTTCTTTGTCTTCTCCTCCGTCTTCTCCCCTGTCTTCTCCCCTGTCTTCTCCCCTGTCTTCTGTCCTGTCTTCTGTCCTGTCTTCTCCCCCGTCTCCAGTTCTGTCTTCTGTCCTGTCTCCTGTCCTGTCTTCTGTCCTTTCTTCTGTCCTGTCTTCTTCTTTGTCTTCTCCCCCGTCTCCAGTTCTGTCTTCTGTCCTGTCTCCTGTTCTGTCTTCTGTCCTGTCTTCTTCTTTGTCTTCTCCTCCGTCTTCTCCTGAGACTTTCCTTCCTCTAGGGTCTGTCTCTTCTCCTCTTTCTCCTCCTCCTCCTCTCCGTCAGACACGCCTGAAAAACAAGAGAGAGGTGGACTCCTCGTGAAACCTTCCCTCTCACGTGGTTGACAGAGCGTCTGTCATTCCCAGATGTACAGGGTCGAGGTTCAGGGTTAACGTTGGGATGGGGAGGAAGGTCAGACATCAGACCCACAGAGTGACACCGCTAGTGCAATCGCCTCTCCAGCACCAACAGAGACCACGGAACTCTCCAGAACGTCCCGGAATACTCTCTCTCCAGCGCCAAGGGCGACCGGAGCCCTGATCGGACGCGGTTGTCGCTATGGAGACGGCCGACACAATTAATTGTCACCACGGACAACGGGTATTGTGTCCACACCGTGGATGTATTAATAAAACAGTCCACACACTCTATTCCAGGTTATGTTTAGCTCCTCTGGACCTTACCCTCTCTCACCCCCTTCCTCCCAACTCCCTCACCCCCTATCCCTCTCTTTCCCCTCTCTCCCAACCCCCCCCCCCCCCCCACCCATGCTGGGTAGTCATACTCAGGCCCCCTGGGGAGCGGAGGGACAAGGCTTACGCCCGCTTGTAAATACCCAAGGTTGAATTTGAAACGGGCAATCTCCGCGGACCGCCCTCCACGCCGGGTATCTGTCCCGATTCCTCGCCGACCACGAGGACGGGTCGGTCATTATGGAACGCCAAATGGGTCATAATTCGCCTTGATTTTTTCACCGTCACCAGGCGTGTTTTCGTTGAAAAACGCCATATTGGACGGAGCAAATCCTCGCAATGCACCGTTTAATAAGGCCAGGCGTTGGTTATGGTTAAATACGCCTATGTTATAAATAACATATTTATGAGACTAAAACAGTTGAAACCATTGAGCCATTTTTTCTCATAAAATGCCTGGACTAGTTTTCAGTCTTTGTCTATTGCGTCAGGTTTTAAATTGACAGGACAAAGTAAAAATGTGAAGATAAGCATTCACTAATTGATTTGCATTTCGTTTTATATGACGTTTTTATGTGTTGCACTTAAGCACTTTGACTTGCCTTGTTGCTGAAATGTGCTTTACAATTACACTTGCGCCTTGCCTTGTTAAAGTACGCTGGATTTTGTCAGCTTGGATATTGTCCGAAAGTAGAAGACGTGTGCAGTCATTTAATGTTTTTTTGCAGTTTTACGCCAGCGCGTAAAAGTACGCTATGCTAAACGCAGCTGACGGGAATCGGGGATTCGGATTTTTACGAACGCGATCACGGAACGCTGCGAACGCGGTCAAGACAGGCCTACGGAAGAGCATTAGGACCAACAGCTTTTTTTTAAGCTTCTGAGTTTAAAGTCAGAAATTCTGACTTTTTTCTCAGAAGTTATTTCTGACTTTTTTCTCAGAAGTTATTTCTGACTTTTTTCTCCGAAATTCAGTTTTTTTTCTCATAAATCTGACTTTAATCTCAGAAATTCTGACTTTAATCTCAGAAATTCTGACTTTAATCTCAGAAGTTATTTCTGACTTTTTTCTCAGAAATTCTGACTTTAAACTCAGAAGCTTAAAAAAATAATAAACTCAGTTGTTGGCCCTAATGCTCTTCCGTACAGGCCAGCGTATTTGCGGTAGCGTGTGTATAATTGGAGCAGGGTCACACACTGGCGCTTTTATCCAGAGCACATACTAACAACGTCTGGCATAGCTGACCCTGATGTCTATTAGCCAAACATGTGGCTCCATCGCAAGCACTCATCGCAGCTCTGGAGTGTGTGTGTGTGTGTGAGAGAGAGTTTGCACCTATAGTGTGTGTGTGTGATCATCTTTTCTCCTTCACTAAATCGTTCTCCATTGACGTCACTCCATTCTCTCTCTCCATCTCTCTCTCCCCTCTCATCCGTGCTGTATTTGAACCTGGGACGTCCCGTTGAGATGCAGTCCTTCAGAGCCATATGTCAGACCCTGACATGGGCTGGGCTGGGGGGCGGGGCGTCAACCGTGGCCACACCCCTCCCTTCCCTCCATCGTTCTCTCTCTCTCTCCTTCTTTACTGTCATCTGTCATCCGCTCCCTCCTTCCACCCCCCCCTCCTCCCCTCACACACACTCATCCCACTCATCCAGCCCCCGGTTATCCTTCCTCTAAGGACCAAGAAGCTCACACTACTCTGATCTCACACACACACACACACACACTCTCTCTATCTCTCAAACACACACCTGCTGTAGACCCAGGCCACTCTGAAGGAGGAGACAGGGGGAAGCAGAGGAGGAAGGAGGGAAGGTTGGATAAAAGAGAAGTGCTCGTGTCCCACAGCCCCGGATGGAAAGGAGCCGACAGGAAGCAACGCGGAACCCGAACCTGACGGAGCGTCACGGCCCCCTCTGTCCCACAGGTAAAACCGTCCGTCTACTGTCCCTCTGTCTGTCGCCTGCGTCCCCTCTGTCTGTCTGTCGCCCGTGTCCTCTCTGTCTGTCTGTCCCCTGCGTTCTGTCCACAGCTCGCATTCCGTCCCATCTTAGCTCAGAGTGTTTGATTGGTGAAGTCGGGTTGGTTTAACTATATTGGACTTGAGTCGTCCCGGGCCAGAGTCCTCAGTCCGGGACCGGGTTTTCTATGTGTGACTCAGAACAAGTGATGTCACCGAGCCATGATGAGTTCAGCCCGTGGCGGCGTAGCGACACGCTGCGCCCCCCCCCCCCCGTCATTTTTGTACCTGACCTTAAACGCACGCGCTACGCCCGGCGTTCACTCGTTCGCCCGCGGAGGGGCTCCCCTCGGTTGTGGCGCCTCCCCCTCGAACGGGGCTTGGGCGGGACGCCTTCGTACGGTACCGCCGGCCGGCGTTCTGGGCCGAGCGATGGCGGCCCGCGGGGGTCCGGCGTGAGCAGAGCTGAGGGGGAAGACAGACGCCCCGACTTTAATCCGGTTAAGACCCCAAAGACCACTCTGACAACCTGTCACGCCGCGGGGGCCGAAACTGTGTGTGTGTGTGTGTGTGTGTGTGCGTGTGTGTGTGTGTGTGCGTGTGTGCGTGTACTTAGCTGCTGAATCAGCAAGTGAGTGATTGACTCTAGGATTAGGCCTGTGTGTGTGTGTGTGTTTGTGTGTGTGTGTGTGTGTGTGTTGGTCCACACGGTCACTGGGGTGGGAGCAGGGAGTGTGTTAGTAGGCTGCTGGTTTTCCCCTGTAGGACAGCAGGGATCACGTTCCACTATAATGCCTCGGGAGGTGACTAGGAAAAGCTCTCTATTAACACACACACACACACACACACACACACACACACACACACACACACACACACACACGTTGGGCGAAGGCTACTGTAGCAATGAACTAGCCTGTTGGACAGGGCGAAGCCCAGGCCGAACACTGCTAATATGTGACCGCCACTGGAGGTTCGGTCCTGATGTCTGTCAATGTTTTTCCGTTTTAATTTTTTACACATTATGAAATTCATTCCGATTCAAGAGATTCAGCTTTCAGATGATGTACCATACGCTGAAATCTGCTTCTGTGAATGTTGTTTCACCTCAAATCACTAGGCAGAGAAAAAGAGCTTCGAAGATTCAGAGCTGTTCACACTTCTCACAGCCAGGTGATGGGTGGGAACAGTAGCTGGTTAACCCCGCCCCTAACCCCGCCCCCAACCACTCCCCCAATGGACTAGCTGTCATTATCTGTCAGTGGTGGTCTGATGGGCTTTTCAATGACAATGTTGGCTTACTAAAAAGTAATACATTACACTGGGCGGCGTACATGATTCTAATCTAGATGGTTATTTGAGAGGTGTTCTGCTGTCGTGATGCTTTTAATGTCTCATGTAAAGCACTTTGAATTGCCTCGTTGCTGAAATGTGCTTTACAATTACACTTGCCTTCCCTACAGGATGTGAAAGACTGTTGTTTAATAGGACAGGGCCAACACAATGCAGAGAGGCTTAACACACTTATCCACAAGGAGAGAGACACACACACACACACACACACACACACACACACACACACACACACACACACACGCTATTTTTCACTCGGGACCACATTGTAACCCATGTGACAGTGTGAAAATGACAGCCTGTGACAGAGAGAGAGAGAGAGAGAGAGAGAGAGAGAGAGAGAGAGAGAGAGAGAGAGAGGAGGGGGGGGAGAAAGAGAGATACAGTAGAGGACACACTATAGCCTAGACTTGCTGGTCATTTCACAACACCAGACCTCACCAAGTTCATGAGGAAACCCTAGTCCCTGGTATCTGGAGCTCTCACCCCTCCTAGTTTCATCTGATTGGTTGAGACTGGAGGAGGGAGGGGCCTTCTCTAACCTGGTCTGACATTGGCTCAGGTCGGTGGGTTTACAGCCCATGGATAGAGAGAGCGATGGAGGTGGAGAGTGTTGAGGGTGGATGGACACTACAAGAGATAGGGGAGACCGGTCTGGTCCTAATGGACGATCAATAGAGGTGACTGGTTATAATGGGCAACGTCTGTTTTGTAATGGGGATCAATATATTGATCTGAGGAAAGGGCTGATTCTGCTACAGACAAAACACCGTCCCTGATTGATCCTGTTATGAACAGAAGGCTATTCATCAGATACAGTGTCTCACACACACACACACACACACACACACACACACACACACACACACACACACACACACACACACGCTCGTGCACACGCACACATGCACGGATGGGCCTGAGCCAGCTTGGAGGAAGATAGGACAGTTTGTTGAACTGGACAGTTGATTGTTCAGTTGATTATTTATCAGCATGCCATATTGTTTGATCTGATTTGGCTGATAATGTTAGTATTGCACACTTGGTACAGCTTGAGATGATAAGACTTTATATATATATTTTAAAAGATGCAGAATGATATTTCGCATAATGTCAGGACTGGGTGATTTATGAGGAAAAATGATAATTCCAATTATTCGCCTGGTATTGCAATTATGACTATTAAGTAGGATTAATATTTCACATTTTAAATACATTTTTGTGGTGCCACCTTCATAAACAGAACAAAGACCTGAGAAATGTAAGCTGTCTATCTGCTCCTGTATCCGTCAGTGAAATTGCTCAGAGAACATAAATGCTTGTGATTGGTCCGCGTTCCCCCGGCACACAATGCAAAACTCAATTATTAATTGCATTAATTGCAGCCTTTTGTGATAAGTATATTCTGTGTTCCTGCTGTGATTAGTCCCTGATTGTGAATGTTTATTGTCCTTACAGCTGCAACACAACAATCTCCCCTCGGGTATAAAGTGTCTGTCTATCTGTCGATCACACACAAACAACAAGTATCCATGTATGAGGCAGGCAGGCACACACACACACACACACACACACGTACGCGCACGCACACACGCGCACACGCACACGCCTCCACACACACACGCCTCCACACACTGTAATTGTAAGACAGGTCATTGCATCACATGCATGGCATCCTCTTAAGAGCATGGGTTTACAGACCTTCATCACAGTAAAGAAAAAAAGAGAGATTCATGTATTCATGAAAGACATTCTTTTTTCAGCAACTAGATGCCAGAGCAGAACCAGACATGCAGTATGGTGTAAACCAAAACTTCCCACTTTCTGTGAAATAAAGCATGTTATGAATTGTATCGCCTGTCTAGGAAAAAAAACATGGATGTATTAATAGAACAACAAAAAAAAACGCTCTCTAACGTGACCGAATCAGAGCTGGGATACTTGACCTTTAACCTGAGACAGGACGATCTGAGAGATCAGCTGAGGAGAGACCACGCAGTCTGAGCTGAGGAGACACCATGCAGTCTGTGTGAACTCAAGGAAGTTGAAAACTAAATACATCTTGTATTATATTGTAGGCCGTCTTTTTTTAATAAGGTAGATCCAAAAAATTAATGTGTTCGGATGGAAGACTGAAAACTGAAACGGCTATTTGAATATGCGACATTTTCCGTTTGCTACATTTCTACAGAAGTCTTGGTCGATGAGGAGGGGAATGTACAAGTAAAGGGTTTGTTCTAATGTGCATGTTTGTATGTATATATAGTGCAGTATGTATAATGGATATGTATGGGCGTATAATTATGAGTGGCTGCCTACATGATATTTGTAGGATATCTGCTTTGTTTCCCCCGGTGTTGTATTTCTGTTAGGTTATAATACCAAAAGGACTACTTATTTTTTTTGTTTTGTTTAATTATTGATGTGTCATATAATCCCTCATGGGATGGGCAACAGTAGTGGCAGGACACAAAAAAATCATTCATTAATTCACTCTTTCATTCATACTGTACACAGTCAGTATGCACAGAAGCAAGCATGCGTGCGCGCGCGCACACACACACACACACACACACACACACACACACACACACACACACAC
>NC_140250.1:23308613-23351113 GCF_949987555.1 Borostomias antarcticus | reverse complement strand
CTCCGGGGTGGGTCGAACAAGGGGGCCAGAACCCAGACAGGCGAACCTGACCAGCCAGCCTCCCCTAACAGGTGGGGGGTTAAGGGAGGACAGGTTGTCGTCTGCGAAGAGTGAGCCTTTAAGCCTGCTGTGAGGCAGTAGAGAGACGGGCTGGAGGAGAAGCAGGTCTGCCTGGCCGGCCCAGTATTAATGGTTTAATATACAGGTAGTAATGAAAAAAGGAGAGACCGGCACTCATGGTAGGCTATATTAAATTGGGCAGAAAGAGCATTAATATACAGGTAGTAAAGCTCTCGGAGTCGGGGGGGGGGGGGGGTGCTTACCTAACAGGGCTGGGAATGTCTCCGAGAATAAGACGGGTATTCATAGGTTGGCGAGATGTGTGTTTTATTTCAAAGGTTATGAGAGAGAGAGAGAGAGAGAGAGAGACAGAGAGAGAGAGAGGGGAGAAAAATCCAACCTTGTTCTTATTTATAAGTGTTAATGGTTTCGACTCCCAGGGCAGCCGGTGCTCTTCCTTGCGGACGGGGCAGGGCCGCTCGTCAAGACGCGGGCAGCAGCCCTGGGTGGCTTCCAGAAACAGAGAGAGGGAGGAGAGCAGAACCAGCAGGCAGGAGATGATGGAGGAGAGGGGGAGAGGGAGAGAGAGAGGAGGAGGAGGAGGAGAGGGTTGCGTCTAGACGGTCAGGATACGTGTCTGCAAGCCTGACGATAGATAGTGGATGTGCGTGTTGTTGTGCCTCTCAGTGTGTGTGTGTGTGTGTGTGTGTGTGTGTGAGATGTGAAGATGGTGGCTGTGGGCCCTGGGTGGACGTCCAGCCTTATAAAAGACCATCGGCGCTCCCGTTAAGCCTCTATCATTCCTTCCATCGCTGTAAACGACAGGAGCGAGGGAGGAGGAGGAGGAGGAGGAGGGTCAGACGGTCCCATCTGTCTTAGTGATCCACACGGAGACAGCGGCAACACAGCGGGGGGAGGCTGTGACCTTCACACACACACACACACACACACACAAATGCATGTGCGCGCACAGCCACACACACACACGCACGCATGTGCACACAGTGGCTGCAACTGTGCGTGTGTGTCTCCTCTCCAGCACCTGACCGTCATTCTGACCATCGCTCCTGGCTGTGCAACACCGATCTACAACGACAACGTACTACAGAATAATGTGGAGGATGACGACACAAACCTGTCCAGATAGCACCATATCTAGATAGCACCATATCTAGATAGCACCATATCTAGATAGCACCATATCTAGATAGCACCATATCTAGATAGCACCATATCCAGATAGCACCATATCTAGATAGCACCATATCTAGATAGCACCATATCTACACAGCACCATATCTAGATAGCACCATATCTATATAGCACCATATCTAGATAGCACCATATCTAGATAGCACCATATCTACACAGCACCATATCTAGACAGCACCATATCTAGATAGCGCCATATCTAGATAGCACCATATCTTGATAGCACCATATCTAGATAGCACCATATCTAGATAGCACCATATCTAGATAGCACCATATCTTGATAGCACCATATCTAGATAGCACCATATCCAGATAGCACCATATCTAGACAGCACCATATCTAGACAGCACCATATCTAGACAGCACCATATCTAGATAGCACCATATCCAGATAGCACCATATCCAGATAGCACCATATTTAGACAGCACCATATCTAGATAGCACCATATCCAGACAGCACCATATCTAGACAGCACCATATCTAGACAGCACCATATCTAGATAGCACCGTATCTAGACAGCACCATATCTAGACAGCACCATATCTAGATAGCGCCATATCTAGATAGCACCATATCTAGACAGCACCATATCTAGACAGCACCATATCTAGATAGCACCATATCCAGATAGCACCATATCTAGACAGCACCATATCTAGACAGCACCATATCTAGACAGCACCATATCTAGACAGCACCATATCTAGACAGCACCATATCTAGATAGCACCATATCTAGATAGCACCATATCTAGATAGCACCATATTTAGATAGCACCATACCTAGATAGCAACCATACCATTCATCCAACCTGAGAGAGAGAGAGAGAGAGAGAGAGAGAGAGAGAGAGAGAGACACAAGAGGAGAACAAAGCGATGAGGTCATCATTCACACTGTGAACCCTCAAGTCTTTCCTTCTAAATAAGGGGAGAGGGGAGGGCCGGGCGAGGCAGAGAGCGCTGGCTGACAGAGCTGCTGTAACTATCTGGACTCAGCAGTATTGATGACAGCGTACGCACCGGCACGGTGACGCTAGCGAACACTAGCGTGCACACACACACACACGCGCACACACACACACTATAGCGTTATCAGGGGCCACACACAGTTCCACATATCCCCATATGGGCAATAATTAAGGCCTTCCCCTCCTCTCCTCCTCTGTAAAGATGACAGGCCTCACAGTAGATGCGCTCAGACGCAAACTATGGGATGACATCAGGCCGATACGAGCCCCAGAATAAGCTAATCTAATTAGCGCTATCTCTTTCGCGAAACACTAACTGTTATGACAGGCGGCTGGAAGGGTTTACACTGGCTGGGTAGAAACCCTGCTGGAGTCAAAGAGTGAGTCAGTCGCCATCGTTTACACATCCAGCCGGTCTCGGTCTTCCGTTCCGGTGCCGCGTACGGCACCAGTCAGCACATTTGTGACAATCTGTATACTCTCTTTCTTTCTTTCCCTCCCTCTCTCTCTTCTTGTCCTCACCCTCATCTCCTCTCTGTCAGGTGGGTCCGTAGAGATGCCCGCCCGCAGCGACGGAAGCCCCCGCCGGGACGTCGGCGCCCGAGACGGACCGGGAGGAGAGGGGGAGGAGCTCCCCCGGCACCCCGCCCCCGCGACGAGGCCCCGCCCCCGGAGGGAGGAGCTAGAGGGAGGGGGAGGAGACCTGTCCAGGGACGACCTCCTCTTCCTCCTCAGCGTCCTGGAGGGAGAGCTGCAGGTGAGCGGGCGCCGGACAATCGCAAACCGCGTCGTACGACGCCGGGCGTTTCCGTACGACTCGCGGCGTTCGGCTGTTGGTGCGGCCCGCGTAAAACGCGGTAGCCTAGCGACGCTCGTCAGCATAACGTCAGTATCGACGAGGCAGCTGTACGCAGAACGGGACGCGCCGCGGAAAGAGAAGGCCGATCGCCAAAAGGACAGGGGTGCGCGAAGCCTCTGAGGAACCTTCCGGAGAACCTCCCCCAGAACCTCCGCGGAACCTCTACACGGCCTGCGACAAAAATGTATGAAGCAAGCGTTTTGCTTACACGCTCACGTCAGGTTGCAATCGTCGGGGGACATGTGGAAATGATAGGCCTACGTGATCTGAAGTCTGCCAGGTCACTCGCTGACCACCCACATCACACATGCTTTAGTCTGCTAGTCTAGTCAAGACGGTGATTAAACTTCTCAAGTCAGGAGCCAATCACCACGAAGGCCTGGTGGAAATTACTAGGCTTCGGCTACACACACACAGACACCGTGATTCATCCTCACCGACACTGGGTTCCATTGTGTCCATGACTAACACACACACACACACACGCAGCAGCTGGGCACGGAAAGTTTGCCAAATCCGCGTTCTCCGTTCGCATATCCGCGGTCGTCTCACGGCATCTGTCCGTCATGCCTCTTCACCTCCTCCTCTCGATCTGTCCGTCCTCTCGTCCTCCCCCCAGGCCAGAGACGAAGCGATGGCCGTGCTGAAGGCGGACAAGATGGAGGCGGCCCTCCTGGAGGCCCGCTACGGCGTCGCCTCCCCGGACGGGGCTCTCCGGGCCCTGCAGAGAGACTCACTCCGGGCCCAGGCTTGTGGGGCCCTGCCGCAGCAGGCCCCGGAGCCAGACGTCTATGAGAAACCGATGGCCCAGGTAACCAGACACAACCGGATAGAGGAGATCCACTCCCGCGGTCTGAGGAAAAGCCCGATAGAGATGTCATGCAGACAGACAAGGCAAGAGAAGACCCGTCTAATCCAATAATCTCTCCTTCCTCTCTCTCTCTCTTTCTCTCCCTCTCCCTCTCCTCCCCCTCTCAGCTGAGCTGGCTGGTGGAGGCCCAGCGGAGGGGGTCCAGGCGCATGCTGGAGCAGCTGCTGGAGGTGGAGCGCTCCCACGGCCGCGCCCTCTGCAGGCTGGAGGAGCAGGAGAGGAGCCACAGGGCCTTCATCCAGAAGAGCGACGACCTCACCAGCCTGCTGGAGCTGGACCGAGAGAGGTCGGGGGTCAAGGGGTCAGGGGTGATCCTCAAGAGGGGAACTCGGGGAGTGTCTAGTAGTCACTGTAGACTAGGGGAGCGACAGGTCAGCGGCTCTGGGTCCTTCGAGAGGGTCAGACAACGCAGATCCGGGGGGTTACGAGCCGATAGACTTGAGCTTTGGTTATGCGTTCCGCGTGACGTACATTTCGTCATCAGAGGTTGTACGCACACGCTGTGTGCGGACACCCTCGTGCCTTTGTTTTTTTGTGACCGTGTGGACCGCCCCTATGCTACAATCTACTGCTGCGGATCTACTGCCCCCCTCCCCCCTGTCCACGGTCAAGGTCCTCCAAATGGCTCCCCATGGCTCCTGGAGGCCCCCAGCCTTCCTCGTGTCCAGCTCCTTCCCACTCTTAGCCCTTTTCCACCAAAAGAACTCTGGTTCGTGAACCGGTTCGTTTCAAAATCCCTGGAACCTTGGTTCTGTCCAGAGAACGGGCCCGGGTTTCGACCAGTTTTGAGCCGAACCGTTGTACGCCAGCCCACTCCCATGATGTCGTCACGGTTCGCAGTGAAAAACCTACTATTTTGTGGTGCCGGTTCGGAACCAGCTTTCGGGTTCCCGAACTCATTTCTTTTTAGTCGAAATGCTCGGAACCATTCAAAATTAGGCTCGTGAACCGGCACCAAACCGGTTCCCTCTTGGTGGAAAAGGCCCATGTGTCGTTAGCTGTCCCCATCCAGCCAACCCCACTTACTCTTGACTCTCGGCTTTCTGTCTCACCATCTCTGCTTTGAGGCATTCTCTATGAGCCTGTCCTGCTAAGTGCGCTTTCTTATATGATTCACTTAAATATCATATTAGAGCCCTACAGGGATAGCTAACACATAATGGTCTACCATATAGGCAACTCTACTGATAGTCATGTCTCTTCTATGAAGTCTTTAGCTCATGTTTATTGCTCTGTAAATGTTCTTAGCCAATAGACATTTCCCAGGAGCTTGCTTGATCGTCTCGTTGAGAGAGGTCAGGGAAGAATATTTACAGCTCACCTTTCTGGCCCCTGGATGAAACTGTTTTTTTGCCCCCCCCCCCCACCCCATGCGTCCTCCAGAAAGTACCGGTTGTGCGACCCGCTTGGGAGTATAACCAAGGCTTGAGGTCAGAGGTCAAACGGGGCTCCTCTGATAAAGCCAAAGTACTACTGTACAGTTAATGCAGTCTTTATATACAGGTACAGTAACTACCAGGTCCCAGCAGAGCACTAGTCTAAAACGCACATCTTAGTTCTACATCAGACTCTGGGTCGCTTCCAGGAAACCGTCCATGTAGGTCGGCCAATCAGAGAGCTTTCCCTGGACTCCTCCAGCGTTCCGTCCATGGCCGAGTAAGAACGCAGACTACTGTTAGCGTGTGCCTCTGAGAGAACGAGAGAGAGAATTAAAGAAATATCTATGTGTGTGTGTGTGTGTGTCCTGGACCTCAAGCCTCAGGCCTGTACTTAGCGCTCCAGCCCTCAGACATGGCCCATTACCTCTCCCTCATCCCGGTCCCAGTCCTGGTTAGGAGGGGCTTGCTGGCTCTCCCTCGTAAAAACAACAACACAGTGGCTACTAATTACAGTACACACACACACAGGCCCAATGGGCACCTTCTCAACGACCCACCCTGATCTGTGTCCAGTCGACGGTCCACTAGACACAAACACAATCAGGCTAACTACAAATAGTCTGTGTCTAGCTTTTAGACTACAACACACACACACACACACACACACACACACGCTTGGTGATCCATGGTGATTAATGTAATGGTAGACAGAGCGTGTTGGTGCTGTCTGTTGTGTGGTGTTCACACTGTTACTCACACATTCCTCGGCTGCCAGCGCACACACACACACACACACACACACACACAAGCACACACACACACACACACACACTTTGTCTTTTCATCGATGGACCTCCACTAAGCAGAGCCTAAAACACTAATGTGTGTGTCCAACCAACCAATCATTTCCCTGACAAGGAGACCGGAGCTGGAAGGTACAACGGACATAACCTGACTGTGGTTATGTGTGTGTGTGTGTATGTTTTGATCAAATGGGCGAGCTAGAGAGGTTCCTGGCGAGGGTGAGTTGAGGACAGGGTGGAGAGGGGGAGGGGGAGGGGGGTCTGGACAGTGGGTGAAGATCAAGTGCTTTATCTTCTTGACTCTCCCCCTCCGTCTTTGTGACGGTATCTCTCCAGTCTGTCTGTGTTCACACACTCTCTCTCTCTCTCCCGTCAGGTCTCTCTATCCATCATGCGCCCCTTCGTCTCTCCGTTTAGCCTCAGAAATGACATCACTCAGGTGGAGAGGACATTCCGGGGGAATGAGATAAAAGCTAAACACACACACACACACACACACACACACACACACGCACGCATGGTCGGACAAGCATACACGCACAAGTTACAAACACACACACGCGCAAACTCCCACACACGCACAACACGTTCACCCACACACTCTCTCTTTCTCCCGCACGTGCGCACACACACACACACTTGGTCACACACACATACACACCCAAGTCACAAACACAGACCCGTACGCGCACAGAATGATCCGTCTCATCTCTCTCCTCATGCTCCAGCAAGCCGGACGTAGACAGAACGGCTGTCGCCGCCGTGCCTTGTGGGTAAAACACGCTCAGACACAAGTCTCAGGGACAGCAGGAAAATAGGCTACGTCTGGCCTTTATCTATCCTTCCTTCCCTCCCTCCCTCCCTCCCTCCATCTCATCCTTCACACTTGCATCTGCAAGAAACTAAAGTCCGGAGTGCTTCTCCCACTCTCTTCCTCGCCCCTCTCTCTCTCTCTCTTTCAATCCCTCCATCCTTCCCCTCCCTCGATTGAGTGAAGAGAGGCCCTTTATCGCTCCAACACCATCCTCTCACTATTAATACAGACTGACTAGGTCTATAGGCAAGTGTTTGAGGTCGTTAGCGCGCGTGTGTGTGTGTATGTGTGTGCGGAGATCACAGACTGCTGTGGTGGTGCTCTGTAACACTCTAACACTGGTCTTGGTGTGCGGTGTGAACCATGGCGTGCTCCAGTGTGATCATGGTTGCGTGTTAACATGTGATTACATGTGTCTATCAGAATGCAGGGGTCTGGTGGTCGAGACCTCACGCCATCACAGCCACGCTAGGAGTCTGACCGCGTTTCCCAAGACCCGTCAAAGGACTGATGGGCCCCTAATGTGTTAAACACACACATATGGGCGCGACACACACACACACACACACGCACACACATACACACATTATCCTTGAATGCACACTTTCACAAGCACGCACGCACTCGTGCACACACACACACGCACCAAAAAAAGTCTTTCATGTTCTCTCTGATGCTTCAATGGCTGAAAGGTCACACATGGAGATACAAAGAGGCAGAAGGCCTGATCTTGCTGTTGCAGTGAAAAATGGCAAACCTTATTTAAATATATAAATAAAGTTTGAAAGAGCAGTACCTAGAATAAAGGGGACCTGTAGGAGTCTAAGATGGCAGCTATGGCATGTCTAACGCCTTCATATACAGTATTGTTACAGTACCTCCACCCCAGCAACAGCGCATGGAGAGAGGCATGTTTTTAGTGGCATGTGTTTGTTTGTTTGTCTTTTAGCAGGATTACGCAAAAACTACTAGACCGTTTTTCACAAAACTTGATGGAAGGATGTAGCACGGTCCAACGTAGAACCCATTCAATTTGGGAGCGGAACGGAATCCCAGGCGGGTCCATGAGCCTCCCAAACACGGTCGGCCATTCACTCCCATTCATTTTTTAGACCAGGTTTACGCAAAAACTAACAGACTGATTCTAATGTCAAAGTCGACTTTATTTATAAAGCGCTGTTTGTTCATACAAACAAATGTAGCACACGGTGCTTTACAGAATAATTAAAAACAGTTAAAATAGTAGATAAAAATAAGAGAATGAAACTCGACAGATAATGAAACTCGGTGGAGGGGTGTAGATCGGGTCGACTAACAACCCATTCGATTCTGGAGCGGATCCAAATCACGGGGCTGGCCATTCACCTCCATTCATTTTTTTGGTCTTGGGCTACGCAAAAATTACCGGACCGCTTTTCATGGAGCACGGTTGGTGGACGTAGCACGGGTCAATTTTGAACCCATTCAATTTCGGAGTGGATCCGAACCGGGCCCATCTGGACCGGACTGGATTTGGGCCTCTGCTGGTAGTGCTTCCATTCGGTCAAACTAAAGGATGGTTTATGAATCTGACCAACGGTTGGTAACGGTGGGACACGAGTATGACATCATGCGAACGCGCCCCGGCGTCGGGGATAGGGGGCTTCCGTTAAATTCAAAGCGAATTCGACGCAAAACAATCGGAACGTGTTTTAGAGATTGGCAGAGCTACGGTAGCTGGAGGAGACCGGCTAGCTAGCAGCCGACTTGTGCTTGAACCCTGCAAGAGAGCCAACTGGAATCACAGAGCGGTCTGATACAGAACCACTACATCTCTCCAAATTATACCCCCAAGAAAAGTGTAGGAGGCACGAGGAGGGAGGGAGGGAGGGAGGAGGAATGGGGATGGAGGGAGGGAGGGAGGGTAAAGGAGTTAGCTAGAAAGATAGAGGGGGTGGTGTTCAGAGAAAGATAGGGAGGGAGGGAGGGAGGGAGGGAGGGAGGGAGGGAGGGAGGGAGGGAGGGAGGGAGGGAGGGAGGGAGAGAGAGCGACAGAGAGAGAGCTAGAGACAGACAGAGAAAGAGAGAGATTCAGAGGGAGGGAGAGAGAGACAGGGGGGGAGAGAGAGACAGACAGACAGGGAGAGAGATACAGAGAGAGAGGGAGAGAGAGACGGGGGGGAGAGAGAGATACAGAGAGGGAGTGAGAGAGAGAGAGAAAGAGATACAGAGAGGGAGGGAGAGACAGACAGGGAGAGAGAGAGAGATACAGGGAGAGAGAGAGAGAGAGAGAGAGAGAGAGAGAGAGAGAGAGAGAGAGAGAGAGAGAGAGAGAGAGAGAGAGTGCGCGAGAGAGAGGAGAACCCGTCTCATGTAACGGAGCTATTACACGCTGGTCATGTTTGAGGGCTTTTCCTGGAAACGCCTTTGAGGGATCCAGTCACGCATGTAATTGTGGACAAGCAACGAAGCAGCCAGCCCCTCCTTTGAGGGGAACGGGACCCCAGTGCACTCTCCGTCAGGGGTCAAGAGCGCCCCGCGTCTCAATTCTACACCCGTCTCTCCCTCAGGCCGTGGTTTCGTCGATTCCACTCCGCGAACGCCAAAGCATACAGAGGGACCGGTTAGGGAGCCAAGCGCTTGGCCTACACCCATCCCTATGCCTCTGAACTCGCTCCTTGGTAGGAGGGTGGAGGGCTGGAGGTCCTGGGCGGGGCCAGGTACCGGGGAGGAGGGCACGGTGGACCCTGATTGGTTCTGGATCTGGGCCTCAGGCTGACAGGAAGGGGTCGGATCTGATTAACCCGTCATGTTACTGGATTTGGATGGATGTCACATGGGTGACTCACTCTCTCTGCTCTTACACTGTGTGTGTGTGTGTGTGTGTGTGTGTGTGTGTGTGTGTGTGTGTGTGTGTGTTTGTGTGAACAGGCAATGACTAACTAGCTTTAGTTCCCTGTTGACTAACACACACACACACACACACACGCACACACACACACACGCACAAACATTCACTAACAGTCCAGTCTTTATATATATATAGAGGTTTCCAAGTGTGTGTCTTTGGGCTGTTGTGGGAATGCCTGTGTGCTGACGCCATGTCACAGGGGACATATTTCAGCCCTAATTAGGGACTTGAGGCTTTAGAGCAGCGAGGAGAGCGCAGTCCACTTCCTCTTTAGGGAGTTAGGCAAAGTTTGACCAGCACTCTGCCAGGCTAAGCTCCTAGAGCACAAATGTTCTCTGGGGAAAAGGAAAGCAGTAGGCAAAGCGAGCGTGTGTGTGTGTGTATGTATGTGTGTGTGTGCTTGCGTTCCTTGCTTCTGCAGAGCAGCTTGCATTGGTTTGACCTGCGATAAACCTCTATCTATCAGAAAAACGAGAGGAGATAGCAGGAGTGGGAGAGAAAGTGAGAGAAAAAGAATGAGAGAGAACGAGAGAGATGGAGGGGCGAGCACAAGAGAGCTGGAGAAAGAGAGAGAGAGATGAACAGTGAGAGAGGTGAGAAGGGCAGCGAAGTGATGAATGCTGGGAGAAGCTGAGAAGGGATCAAAGAAAAAGATGGGAGCTGAGAGGATATAGGAGAAAGAGAAGGAAATATGGAGAGAGAGAGAGAAGCGAAGAGAGGGATGGAGAGACAGGGGGGAGGGAGGGAGGGAGAGAGAGAGAGAGAGAGAGAGAGAGAAAGAGAGAGTGAGAGAGAGATGAAAACACATGTGGATGTAATTGTGGGCCAATGATGACATCATCTCCCAGTCAGGTTATCAGGCCCCGGGCACTGCAGCTCTTCAACACAAACATGTGTCTCCTTAAACACACATACAAACACACATGCACACACACACACACACGGACAGTTATGACCATGTAGATTAATAGTCAGGTCAAACCCAAACTAAACAATGAAGATTAGATAGCCAACAGGTTTAGGTAGTGCACTTGATCCTACAGACTGAAAGATGAAGTTGCAGAGCAAGGTAGCCTATAGATCTCTGTCTCTCTTTGTCTGTCTCTTTGTGTGTGCGCGCGCACACACACACACACACACATGCGCGCACACACACACACTCTCTGTCCTTCCCATCAGCCTCTCTAGCATGGCTGTACCATGACCTCATCCTGAATGGGCTAATATCCAGCAAATGTGGACACACATACGCACACACACATACACACACGCAAACACCCATCCACCCAAATGCACACGCCATGTACACAAAAACACACAACTGTGTACACTCACACACATCCCAAGTGCACACTCAGACATAGAGACACACACATGCATGGCCGTACACACACACACACACACGCACACACACACACACACAGAGCAGAGGAGGCTGTACATTACAGTGCCTTATAAGGTCTTGCTGATGATGTAATGGGCGCTGTGGTCTGCCAGCAGAGCTCAGTGTGCAGAGCACTTCTCATAATGTTTGGTTTTCCGGATGGAATGTCCACATAGCTGGGAACGCCGGGAGAGAGAGAGGTGGGCGAGAGAGTGCAGATGGAATGGGATTTAACCTCAAAGGCTTGACAGACACATAAGGTAGGAACAATACCAGACAGACAGACAGACAGACAGACTGATGATGACAGGACCATATGCTGGAGACTTTTCTATTGGCTAATTGATTTTTACAACTCTCGAGCAATCAATTTAAACAAAGGGTTGATTTATTTTTTATTCTGCGCTATCTTGGTGATAACCAAAGATAGGACGCGAGGGACTGCTCTAAATGGTAACTGTGGAATCTCAGAGATGCTACAACACAGAAAGTTAGACAGAACAAAATAGCCAGGACAGCTTGCGCAACGCACTTCCAATGAAGTCTGAAACATCTGTAATAATAACATGACATGGTTGCATGGTGAACATACCGTAGAACCTCACTGCAATAATTAGCAAGGAAATCATGAGATCATGTTTTTAGGAGAACTCAAGCACAGTATTACAGCAAACTAGTACTAGCAAACCAGCAAATTCGGAGCCCATGTGTGTCAATGAGGAAAATAATCTTCAGGGGAAATGGTTACAGTGGCTTCCTTTAAATCTCAGCCTTTTTTATTATTATAGCGACGATTCAGAAGTATCCAGATAATTAGGCTTAACTTGAGCATGTGAGTCAGTGTGCGGGTCCCCGTGTGTGTGTGTGTGTGTGTGTGTGTGCGTGTGAGACAGTGTGTACAAGTCTATGACTAAGTCCCCAAGTAAGCGAAACAAAATAGCCAGAAATCTCCAGCGAGCAATTATGGCCATCAAAAATTTGTTAAAGCAGTGAAACCCAGCAAATGGCAAGGAAGCGCACATAAAACAACCACTTAAATATTTACAGAGAAAATAAACTGCTTAATTGCACTGCATATCAATCAAGACGAGCCGGTCCCTCTCATTAATATACCTCTAAAGTGGAGAGTTTAGATGAGCTCATATAACCCACTGCAGGCGCGCTAGCGAGGACAGAGCTGCCGACTTCTAGGCCACGAGCATTATGCCAAAGACACAGAACTATCTATGAATATCATAACGGTTAAATGATTACACTGACTGCGTGTGTAGCGGTCCTAGTGGAGGCGGTTTGGATCCGCACTCCCCTCAGATGTTTGCTCTGCTCGAGTTGCTCCCTCAGATGTCCTCTTGGCCTAATGGTAGGGGAACCGACTTGTCTAGCGTTAGGCTACACTGGCTAACCCTGCCCTTCATCCATGCATGCCTCATGTTCAGAGACCTGGAGTGAAGGGACTAGGTTGGAGCCAGCCTGTAACTGCTTGTGGAACGAGGGGAATTCCTGCCCGTTAGGTGTGTGTGTGTGTGTGTGTGTAGGGTGGGGGGGGGGTAGAGAGGGTGCTGAATTGGGGCAGATGGGGTGTTAGGGTGCAGACGGTCGGGAATTCCAGGGCACTCCAGGGTAAACGAGCCCCTTAATTATCTGATAGCTCCCTACTAGGGCACCATCTGGGATGCCAATCATAACATCCTCTCACACTCTCACACACGCACACACGCACACACGCACACAGTGGATGAGGCTGAAAAAAACACCGAAGCACAAGCACACACACGCATACATGAATGAAATGAAACATTAATCTGACAAATTGTGATCAATGAGAAATGAGAACCTGTGTTCATTTCTCTCCCTCTCCAAAGACTGAAGCTGCTGTTGGTGCAGGAGAAGGCCCATCTGGAGACGAGAGAGGAGGAGAGCCAGAAGGAGGTGTCTGCCCTACAGGAGGAGCTGGCCAAACTCAAGCCCTTTGCACTTCTGGTCGTTGACGAGCAGCACCGTCTAACCAATCAGCTTGCGGAGCAGAGCCAGCGCGTCCAACAGCTGACCAGCATCGCCGAGGACGCCCAACGGGAGCTCGACTCCGCCCTCTCCCGGGCGCAGGAGGAGGAGCTTAAAGCCCTTAGTCTGGAGGCCGAGCTCTGCGACTTTCGCCTGAGCCAGGAAGCCATGACCGCCAAGCTGGCCGCCGAGGACGCCCAGAACCAGCAGCTCCGCCAGCGCTTGGCCGTCCTCGGCCGTCAGCTGGACGAGCTGGAGGGGACGAGGGACGCCCTCCGGAGGGCGGAGGAGGAACTGCAGGAGCTGAGGGACCGGGTGAGCCGGCGATGCGCGGAGCGGGACGAAGAGGACGGTGGAGAGGAGGCGGCCGCCAACGGCCTGCTGGCGGAGGTGGAGCAGCTGCGGAGGCGGGCGGCCGAGATGGAGGGGAGGGACGGCGAGATGGTCCGCCTGGGCGACCGGTGCCGCGACCTTGACCGCCGGCTGGGAAGGGAGGCCAGCCAGGGCAGGAGCCTGAAGGCGGAGGTGGAGAGGCTGAACGCGAGGATCGGCGAGCTGGACAGGGTGGAGGAGGCCCTCGGCAGGAGCAGGCAGGAGGGCGGCGTGCTGAGGAGCAGCCTGGAGAAGGAGAAGGCTGCCGCCAGGCTGCTGTCCGGGGAGATGGAGGCCCTGCGGGCCAGAGTGAGGGAGCTGGAGGCTGTCGAGGGTCGGTTGGAGAGGTCGGAGGGCACGCTGAGGCAGGACCTGGCCAAGCTGCGCACCCTGACCGTGGTCCTGGTGGAGGAGAGGAAGGCGATGGCCGAGAGACTCCGACAGGCCGAACACGGCCCCCTGCTGGGGAAGGAGGGGAGGCCCCAGGCCGAGAAGCTCAGAGAGGAGAGGGACAGGGCGCTGAGGTCCAACGCCGAGCTGGAGGAGAGGTACCGGAGCGCTGAGAAGGAGAGAGGGTTGCTCCGGACCCGGCTGAGGACGGAGGAGGACAGGAATGGCGACCTTCACCTCAAGGTCAACGCCATGAGGAAGAGACTCGAGGTCCTGGAGGGCAAAGATGGGATCGAAAAGAGGTGCGAGGCGAAAGAGGAAGGGAGGAACATCAGCCGGAGGCACCAGGAGGAGGACAACAAGGTGAAGGAGCTGAGCCAGGAGGTGGAGAGCCTGAGGGTGAGGCTCTTGCAGAAGGAGGTGGTGGAGGAGGAGCTGATGAAGGCAGAGATGGAGTACGAGTCCCTGGAGAGGAGGTGCACCGAGGAGCAGGAGAGGAGCCGGTGTCTGACGGAGCAGCTGGAGGAGGCCAGGAGGGAGCTGTCCCGGTTCCAGCTGGCCGAGAAGAGGAAGGACGAGCCGAACCAGGAGCACCTCCTCCTCAGACGACTCCAGGAGGAGCAGGTCAAGTCCAGGCTCCTCTCCAGGGATGTGGAGGCGCTCAGGGAGAAGGTCCAGAGACTGATGGGGACCGAGGAGTCCATCAGCCGGGTCCAGATGGACCACACCGCCCTGCAGCGGAGGCTGGCCCAGCAAGAGGTCAGGAACAGGGAGCTGGCCAGAGAAATGGAGGCTCTGACCCGCGAACTGGACCGGTACCGGCGCTTCAGCAAGAGTCTCCGGCCGGGCGTCAACGGACGGCGCTTCTCTGACCTCCACCTGCTGACCAAGGAGGTCCAGACCGAGCCTGAGGAGGCCGACAACCTCCCTCCTGACTACCGAAGCCTGGCTCCAATGGTGGCCAATCGGAAATTACTGGAGGCGGAGCAGGAGGAGGACCTGAATCACAATGAGGACCGAGTTGTGCAGAAGAACGCCTCTCCGCTCGCCAACCTCAACCTCAACGTGCACAACAACAACGCCAGGCGAAGCGGCATCCCGCTGGCCAATGGGAAGGGGCCTCACCAGGGCCCCGGTAGCGGGCAGGTGTTGAACGCCAACCTGGTGAAGAAAGGAGACGTGGTGTTGACACATGCCCCGGGTCAACCCTTACACATCAAGGTGACGCCAGACCAGAGCCTCAACACAGCTACTCTGGAGATCAGCAGTCCCACGGCTGAACACGCCGCATCTTACACCAGCACCGCCATCATCCCCACCACCGGAGCCCCGCCCAAACAGAGGATCACCATCATCCAGAACACATCTATGTCGCCTACCCAGGTGAAAATCAGGAGCCCCCAGTCACCAGAGGGGGTGTGCAGCCTCGACAGAGTGCTCTCACCCCTCTCCAGGGTCACAAGCCCAAACTCCTTCAGGTCCGGCACGCCCGACCACGCCGGCTCCCCTGTCCAGATTGTAACGGTCAGTACCAGTTCGCCGGAACCCTGCGAGGTCATAGGTCAAGCCTTGTTCCGGGTCACTCCGGAGAGACAGCCGAACGGGTGGCACCTTCAGAAGTCCAATAGCGCCGGGCCAAGCATCATCACCACTGAGGACAACAAGATCCACATCCATCTGGGGAGCCCCTACATCCAAGCTCTGAATGGTATGGCCCATGGCGCCGCCCAACCGGGCGGACCGTACCACTCCCCTGGCCAGGAGGCGAGGACTCAGGTGCTGACAAATGGCTGCCACGTGAAAGGCAGTAGCAAGATCACCAGTAGCATCACCATAACCCCTGCTACCTCCCCAGTCTCACATCCCCCACACATAACAGTAAGTGGCCTCTATGACTAAAACCCACCACCTTCAGCCCACTCCCCCCCTCCCCTCCCCAACCCCCCTAATAGGCTCAGCCCATTTAGTCCCCATCACCTTCCAATGCCTCATAGACTACCTTTACCTCAAACGGCAGTATTAGTAGTAGTAGCAGCAGCAGTAGTACGTTATTGATTGCCAGAAATTACTACTAATAAGCAGTCCACAGCATCAGCCCCAAACCTGCCTGACCAAACACATTCCCCAAACATGCCTGCTTCTGACCAAACACGTTAGCCTTCCAGTAACAAAGGTTTGTGGTTTGAACCATATACTCGGCTGTACCTTACAATTGTAGCAAGCTCACAATGTGCCTTTAGCTTATCTAACTCTCACTCACTGACCGGAACGGACACCAGTCTATTCGAGTGACAGAACCAGACTACAGTGGATTTGACAAGCATTTCACTACTCACAAAATGTGTGCTTATTTTGTTTGAAGTTATCATTAAAAAAGTTTGACCTTCCTTGGTTTTATCCTATTGATTTTTCATCACTAACAAAATGGTTTGTTCTGTGTTTTATCTAACTGTATTTCGAATGCCTAACTGCATTTCAAGTCAAGCAACTTTTGTAATTAGGGTAGTGATATCAGTGGGGCTGTGATGAAAGATCTACAGAATTTAACTTCCCAATGGACCGCGCTACACAGAGTTGTTGGAAAATTGTCAATTTCTGCAAAACATTGACCATTTCCAAGTCTCAATGAGACCTTTACTCAGAGGCTTTTAGCCTTTTACCATGAGCTGGAGACACACAGAGACAGGATTAATGGTTCAGAAAGAGCAGCAGTAAATTCCAACATATGCCTGCTTGGCTCAGTTAAGATTCATAGGCTGATGTCACCACTCATCTATCTCAACCACACCAACAACTCCAGAAACCAGTGTGTGTGTGTGTGTGTGTGTGTGTGTGTGTGTGTGTGTGTGTACGTGCCTGTCTCTCTGTGTAGCCTACATCTGCAAAGTGTGTGCATCTGTGTGCGCTTGAGTGTGTGAGTCAATGTGTGTGTTTGGATGATACACTGGAAGACAGCCCAGATCAAACACAGCATGTCGGACACAGGCAGGCAGGACTATGGGAGACTGACTGAGCCAGGTGAAGACTCATTCTGCAGAAACTACCCCTGTGCACACAACACAATACAACATTCATTATTTTTGACAAAATAACAATAGGTTAAACCACACAAATACATAATTAACTTCTGGAAGATGGCAACACACACACAAACTATGGAGAACACCACCTTGCAGGGACACAGACATGAATTAACAGCTAGATAGATATTAGCTAAGAGAGACCCTACACTCCTTCCAGCCAATAGGTATCACTTTAACAACTTCCCAGGGGGGAGAGGCTAGCTGGCTGGAAGCCATCCCAGCAGACTGACTGATGATGACAAACTTGGAGCGTTTTCCACTCTGACATCACCGCCTGGCGGGGGGGGAGTGGGGGGGGGGGGGGTCGAGGCCAGAGCGGGTGTTTGACGACAGTTTGGACTGATTATAGCCTGCCGTGACTGAAGCCTCATGGGAATGTGCAGAAGAGTGTGACTTTGGGGGAAAGAACGTTTTGGTCACAAAACACGTCCCATCAGCACGCACGCACGCACACACGCACGCACGGACACACACACGCACACACACACACACACACACGCACACACACGCACACACACGCACACACACGCACACACACACATCCTCTCTGTGCTACTGCTACCCATAGCCTCCCCTCTTTTCCAAGAGAGCTTCCCAGTTCAATCGTCCTCTTCTCCGATACCACATATACCGTAGCAATTCCCTTTTCTTCCCTCTTTGTCTCATGTGAGGCCCTCAGACTCTCTTCTTGATCTTTCAAACCCCGTTCCTCCTCCCCCTGTTCCCTCCCGCTGAGAAGTGAGGGTGGGGATGAGGATGAAGGAGGGACGACTGATTATGACACACAAATTCCCCAACGTGACACACACACACACACACACACACACACACAGGGACTTATTAATGCGTAGAGAGATTATAATGATCTCTTTTTACAGTTCCGCTCATTCACAGTCCTCAGTCCTCCAGGACTTCCATATAAGAGCCTGTTCCATGAGAGCTCTCTGGATGCTAGGCCTGTTGGTCTTTAGTGGATGATCAAGTATTGAAATAACTGGAGAAGATTATCTAGTTAACATAATATTGGCGTGTGTGTGTGTGTGTGTAGGTGTGTGTGTGTGTGTGTGTTACATCAACCCTCAGTATTAGAATACTGTATAGAGACAGACAGAAAGACAGAAGGACATACAGACAGACAGACAGACAGACAGACAGATAGACAGACAGACAGACAGACAGACAGACAGACAGACAGATAGATAGATATGAACTGTACCACTGTAATGTATTAAAATGTAATCTGAAGTCTGACCTGTTTGTGTTATCCAATCAGATTCCTCTGGAGGCATTCCGGAAGCCAGGCCCCACCCGGATCCCCAAACCCAAAGGCTACAGCCCACTCCAAGGGACAAACAGCACTGCTAACACTGTACAGAGTAAAGGAAAGCCAGCTACCGTCATCCACACGGGTAAAAACCCTGGTCAGAGGATGCGCAACAGGACCAACTCTACAACTACGTCAACATGCTGAGCCCAAACTGTTATAGGATACTCATCATCGCAGAGAAGCCAGAATACTTCCTAACGGAGTTAAAATACCTTATCCCGGTTATCTTTATGTATTAGCTGATGCAGCCGTTGCATGCAGCCACTCTCAAACCACTGAAGTGAAATGCTGTGTACCCTAATAAATGTGTATCTTTAGTAAACCAATGTTAAGCTGTCATTATGTTTGACTGCCAGTTAGCCTTTCTAACCACATTTCAGGTGGGAGTGTGGCAAAATGTAACGTGATTGATTCACTGCCATGATGAGACTAACACTGCCCTCTGCTGGTAAACTCCATACATATTTTACAAGACAACTATGGTCTTGAAAACAAATCTACCGATGTAGGACATAGTTATAGGCTAGTACCACTCAGTAGATTATGCATTTACATTGTGTGTGTGGCTGGGTAAAGCAAGCATACAAGGAAAGAAGAACAGAGAGCAAATACCCTAGCTTGCATCTAGACTAGACTCTAAACTTCAAGTCCCATAATGCCATTCGGCATGTCTACCGCACAGCCCAAGCTGACAAACACGTGTGTTGTTTCACTAGCTAACGTTATATTAGTGATGTTGCTAGAAGCTTAGGAATCACTACATACATGAACACACACGCTATTCATATGAAAGCACGAATGGCATGGGTGCTTCGGCCCAAGGACAGTAGGAGACGTAAGATAGTATAGCTAACTTTAGTTAGCCAACTACCAGGCATAGCTAGGCTCACTGTATGTATTGTCCCTGTTCCCCTCTTTTTTATTCTTACTACTTGCATCTAGTGCTTTTCGTTTTTCCCCCCAACTTTGCTGTAATTTCCATTACTGAAACCCTTAATTCCCCCCTAGGGGAATCATTAAAGTATATAGGCTAGCTCTAGCTTGTCATGCTGGCTACGCCGATATGGTTATGATCGCTACGACATGAACAAGTTGGAATAAAAGACATGAACAAGTATAAATAAAAGCCAAGTCGGCATTAGCCAGATAAGTGAGTGTCTCTACCTGAATTGCCTTCTTTCTCCCACCACACATCGCCCAGATCATCTCCCATGTTCAGCCTCGTTGATCCAAAACTACCGCGGTCTCTTTAGGGGTGTATTCAAAACATCAATTCTGCAACACTACAAGGAAACGTTCAAGGCGCAACTATTCGCAACACTACGATTTTTATTTGATGTGTACGGAGCCCCGGAGTGGCCAAATTAATCAAATCGTGGGAACGTATTCGTATCTCCTGCGCACGCAATAGCGTTTCAAGCGCTCAGCAGAACGTGGGTTCGTGAATATGGACTCTTCGGAGCTCCGTTAGACGTGATGCTACTCATGTATGTGTGTGTGATATATATATATATGTGAGTGATATATATATTGTTTATGGGGTGTAATGTGTGTGTGTGTGTGTGCGCGTGCATGCGTGTGTGTGTTGTGTTTGCGTGTGTGCGTGCGTGCGTGCGTGTAGGGGAAAAAACAATTGTTCTATTGAATTTGAATACAGCTCTCCGCCTTTATCAAGGTCTTCACAATTCACAAGGTGGTCTTAGAATAACTCACTCGGAAGAGGTGACTATTGTCTCATTGCAGTCTAGTCATGTCTCTCATACTGACATTTAATTAAGCCTCATAATACATGTATACATTATACAAACTTATACACCTCATTTTTTGACCTTTTTAAAAAGTGGCAGATGCAATTACACCCGAGTATAATACTTACACACATTAGTCATCATCGTTGTCGTCTGAGGGAGAGTGCGTCCACAGGGCTAGAAACCACTGGCCATGTTCCCTGGAGTGTCTTTGTGTTGGGTTAACACTACAGGCATTCTCACTGTCATTATCACAGGCCCACACCTTCTCATTAGTTTACCACACAGAGAACAAAAGAGGGGGGGGGGGCGTGATTGGAATATTGCCCTTTTTTTTGCAGCTGAGGAGAGAGGGAGGGGAGGATGGGGGGGGGTCGGGCAGGTCCCCTGGTAGTAATTGCACGCTTTTTTGTGTTTCTGTCGGAATAACACATTTCTGGCTCATGGAGGCTGCAAGACATTTGATTAAAGCTTTGCCACCAAAGCGAGAGAGCCGGCTGATTACTGTGGAAATTATACAGTGTCATGACAGTTCTGCTGTGTGAGGAGAATGGAAAGTAACAAAGCAAGAAAGCGAGGGAGAAAGGGTTAGAAAGAGGAAGATAGAAGTGAACACATTGAGTGCGGCCAACGTTCAGGAGAGACAATGGTCTCTAAATGGCATTCTCATATATAATTAAACACCCTCCACTGGAGGAGACAGACACTTCCCTGAATTCCCTCACCTTTCTCTCTCTCTCACACACACTCTCTGTCTCTCTCGGGCAATGTTTGACTGCATTCTGGCAAAGAACAATGCTTCTGCAGCCTCCTGTGATACCTGTGTGTACATAGAAACAGTTCTACTCACTGCGTGTGCCGCCAGGGAACAGGGATCTTCTATGAGTAAGTCCTCTGTTCTGGCTGAAGAACAGCGACATGAATAGAGTTTTGCCAGCGGTTGAAACGGGATGGAATGATGACTCAGTGTTGTGACATTCCACAGACAGTAGGATGGATGAAGGAGAGAGAGAGAGAGAGAGAGAGAGAGAGAGAGAGAGAACGGGAGAGAGGTAAGTGGTAAGGTATGAGAGGAGGGAAAAGGTGAGACAACAATAGAGACACATGCAAGAAGAGGGAGAGAGAGAGTGAATGGAAGATGGAGTGGATGAAAGTCTTTGTGGTGGGAGTCTGGGGGCCGCGCGGTGGGCTGTCTCATTAGGCCCAGTGATTGCAGGCGGTGGTGTGTCGGTGTTAATGTGTTGATTTTGTTGGAAGCAGCTGTTCCTCTGCTCTCTGTGTTTTTAATGATCACAAGGAGACGTGTTATTTTTGGATCCAGGCCTCTCTGACGCCGGGCGTTCTTCTGTTGAAGACGGAGAGAGAGAGAGAGAGAGAGAGAGAGAATGAACCAGGAAGAAAGAGAATAGAGGGAGAGAGAGTGAGAGAAGGGGGGTGAGACTAATTATGGTTTTGAAAGCGTTCAGTGTTAATTACTACGCACTCACAAAGGTATCTCTTATCTCTCTGACTCTGAACATATTTTTCTATCACGGAAGCTCTCTACCGCTCTCTCTCTCCCTCATTCTTTCTCTCTCCTGTCCCTCTTCTTCTATGGTGTGTCCTACTTCCTCTTTCTCCCTCATACCGCGCATCACTCTCAAGTGTGAAGTGAATTAAAGCGTCCTGCCCTTGCCTCCTCTCTTTCAGAGAAGTACAAAAGAGGAGAAGGGGGAGGCGGAGGCAAAGATAAATGGATCCTTCGAGAACGATTTACTTTCGATGAAAGGTAACAAGCAGGGGAACCAAAGTACTGACATACACCGATGTTCACGTACACCCCAGTGTGTTTATGTGTTGGGGGGGGGGGGGGGGGGGTCGACAGGCCAGCCCCTGTGATTGGACAGCTGGGGGGGGGCAAATGAACAGGTAGTGACCTTGAGCTTTCCAAAACTTCACCACAGACAACTTCCTGTGTCTCAGAATTATGGCTGTATTCATGAGCATCTGGCTGGCCGTGACCCGCGCAGCGCGGTACAGCATTCTAAACACTTGGCAGAGATGTTCATTGTTGCTGCAATTGTTGCTGCGTTTTGTCTTTGTCATTGGTTTGGCAAGGTTTAATAGCCTTCTGCTTACAGAGCCATTGTGTGTGTGTGTGTGTGTGTGTGTGTGTGTGTGTGTGTGTGTGTGTGTGTGTGTGTGTGTGTGTGTGTGTGTGCGTGCGCGCGTATATGCATGTGTATGTACATATGTGGGTGTGAGTGTGTGAGACCATGACTGCATATGTATGTGTGTGTGTGTGTGTGTGTGTCCCAGATGGCTTGATGACTTACCTGTGAATACGTCAGGGGTGAGACAGAAGGATACTCAGGGCAGGACTTGCCCAGTTCCTGTCAAACTCACCAAATGTTGAACCACAACTCAGCATTCCCTCTTCCTCTGCATCAAAAAGCACTTTCTCAACTCTACTCAACTTGCTTTTTGGGGCTTTCCACCGCAAAAAAGGCGAGTAGAGGCGAGGTGAGATGTTACTTTTTTAGGAGCTGCTCTGTCGAGGGTCCAAGTGAGCTCATGTAAACACTGCAGACTGCTGAATGGTCAGAGAGAATTTTTTGAGCCGGACCCAGACCAGACCAGACCAAGACCCGACCCAGACCCAGACCATACCCAGACCAGACCAGACCAGACCAGACCAGACCAGACCAAACCCAGACCAGACCCAGACCCAGACCCAGACCCAGACCCAGACCCAGACCCAGACCCAGACCAGACCAGACCAGATCAGACCAGACCAGACCAGACCAGACCAGACCCAGACCAGATCCAGACCAGACCCAGACCAGACCAGACCAGACCAGATCAGACCAGACCAGACCAGACCAGACCAGACCCAGACCAGACTCAAACCCATTCCAGACCCAAACCCAGACCAGACCCAGACCAGACCCAAACCCAAACCCAAACCCTGACCCAGACCCAGACCCAGATCAGACCCAGACCCAGACCCAGACCCAGACCCAGACCCAGACCCAGACTCAGACTCAGACTCAGACTCAGACTCAGACTCAGACCCAGACCCAAACCCAGACCAGACCAGACCAGACCAGACCAGACCAGACCAGACCCAGACCAGACCAGACCAGACCCAGACCGACCCAGATCCAGATCAGACCAGACCAGACCCAGACCAGACCAGACCAGACCAGACCAGACCCAGGATTGGGTTCAGGATTGATTTTAAAATCTTAATGTTTATTTTTAAGGCTCTACATGGTTTGGCCCCCCACTATCTGGCTGAACTGATTCAAGTTCGGGCGACATCTAGAACCCTGAGGTCCTCCTCCGAGACTCTTTTAATAGTCCCTAGATCGAGACTTAAGACCAAGGGTGACCGAGCTTTTGCGGTGGCTGGCCCAAAGCTCTGGAACAGCCTCCCTCCACACATTAGACACGCACAGAACCTAGGGCTCTTTAAGTCTCAGCTTAAAACGCACTTGTTTTCACTGGCTTTTGAGGCCTGATAGCCTACATCCCCTGTCCTGTTTTGTGTCCTGTCCTTTTATTGTTCTGTGATTATGTGCACTTTATTCTGTTTTTTGTTTTAGTTTATTTTATATATTGTACAGCACTTTGGTGCAACTTCGGTTGATTTTAAACGTGCTTTATAAATAAAGTTGACCTTGACCTTGACCTTGACCTTGACCTTGACCTTGACCTTGACCAGACCAGACCCAGTCCAGACCCAGACCAGACCTAGACCTAGACCCAGACCGACCCAGATCCAGATCCAGACCCAGACCAGACCAGACCAGACCCAGTCCAGACCCAGACCCAGACCCAGACCAGACCAGACCAGACCAGACCAGACCAGACCTAGACCTAGACCCAGACCGACCCAGATCCAGACCAGACCAGACCCTGACCCTGGAATCTCTTCTGGCTGCGTGTTATTTGGATTTGCAGTGTGAATGTTTGCTAGACGGAGCTCAATAAAGCCAGGAGTTCAATATCATTATTACAAGTTTCAGTTGGTTTCTGAGATTGCAAATATTTGACATCAGAACTTTTTGGGAGGTGGAGGCTAACTTAATCAGTCTGGCAGAGAGAATTCTTCGCAGGTTCAGTGTAACTGGCTGGAAAAGATGCTCTGCCACTGAAATAATCAATGTGTGTTTCAATTCAGTTCAATTAAGAATAATTGTATTGATCCCTTTGTGTATGGAAAACACACACACACACACTCATACATCACTCACACACACACACGCACACATGCATGCACACACACACACACACACACACACACACACACACACACACACACACACACACACACACACACACACACACACCTAGCAGAGAAAACCCCCAAGACATAAACCCGACTTGTCAGAAACAACAGTAAGATTGTTATTTGTTATTTGATGCGCCAACGAAACCCAGAAACGCTGCTTGTGTAACCTCATTGCCACGCTATCAATCACAATGAATGCTGCAGAAACTCAATGGGAGAAGTGAGTAAAAACCAAGGCCAGGGGAAGAGAGAATGAGCGCGACGGCTGTGTGTGTATCAGCCTCAGAACTACCTGACAGTCGCACGCACACACAGTTCCAGACGCAGTCATTCCCTGCAGAAAATAGAACTGTAATCTTTATTTCAACATCCATCAGTGATGTGTTACCTTACTGGCTAGACAGATAAATAACACATTGCCATCCACGACGATGGACTGGGAAGATGGCAGCAGGAGTAGACACCCACACGCACACACAGAGATACACGCATGCGAATGCACTTGTATACTTTATTAAAACAATCGCTCAACTGTGGATGGATTAAGGGTGCACATCACGCAGGAGAGGAGGGGGGGGGGAGGAGAGGTAAGGATGAGAGAGGAGAAGAAAGAGCGACGGAGAAAGGGAAGCAGGGAAGACCAGAGGAGGAGAGTGGAGAGGAAAGGAGGGGATGAGGAGGGCGATCAGGACTTGCTGGTGTGGAGCGATGCACAGCGAGGATAAGTCACGCCGTCTCCCCGGTCATGAATAAAAGAAGAAAGGAAGGGTTCTCTTCTGTAGGTGGCGGGTGGATATCAAAGAGATTAGGCACACACGCACATGCGCGCGCGCGCACACACACACACACACACACACACACACACACACACACACACACACACACACACACACACACACACACACTCAGATCATCTGTCATTAGTATGTCATCCTTGTCAGGGCTGTCTGCAGAACACAGCTCTATCACCAGGGAGGCACAGCACGCCGCAAATCAGGCTGGATGTCTTCTATAGAGAAGCGATTAGCCTCTTACTCCCATCTGTGTGTGTGTGTGTGTGTGTGTGTGTGTGTGTGTGTGTGTGTGTGTGTGTGCGTGCGCGCATACGTGCATGTGTGTGTGTGTGCGCACATCTTTTGCTTGGATGTCATTTTCTCTCCCTAAGATGTTCCACATACTGAACGCTACAAAAGAGAGAGAGAGAGAGAGAGAGAGAGAGAGAGAGAGGGGGGGGGGTCGAGAAAATACCACCCAACCTCGCAGCGACACTTGCAGCCGTGTGATGCTCTCTGCAGTGAGAACTCATCTGAATGTTATCTGGAAACCTGCTCGTGTGAATGTGACTGAACTCTAAATATGCACCTTTACTGGAGATATGGATTCCATTCGGTGCATCATCCCGCTGAATGAAGACCTGGGCAGCCAGGAACAGGCAGAGCTGCAGATGGAAGTCCTCCTGACTCACCGGCAACCAGATAAGCTTCTTTTAAGATGGGTTATATAACGACACTGTCTCCAGGGCTGTAAACAGAGGAACAGAAGGGTGTAGAGAGGAATACTGCCACAACAACAACAACAACAGCAACAACAGCACCACACAATGGAGTTGTGTTTCTACACACACACAACACGCAAGCACACAAACACATACACACACACCAGTAGGGTACAGCAACATAATTTTCTCTCAGACGGTCGCTTATCAAGGGACACTGAGAGGACGGCAGCGCCAGTCGGACATCTTGACCTTGGTGTTCTAACAGAGGGCTGGATATTTGTTCCCTCTTACTGTAACCCCAAGTCCTGACCATTATCTAACGGTGTGATAACAGCACTGTACTGCGCTAAGATACTCTTATCTCCTCATCGGGAAACATATCCAGGCCAGAGGAGGGAGGGGAGGAGCTAAGATGTGATTGATGATAGTGACGAAGGAGATGCAGATGTGACAGTAGTTGTGGAAGATGAGAACTTGTTCTTCCCTCTGGCTCCCTTCCTGCTGGTGCCCATTCCACCTGTAGATGGTGCTATAAGCTCCTCTATGTGTGTGTGTGTGTGTGTGTGTATGTGTGTGTGTGTGTGTGTGTGTGTGTGTGTGTGTGTGTGTGTGCTCCGCTGAGTGGTTGTGCTTGAGTTTGCCTCTTTGAGGATGTTGAGTAGTGTTTGAGGTCAGAATAGAATAGGGGAGAATAGGGGCCTCTGACGCAGCTGCGTCTTGCGCCCTTGGTTCTCAGACAGGGCCCTCTCAGACAGCTCTTCCTAGGGCCCCCTGTGGTGATCTGGGGGCTGGGACGGGCGGTTTTGTTCTGCTCCACAGGGCAGGCCTAGACGGGTATAGTAGTGTGCGTGTCGTTCAAGGCTCAAGCTCCTCTCTCTCCCTTTTTGCCCCTCAGTCTCTCTCCTCCTCCCCTTCTCCTCCTAACCTCCTTTTCCCTAGGATCCTATTGCTCACTTTCTCTCTCCCTCTCTATCCCTCCCTCTCTCTCTCTCCCTCTCTCCATCCCTCTGGCCACTTGGAGCATCTGCGGCCCTCCCAGCGCGCCATATGCCCCGCGCCTGCCGGCCTCTCCGACTCCTCAGCCAATCCCCCGTTCGGCGGCGAGACATGAATTAACCATCGCCGCGTTTTCCACTCACGTCAGGTGACGCCGGACCGTTCTCGGTGACCCCCCCCCCTCTCCTCTCTGTGTCTGTCCGATCTCTCGGGAGGCCGAGGGAGAGAGAGAGAGAGAGAGAGAGAGAGAGAGAGAGAGGGGGCGTGGGACCCCCCCCCCCCCTCCCCCAGCGCCTCCTGTTCCTCTCCCACACTCCTCTCCTCTTTCTTCCTCACTTCTCTCCTCCCTCTCTCCTCTTCTGTCCTCTCCTCTTCTCCCTCTGCTCCTCCTTTCCACTCCATCGCCGCCATCTGCGAGATTTCCGGGTGGCGTGTTCAAACACTGATGTCCAGTTCTGCTGTCCACACTAGGCGATGTCATTCAAAAAGACGCCACGGGCGGGGGGCGAGAGACAGAGATATAAAGAGAGAGAGAGAGAGATCCTTGACAAGGGCATGAATGGAGCTTCTGTGAATCGGAGTTTGATTCAGATGGAGATGGGTTCTGTCGGAGGCCGTGGCCGGGTCAGCAGGGCTATCTGACCATCAGACAGCCAGGCCAGCGGCGCCGGTCTCTACCCCCCCCCCCGTCCCCCCCCGTCGCTGGTCTCTCTGAGCTTGCGCTGCGTCTTTCTCCACATCAGAAGGGAGCAGAGTCAAAGACTAGGCACGACGAGATTTAGCTTTGCCGAGGTTTGGGGCTTAAGGCCGCTTTTACCCGTGCGTACGCGTACAAAAGATGGCTGCCGCGCAGCTCCCGCCTTCCTTCCTTCCTTCCTTCCTTCCTTCCTTCCTTCCTTCCTTCCTTCCTTCCTTCCTTCCTTCCTTCCTTCCTTCGGAGCGTTGGCTGCGGTTCACTGTGCAGGTCCTCGGTAATGCGCTCGCAGAAAAAATGCAGCCTGTCTCTACGCGTATATACGTGACGTCAAACAGCGAGTATATCGAACGCTTTAGGGTTAGGGAGAGGCTAGAGGGTATGTCTGTGTGTGTGAGTGAGTGAGTGAGTGAGTGAGTGAGTGAGTGAGTGAGTGAGTGAGTGACTGTATGTGCCTTGTTTCCGTTTGTACTGTACATAGGCTACAGTACGTTGACGCGTATGGCTCAGGTGTGCCTATCGCTCTGGGACTAGATGTTCTAGATCTCGGCCGGGAGTCACGGCTCGCTTGATGTGAGCTGTGATCAAAGCCTCTCTCCACTCCTCACACACGCACCCACGCACACACACACACACACACACACACACACACACACACACACACACACACACACACACACACACACTTCACTCATAAGCGCTGTAAAGACAGGGCATGGGGGCCCAGAAACACATCAGTGTGGGGAAGTCAGCGTGACGGGGGTTTGGCTCTGGTGCCGTCACTGATAGACTGTTTGCTGTGCATCGGGCCTGCTCCCGGGTTAGTGATGGAGACTATCTACTGTGTGTGTGTGTGTGTGTGTGTGTGTGTGTGCGCACATGTGTGTGTCTGGGTGTGTGCGTGAAATATTTCTGTCTGTGCCATGGTGTGTGTGAGTGCCAAGGTGTGTTTTTGTGTGTTTTTTTGTCATGTTTTTTTTTTGTCATTTGCGTGCATGTGTGAATGCGTGTGCTGCATGTGTGTGTGAGTGAGTATCTGTGTATGTGTGTTCGTGCGAGGGGTCTGGAAGGATAGGAAGTGGGGGGGAGGATTGGGGGATGTGACTCCTGCCTGGGGAGAGATAGTAGAGGGAGGCGAGCTGCGTCTGGGAAGGACGGCTAATCGACCCTCGCTCCACACAGAGAGAAGAGAGAGAGAGAGCGGAGGAGACAGAGCCGGACAGACTGAGAGAGACAGTGGCTGACACACACACACACACACACACACACACACACACACACACACACACACACACACACACACACACACATACACACACACACACATTTATTCCTTATGCAACATTCTTTTCAGTCATAATCTTTCTTTTCGGGGAACTATGAGTGTAATTTGTCATTTCTGTTCGGGGAACTGTCGGTGTAATTTGTCACTTCATCGCTGTATTTCAGTTCTGCTATCAGAGTTGAAGTTAATGGGGAAAAAGTTCAGAGTAAAACTACTGCTGACGACTGACTGACTGAATCTCTGTCTTCCTCTCTCTCTCTCTCTCCCTCCCTCTCTCTCTCTCTCTCTCTCTCTTTCTCGCTCTTCCTCTACCCTCTCAATTACACCTGGCATTCTCTCCTCCTTTCATCCCTTTCTTCTGTAATTGCTCTCCTGTTTGGGAAGCATGTGAGTAAACTGACATGTTTTCACAGATGGGAGGAGAGAGAGAGAGAGAGAGCGGCAACCTGTTACTGTCTAATCAATTCCGGCAATCAGTTGGGAGTTTATTATTAATATACGGTCTAAATACAGACACGGAGCGTCACTGACATGTTTCTTCTCTCATTACCGTAGCAAAACGTGGGTGTCCAGGTGTTGTGTTTGGCAGGGAGCAGAGCGGTACGAGCTTCTGTGAGGCGAAGAACACCCCACACTTCTTCAGTCTACTGTACATACGACTCCCATGTAATGAAGGGTACTGTACTACAACTTGTTAGTCAACGTTCTGCGTTGCGAGTAATGGCAATAGTATATCTTTGTACATGAATGCTTACGCAGACAGACACGTGCAAATGTGCGAACGCACCCCCCCCCCTGCCCCCACCCCCACCACACACACAGAGACACACACACACACACACACACACACACACACCTCCTTAATTCACATCTGTCTGTTCCTGTTTGCATGCCCTGGATGTTTTGGCTGGCTGGGCTGTAGCTAAGGCTATGTCTACCATTCTCTGGGCACTGTGCCCAACTCAATTCATTTACCACAGAGAGAGAATGGCCACCCTCCATCACACACACACACACACACACACACACACACACACACACACACACATACACTCACTCACTCACTCACTCACACACCGACCTATCCTTACCGTGACAGGAGCCGTACCGTTTCCACGGCAGCGCCTGAATGAGTTTCCTGTCAGGTCTCTGGGGTCAGTTAGCGGTCCATTATTCACCCAGTGACATCATCATTAAGGGACGACAGGTACCTGCCAAGGTTCCGTCTAGATTCAATAGAGGTGGGTGTGTTTGGTATTCCTCCTCACTCTAACAACCAAAGTGAATGGAGGCCATTGTGATGGAGAGTGCAGTGTGTGTGTGTGTGTGTGAATGTGTGGGTGTGTGTGTGCATGTGTGTGTGACTGCACATCAGAAGAGACTATCAAACTTTTCAATCAACAGCCGGTTTGATCCAGCTGTCATCAATCATTGAATCATTACTGATTTGTGTACTGAATTTCTTATTACTCTCTTATCATATTCACTCTCAATGTCAAGCTACATCAACAAATACACATAGACTGTAGGAGTTATGTTTGAGCTTTTTTAATACATTGGTAGATTGTCAGTACAGATTATGTCCATGGTCAAAAATAGATTTGGTAAGGTTTATTGCATACTCGCACGCATGCACACATGCACACACATGCACACACACACACACACACACACACACACACACACACACACATACACACGCACAGACACACACACACACACACACACACACACACGCACGCACACACACACGCACAGACACACACATACACCCACACACGCACACACACACATACACACACACACACACACACACACACACACACACACACACACACACACACACACACACTACCCCTAAAGTTATGAAGTTGGCCAGTGTGGGGTCACATCAGCCGTCCTTCCCAATATCCTGTTTGTTTACAGCCGTTGACATAAACCTGGACATCAACTCATAAAAAGAGCGGACGCACAGATGGACGGACAAAATATAAAATCCAGTTTGGACTGGCAACTCGCCACGACTCAAATCCGGGACTTCAAAGGCCTCAGCGTGTTTTTTTTTGTGCGGTGGATTTTAATGAAGTCTCCTCTGAAGGGAGGCGCTAGGGGGACTCTTTATTAGAGCACAGCCGCTAAGGACACCCTGTGGAACTACATAATAAAGTGTGTCATTAAAAATTAACTTTGGAGACGGAGCCACAGAGGACAAGGGGGAGCTGAGTCCGAGGGCAGCCAGGCCAGGAGCTCCCGGGGCTGGGGACAGAGAGAGAGAGGCGGGGCGTGAGCTCCAGGCTCTCATCAAGACCAGGGCAGACCAGACCCATGGCCCCCCTCACTGACCCCAATGACCCCTGGACCCGGTAAAGCAAAGCCGGGTGCCATCCTCGCACAGAGACGAAAACAGAGCTTTGAGTCCCAGTAAAAGAGATTGATACGCAAATGCTAGAGTCTATGGTGTCAATTACCATAGTTATGATGACGACACCCAGCTCTATATTTCAGTAGCTCCCAATAGCTACAGGTCGGTTGACTGCCTGGTAAACTGTGTCGCTGATATAAATGCATGGATGACACACAACATTCTCCAGCTCAATTAATGTAAAACAGATATAATGGTCATTGGTGATAAAACAGAAAGAGGGAGATTATCTACACATTTAAATACACTGGCACTCAACACCAAACACCAGGTTAGAAATCTAGGTGTCATAGTCGACTCTAATCTCAACTTTGAATCTCATGTCAATAACATAACTAGCGTATCTTTCTATCATTTAAGAAACATAGCAAATGTGTAATCCTTCCTTTCAAAGGCCGACACTGAAAGACGTATGCATGCATTTATAACCAGCAGACTGGACTATTGCAATACCCTCTTTTGTGGCCTACCAAAGAAAACCATCAATCGTCTGCAAATTATACTAAACGCCGTGGCACGAGTCCTTACAAAATCCAGACGGAGGGCTCACATCACACCCATCCTGAAGGCTCTGCATTGGCTACCTGTCAGCTTCAGAATAGACTTTAAGATTCTTAAAGTCTCCTCTACTGGTTTATAAATCATTCCACAACCGTGCTCCAAAATATATGTCTGACATGCTTGTTAGATATATACCAGCAAGATCCCTGAGGTCCTCTGGTGCCGAACTTCTGACAGTCCCAGCAGCCAGGACGAAGAGGCATGGAGAGGCAGCCTTCTGCCACTATGCCCCCAGACTGTGGAACACTCTGCCAGAGAGCCTCAGATTGACTGAGACCCTGGAGACGTTCAAGCGAGACCTCAAAATGTATAATCTCACCTTTTAAACACCTCTTGTTGTATTGTCTGTTGTTGTTTTGTATTGTCTGTTATTGTTTCATGTCATGTTTCAGTAAAGCACATTGCGTTGCAATTTGCAGGAAATGTGCTATATATATAAAGTATTGATTGATTGATTGATAGGACAAGTATTATAAATACTCCTGACGAGTAGAAGGAAAGCCGTAACACATAAAAGGCTGCAGATGGATCCTCCAACAAGGAAATTGAAAGACTTATTTTTATTTTAAGACTTGAATTGAAGAAATGTAATGAGTAGGAAAGAATGGATTATATAGGCTATACACCACCGAGAAAAATGTGGAATTATTGTAGGCCTGTTTTAAGAAGTTAGTTGTAAATTGTATATTGATCTGACACTGTGATTGTATTGCCCACGACCTTTTGCATTCTCTGTTTTGTTTGTTCTTCAATAATAATAAAAAGAGTATCAAAAAGACAGGTCTTATGCTGCGTTCATGTGCACCTCGGAAGCTCGTACTTACCAGTTGTGAAGTCGTAATTAATAGTTATAGAAGTAAAAATAGTTATCTGTCAATTTGTAGCATCCCTGGAAAAGACAACATCCCCATGCGCGCGCCAGACGCTGAGGCTCTTTTGTTGATTTTCCAGGTTGATATTGCCACGCTTGGCTGAGCAAGGCAATATGAAAAGAGTAATGGTGCGTTCCAGGCAACCCGTAACTCGTGTTTTTCCGACCTCCTACATGTGAAAATGCTCTGGAATGGCAGTCCAACCCGTAACTTCCCACCCGTGAACTCGTATAGATCGATGTAGGCCTACTCCCAGTTGCCGGGTGGGAAGTTACGGGTTTGACTGCCATTCCAGAGCATTTTCACATGTCGGAGATCGGAAAAACACGAGTTACGGGTTGCCTGGAACGCACCATGACACAGGCAAACAACCATTAATTTTCAAAAACTGCCCAGCAAAAAGATTTAAAAAGCCGAAGAACAAAAACAGGTAACTTTTAGCTTGCTGGACTGATGTCAAATCTTAAAAGACGGTCTGGACGCTCACTAGATAAAGTTAGCTAGCTAAACACAAAAATCGTTAGCTTAGCTAGCTTGCACACGGTTTAGCTCGCATGTTAAATACGGTTTTAACGTCAGGTCTGGTGTTGGTGTGCAAGCTAAGTGAATTGACATAGGCTTACTGGATTGATGCACACTGTTTAGCTAACATTAGCTTGCTTGAATTGTTAGCCATGGTTATAATGTCAGGTCTTGTTGGTGTGCAAGCTTAATGTGAATTGAAATAAGCTACTGTATAGGTATAGGATTTGAATTGAGAAGCTGTTTATCTAATTTCAATAATATCACAAAATATATTGGGGACAAAAAATGCCAAACCAGTACATTACTATTAATATCTAATGTATATTAATACACTTAATGTATTGCTCTCCTTAATGTAGAATGATGTAGTGACGGTACACACAGAGAGAGAGAGGAGGCAGCAGACATGAGCAAGGGGCCCAAGAGTTACAGGTAATGAAAATATCAGTCAGCTGCAGTGTAGGATAACCCACAAATACTTGTTGTATCATATTTCCCACCCTTTCTTTACAGAGTATCATAAAGATTGTGTCCAAAACAGCTAAGTATATCCTATTCACAAGTGTATTGCTCTCCTTAATGTAGAATGATGGAGTGACAGTACACAGAGAGAGGAGGCAGCAGACATGAACAAGAGACCCAAGAGTTACAGGTAATGAAAATATCAGTCAGCTTAATGTGTAGCATAACTACAGGGGAAATTCCTGCCCCAAAATTCGCTCTGCGTGCTCAAAAGCATTTTATCTACTCTCCATCTCTGCACCCCCACTTTCAACTATATCTAGGCTCCCATGACTGCAGGTCTCTCCAGCCCGAGGCAGAAACATGGCCGCCTTGCTGTTCTCCTGTTGCAGGTACCTGCTCTCCCGTACACACTGAACCAGGATCAGGTCACACATTCAGAACCGTGGTGTTGCCAATCAGAGTGAGAATATACCAAACCCAACTGACCTGACGTCAGTTCTTGGATGTTAGAGCTCCCTCTGCACCCACATCATTCAGAGGGCTCCTTTGGAGTGGTGGGCCGCTTGACAGTAACCAATACACCACTTACACCAAGCCTCCCCTTTGGGTTGAGTGCTAATAAGGGGGAGGTGGGGGGGGGGGGCTTCAAAGTCTTCAACGCCTTCAAAGTCATGTTCTTTGGAGGCATCCTTGTAGCTGCAGTTCCCCAGAGGATCCACTAGAGGGCATGTTCAGGGAACCAACAGGCATGCAGGCTGACAGGCATCCATCTCTTCTCCCACTTGGCGCGTTCATCCTCTCACTCCATCACTCCAGACAGTCTGTGGAGGGTGACCAAAAAAAAAGAAAAGTCCTCTATTCTATTCTGAATTGTATTCTGAGCTCAGTCCATGGTGGAAAGAGATGACGGCGTGACCCCTCGCTCCCCCCAACCCCCCCCCCCCCCCATCAGCGCCCGTGCTGCAATCCCTCTTCCACACAACGGCCCACAGGAGGGCTGCGGGGCAGAGCACCTGTCAGAAAAACGCCCCCCCCCCCCCCCTTCTTTGACGACGAGGTCATAAAGAACGCTACTGCACACGCTCAGTGGCGGGCGGAGGAAGGATCAGGGCCCCTGATTCAAAACACCTGACGAGGAACGGCCGACGGCGCCTCAGCTCGCTCGCAGGGAAACCCAACATCGCTCACACGGGGCGTTCCTCCCCAAAATCTCCTTCCACCGCCTCAGCTCAAGGGGCTGTGCTTCATTGGACACGACACGCATTCACATTAGATGATAATATTATTTGCAGGCTTGGTTCCCCCTCAGACGCAGTAGTGAACAGTAGTGTTCACGAGTGAGAGTCCGATTCTGGCGGGCGCTGGAGGGGCATTCGTCTGTGTTCATCTCCAAGCTGCTGTGCCAAATAGGAAGGGTGTGGCTTCGGAGGCTGATGACTTTGAGTCGTTGGCGGGCCTGACCCTCGACCCCTGACCCCTTGATCTCTGGCTTGGGTCCTGTGTGTTTCGCTGACACTTGAATACAGTGATCAGACATTGATACTGTATGTAAAAATGAGTCTGACAATTTGGATTTAATCGTCACACTTTTCAACACAAATGGATCTGGCTAATAGATCTGTCTAATTGTGCAACTAATTGACCCGGGAGATAAATGGGAGGGAAATAGCATGATGTTCATCTGATGTGTGTCCTGGTCACTGCAGAGATAAGTGGAGATGTGGCTAGGGCCAGGAATGTAGGCTACTACTCATCACTAGACACACACACTGCATAATGTAGACTACACACTGACCATGCTGCTGCTTCTGGTGCTGTGTGTGGGTGTGTGTGTGTGAGAGAGAGAGAGAGAGTGATTTCATGTGGGCAGTGGCGTGGCTCTGTAGTCCTTAGCACACAGACGGTGTCGAGTGTCACCAATCTGGGGGTGGACGGGAGCGAGAGAGGCAATTTGGGTCCTCATTAAATTTTCAAAGGTCCTGATGGTCTTCTGAAAATTGAACCAACTGTTCCAAAGCAACCTTAATTTTATGCTACAGTAAGTGCAAATTAGTTTCGCAAAAATTATTTTCAATCACACTCGGCCGAGTTAATTTGCTGCGTGGTAATGTCCTCCTAGTTCCCCCTTAACCTTCTCTCCAGCATGGCGACTTTTACTGCGATCCACTTCACCCCGGACCACCTCTCGTCCAAACTGCATCTCTCCCTTGTTACCATCGGTTACACCGTCACCCTCCCCACACACACACACGTTGTTAAACGCCGTCCCTCTGCCTGGGCAACTGCGAACCGGTTGGCCTCAGCAACCAAGCAAATCATCCTTGGTAACTAGTACGTTGTTCGTCATGGCAACAGTGATCTGAAATAGAACGTTGGACTGTTCCTGTCGTTCATTGGACTGAGCGATTCCAGAACCTGCAGTAGCAGCCGTAACGAACACTAGCATGAAAGAGCCTTGAGACGCCTGACTGAACCGTCTCCTTCATTCAATAAGGTCTACATTCTGTATTTGAGAATTTCCTCAATGCCAACTCCTTCTGACAGGTCCCATACACACCTAAACGCTTGTGTTTACAGTGTGTCTTCAATCAATCAATCAAAGCTTTATTTGTATAGCGCATTTCATACCCAGAGGCAACACAATGCGCTTAACAGAGAACAAGGGAGGTGGGCATACGACCCACTCTCTACATATTCCAGAGGGAAGCAAAAAAACATTTTCACCCGGGGGCCAGATAAGTGAGCTGTAAAAAATTCTTCCCTGACCCCTCTCAACGAGGCGATCGAGCAAGCTCCTGGAGTATGTTTGTCTACCGGCTAAGAACATTTATAAAGCAATAAATTACATTAAATTACATTGTCAGAGTGAGAGAGGCTAAAAACATCATAGGAGAGACATGGCAAACACTGGTGTATCTCTGTGTGTGCGTGAATGTGCCTGAGCCCAGATAGAGGCAGGGGTTTGGGTAGGGATGGGGTAGGAATGGGAAACGGACCCGGGTTAGGGTGAGGGGAAGGGGATCTGAGCCCAGGACTGGTGTATGTCTGTGTGTGTGTGTGAGTGTGTGCCTGGGTCCAGGTAGAGGCAGGTAGGGTGGGGGTAGGAAAAGGAAAGGCCTGTCTTGAAAGGACTGACCGTATTCCATAACATGGGATATGTCCAATGGGAGGGTGATTAGTGAGAGGAATGGAGATAGGTGCTCTGCACATCTGTGATTTAAAGGGAAGGTTAAGAGGCTTTGTAGTTAACTGTATTTATTGGCATTTATTTTTAATTATTTATACATATACTGTCTTTTAGTGAGTTTTATCATCTAATAGGGGAGCCCATTCCTACAGTGCATCCGGAAAGTACTCACACCCCTTCACTTTTTCTACATTTTGTCACGTTACAGCCTTATTTTAAAATGGATTAAATTCATATTTGTCTTCATCAATCTACACACAATACCACATAATGACAAAGTGAAATGTATAGATTTTTGGGGGAAATGTTTGCAAATGTAAAAAATAAAATAAAAACGGAAATATGACATGTAGGGGAGATTTGGGTTGAAAGTACGGGGGGGTTGCAACACCGCCCCGTTTTGACACCCTACTCCCTATGTGCTCACTTTGAAGGGAAGATACTAGGATGTAGGGCGTAGGGATGAGCCCTTTGGTTTGAAGTGCAGCCATGTGAAATGTAAAAATGATTGTGGATATTGACAGAGAACATGTGTAAGTCTAGCTAAATCTGTCTTCATATTCGGAAAAAGTAAACGTGGTGCTTTCGCACCGGACCTCACAAGTATGCAGACCCTTTACTCTCTGTTGAGGCACCTTTGGCAGTGATTAGATTAGTGATCAGTTGACTGGAGTCCACCTGCGGTAAATGCAATTGATTGGACATGTGAGAGACAAAACCAGGCCATGAAGTCGAGGAAATTGTCTGTAGACCTCCGAGACATAAGGGTCCAAAAAATCTGCAGCATTGATCTTGGTCAGGCAGGTGACCAAGAGCCTGATGCTCTGACAGAGCTCCTGAGTTCCTCTGTGGAGATGGGAGAACCTTCCAGAAGGACAACCATCTCTGCAGCACTCCACCAATCAGGCCTTCATGGTAGAGTGGTCAGACGGAAGCCTCTCCTCAGTGAAAGGCCCATGACAGCCCGCTTGGAGTTTAAAGGACTCTCAGAACATGAGAAACTAGATTCTCTGGTCTGATTAAACCAAGATTGAACTCTTTGGCCTGAATGCCAAGCGTCACATCTGGAGGAAACCAGGCACCGCTCATCACCTGGTCAACACCATCCCTACAGGAAACCAGGCACCGCTCATCACCTGGCCAACACCATCCCTACAGGAAACCAGGCACCGCTCATCACCTGGTCAACACCATCCCTACAGGAAACCAGGCACTGCTCATCACCTGGTCAACACCATCCCTACAGGAAACCAGGCACCGCTCATCACCTGGTCAACACCATCCCTACAGGAAACCAGGCACCGCTCATCACCTGGTCAACACCATCCCTACAGGAAACCAGGCACTGCTCATCACCTGGTCAACACCATCCCTACAGGAAACCAGGCACCGCTCATCACCTGGTCAACACCATCCCTACAGGAAACCAGGCACCGCTCATCACCTGGTCAACACCATCCCTACGGTGAAGCATGGTGGTGACAGCATCATGCTGTGAGGATGTTTTTCAGCGGCAGGAACTGGGAGAACAGTCAGGATTGAGGGAAAGATGAATGGATCAAAGTACAGAGAGAACCTTGATGAAAACCTGCTCCGGAGCAGTCAGGACCTTAGGCACACAGCCAAGACAACGAAGGAGTGGCTTCTGGACAAGTCGTTGAATGGCTTTGTCGACTTGCCAGAGATAAGACTTGAACCCAATTGAACATCTCTGGAAAGACCTGAAAATAGTTGTACAGCAACGCTCCCCATATAACCTCACAGAGCTTGAGAAGATCAGCAGAGAAGAATGGGAGAAATACCTGTATAAAAAGTGTGGAAAAGTGGTTTGAGTACTTTCCGGATGCACTGTTCATAATTATGTACCCACCGTAGCCACTCCAATACAAAGACAATCACAAATCACAAACATTTATCTTATTCTTAGCTTAGTGTGAAGCACTCAGTTTTTTCCCTGGCTGGTCTCTTCAGAAGGTGCAACTTCCTGTTGGACAATGGATCTTAACATTCTGAGGAACAAGTTTTTCTTCATTTGTGGAATGGCCTTGTTTTGTTCTTTTTCTATGGTTCAAAAGTCCAACTATTTTTCAATTCAAAAATCATTTTTACTTGTAAAATGTACAATGAAACGAGTATGTTGTGTACATTAAAAATGTACAGTGATTCAGCAAACTATTCCGGGTAATCAGTAAGTTCAGCTTATTGAATTGAAATAATTAATCAGATTTTCACTGAAGCAGTGTACCATGAAAGATGTAAGTGGTTTCAAATGGTGCAATGTCTCTCTGGTCCAGGCCGTTCCTCTCCTCTCCTCTCTCTCTCTCTCTCTCTCTCTCTCTCTCTCTCTCTCTCTCAACACACACACACACACACACACACACACACACTGGCTGAATGTTCTATTAAGACACTTAACTGCTGTAACGGATGGCCTGAGGTGTAAATGGTCTTTTAACTATCAATGGCACAGATGTCCTGTCAATTACGCATTGATCTCCTCACCTACATACCCCCCTGATTCGTGGGAAACATTGGTTATTATAGTAACACCATGGGGTCTTATTAAATTGTCAATGTGGTTACAGAGTCTGCTTCACAGCCCCTAAGGGGCTGAGCTTCTAATCACATTTGATGTTGGTTAGGTGGTTATTACACTACCATACTAACAGACTGGCTCTCAATGATCAATATGGTAAAAAGGGGGAGGAAAACAAACCCTCGCCCGGTAAGAGCGGTCGACGCAGCGGTCGACGCTGAGGACATCGGGGCAGGGTTCTTCGCTGACTATTTGAGGAACGTTTAAGGCGGGTCACCTTCATTTATGGTCTTGGTGATTGCCGGGTGATAATCTCCAGAGCTGCTCTCCGTCCTCTCCACTGTCCTCTCAGACACCATTATTAGAAGAGCTGATTGGAGAGACACAGAGGTGGGCGGGTTTTATTAACACAGTACCTGTCTGAAGATTGTGTATAATTGCGGTTCAGACAGGTGGGTGGGGGGTGTGGGCGGGCTCTGGAAATGCTAATTGGCTTTTAACGGCGGGGCTGATTGGGCGACTGCCTTTGTGCCACGTTCACCCGGGCTGAACGCTTCGGTCTCAACAGAAATACTAGAAGCTCGACGGGTGGGCGTGTCCCTCATCGTGGGCGTTCTTGGCAGAAACCGTCTAGACCAATCAGCTTTACTCGGATGAGATGGATGGATGGATGGATGGATGGGTGGGTGGGTGGATGGAGGGATGTATGTCCACAGACGGAGAGAGAGAGCGAAAGAGAGCAACAACAATAGGATAGGCATAGGGAGGAGAGCCAACTCCCAGTGTTGGCCCCTCTCCGAGATGCAGCGCTTCCTTCAAGAAGCTGCACATATGTTCCCCGGGGCAGGAAGCTTGCGAGAGAACGGAGAGAGGGAAGAGGAGGAGAAGGAGGGGAGAAAGAGGGAGGAGGACGGGGGGGGGGGGCAGAGACGAGCCTTTCCGTCTGTCAGTGGATCCGGGGGTTCGCAGACTGCTACATCTCCCCCTGGAAGAGGAGGCGGTCTTGGGCAGGAAGTTACTCTTCCTCTCTCATCCTCTCTCTCTCTCTCTTTCTCTCTCTCTCTCTTTCCCCATTTCTCTCCTTCTTTGCCATCTCACTGCCTGTGCTTGCCAACAAATGGACGGACAACAAAACCACATATGGCTACGGAAACACATATGGCTCCTACCTGCCTATGCCAGCTCCAGTTTAACTGACACACTGTCGCCTGTGGAAGTTTTGTTTAGGTCAACAAAGGCACTTGTGACAGATTCCCCTCAGGTAAAAATAGTTTCAGTTCAGAGTGCTGGCCGAGTCAGTCAGCTCACTAGGTATCTGGAACTCAATACTGGGGATGTCTTTCGTTGTAATTCATGCTGTGTGTGTGTGTGTGTGTGTGTGTGTGTGTGTGAGTCAGACACTTTGTTAACCATTGTGGCCCTTAAACAAAAAACACCCCCAAAAGCCCCCAAATATCCCTGAGCCTCCCCCTGCCCTCCTGGCCCCCCTGCCTCACCCCAGGCCTCCCCCCACACAGGAAGACACTCCTTAAATGGACAGAGAGGAGAGGAGGTGTTGAGAGATGGCAGATGCCTGGATGGAAGAGAACAAGAGAGAGGGTGAAGGGACAGACACAGAGAGAGGGAGAGGGAGAGAGAGAGGGAGGGAGAGAGAAAAAAACCCTGATAGAATCGGGGTTTACTGGTATGCCAACCAGTCAGAAACCTGTCACTATTTGTTTGTGTTCAGCTCCAAGTTGATATCTTATCATCAACAGAGTTTGATGAATTTTGTTGTTCGGTGTGTGTGTGTGTGTGTGTGTGTGTGTGTGTGTGTGTGTGTGTGTGAGAGAGCTAAGGTGCCGGTACTGTTAGAGGTACTGCAGGAACAGTTTTGGTTCATTGGCCGTGTCTAGCCACAGTGTCATGGATTGGTGACAGATGAGAGGCTTGTGTCTGTGTGTGTGTGTGTGTGTGTGTGTGTGCGTGCGTGTGTGCTTGACTGTAGATCACAGATATGAGCAGTCCTTTTTCCCTCAGGCAATGAACAGGACAGCCAAGGCGTGCCAAGGAGTCAATCACACACACACACACACACACACACACACACACACACACACACTCACTCACTCACACTGAGACGGAAAATAGGATAGGGCGAGTGAAAGAGAAGAAAAAAGAAAGATTGAAAGACTGAAATGAAAGGAGAGAAAGACGAAGCATAAAAGAGAGGGAGAGGGAGACAGAGAGAGACAGATAGGGCCATGAAAGAAGGGATGACTCTAGGTTACGGAGCGGAGGACAGAGAGGCAGACAGGGCCATGGAAGGAGGGATGAGAGATTGGAGGACAGGGAGACGGTCAGAGACGGAGGAAGAGGAAGATGGAAGCAGAGCCGGACCATTCAAGCTAAAAAACCACAGTTTCAGAATGAAAATGATGTTGGGTTGACAGAGATGATGGCGTATACAGTATTTACTGCAACGATTCAGATGACTCACGCACGCACACACATACCTGCGCACATACACACACACACACACACTCTCTCAACACCAAATTCTGCTTCTGAGAAGGATACTGTTCCCTTAAAAAGAGTCGGTAAAAAAAAGCTTGCTCTCTTTGTCATGGCATAAAGGCCATGAAACATGCTGGAATGTATTACCTGAAACGATTATGAGACAAAACCCAGACATCCGGATTCTTCTGAATATTAACGGAAGTAAAAAAGAATGTGATGGCAACAGCAGAGAAAGTCTGTGTGGGTGCGTTTAAATGTAAGATCCTCACCACACGCAAACAGATACACACACACACACACACACACACACACACACACACACACACACATACATGCATACACTCTTACAGCATTATGCTTTCTTTCTATATCTCCCTTTCTGTTGCATCGCCCACACTCTACCGCAGTATAGCGATCAATAACCATATTCATATATTCCATATTAGATCCTCTAGGAACAGCATAAACTTTACATTTCCATGTTCACACACGCACACGCGCGCACACACACACAC
>NC_140250.1:23291113-23303613 GCF_949987555.1 Borostomias antarcticus | reverse complement strand
AGTCTTGTATAAAGTACCCAAAAGCCATACTCATATGAGAGGCCTGAGACCCAGCTGTCTGTGTACAGTAGATATAAAATAGTATTAAAGAGCCAACGAGAGCTCAACCCACCTCTAATACAAAGCAACAGCTAACCTCTTTCCCTATTTTTTTTCTTCAATCTAACGAGGAAGAAGGCGGGTAAAGGGGTCATATATATATATATATATATATATATATATATATATATATAGTAAAAGTAGAGTTACCTTACTGGAAAATGACTCAAGTAAAAGTGAAAGTTTATTAGAGTCTATTAGAATACGACTTGAAGTATCTGAATATCTGAGTGACAGATATTCCCAAAAACGACTTAAGTACTGTCACAAAGTATTATTACTTAGTTACAATACACCACTGTCAATACCAATCTGACCTGGTTCCGCTTAACACAGTTTATAATAGAATCTGTAGATTTGTCCTTCGATGTCCTTTTTCTGCGCATCATTGTACGTGTATGTATCATGCACTGAAATTACCATCCTTCAATGTAAGACGACACATTCACTGGCTTCAAATTATATTTTAATGTATTAATTTAAATTATCCTCGTTATTTGTAGGGATGGCTGTAGACTGCCACCCCTACTGGACCTGCATACTTCCAGGACCCTAAAACGGGCCAATAAGATCGCAGCCGACCCCTCCCATCCTGGTCACGGTCCATGGTCTTCTTTCCCACAGCCATCTGCATTTGTTGCACTTTATGTTTAAAGTTGCACAGAAATGAAAAAAGCATTCTATCCCATTTTGACATAATTGGTCATAGTGTTCACCTATTCAACGATATATGCCCAAAAGATTAAAAAATTCTACTTTTGTTGTAATCTTTTATCAAAGTATATAATTTCTTACTTCCTGGAAAATGGTAGGTCACGTGCAACTACGATACCAGGTACCTTTGATTTTAGGCCAATCTCACGACATCCACCTGTCAATCAAAACGTCAACTACTCTGCAGCCTCGAGTGTTGAATATCCCGCCCCCTCGATAACGTTCCAATGAAATTCATCTAAACGTATATCCCGTCCCTACAGCCCGTTTCAGGTGAAAATACGACAAAGTACGGAAGCAAGATGTTCTCCAGCGTCCCTTTCGGTGTATCTTTAAAGCCCCAGCAGATTGGAATAACTTACCGCCCGATATCAGATCTCTGACATATTTTGTCATGTTTAAGCATGACCTGTCCTCTTACTTTCAGTCTCTTGTTATCATTGAAGTAGGGCTGGGTATCAATTCGAATTTCAAGAATCGATTTGATTCTGATTCACAAGGTTCAGAATCGATTATCACGATTCAATTCGATTCGATTCAATATCGATTCTGTTAGTGTTACTAAAACCTTTTTTTTTTTTTTGAGCTGTAACCTTAATTACATGACTGCCAAGTTATGCAACACATCAATACTAGGGCTGGGTATCGATACTGATTTCCAAAAATAAATGAATGAATGAATCATTGAATGAATTAATGAACTATCATTCGTTCATTAAATAAAAGATCAATTTTGGGATTCATGAATCGATTCTGAATCATTTGATCGTTTTTTTAAACCCAGCCTTACATTGAAGCTGTTACCATTCATACCTACAGTACCTGATCAATTACATAAATGTATTTAAGATCCACTGTTTATCTGTTGCTTGGCAGCCTTATGGTTGTAATGGTTTTCATTAATTGATATATGTGTGTGTTTATTTTGTGTTTCTGTGTTGTTATTGTCTACTGTCTGTCTGTACGTTGTTGTATTGAAAATTGTTCTATTATCTCTTTATTTACTTTGACACTTCTGTTGTTATGTAGTGTTTGTCATATGCTAGGACCCCCTCGAAAACCAGATGGTTCGTCTCGAGCGGTTTATCCTAATAAATACATTTATCTTTTTGTTTACCAAACAGTAATAACATATAGAGGGCTTCCTGTTTATAGTGCGCCTCAGTCTACCCTTTTACTCACCTCTCTCCCTCTCTCTCTCTCCCTCTCTCTTTCTCTCTGTCCCCCCTCTCTCTCTCCATGTCTCTCTCTCTCCCTCTCTCTCTCTCTGTGTCCCCCCTCTCTCTTTCCATGTCTCTCCCTCTCTCTCCCTCTCTGTCCCCCCCCTCTCTCCCCATGTCTCTCTCTTTCCAGACTCCATCACTCTTTAGACACACATGTCTCCACAGAGAGAGGGAGTGTTAATCATCATAATATCCTTCACTGGCCAAACTACACTAATGAAAATGGAAGCCACTTGGATGGCCATTCACCACAGACCCAGCTATCAATAACTGCTTCGCATTTGTATAAGTGATACTCAGTGGTGGTGCCTCGGTATCAGAAGTGCATTCACTATCGAAAGCAAATTGTGTTAACTGAAATTACACACAGCCTCTCTCTCTCTCTCTCTCCCTCTCTCTCTCTCTCTCTCTCTCTCTCTCTCCCTCTCTCCCTCTCTCTCTCTCTCTCTCTCTCTCTCTCTCTCTCTCTCCCCCCCTCCCTCTCTCCAGTATCGGGAGTGTTTTTCCTTGTTAAGTCACTTGAAAATTGGTTATTTTTCCCAGGGTCATTTGAGTTAAATAATTATTTGTGTGCATGTACTGTACATGCTACTGTACGTACAACTCTTTCAGGGGGAGTTGGAAACCAATCACTGTAATGCACTGTGTTCTTTCTTTCTTTCTTTCTTTCTTTCTTTCTTTCTTTCTTTCTTTCTTTCTTTCTTTCTTTCTTTCTTTCTTTCTTTCTCTTTCTTTCTTTCTTTCTTTCTTTCTTTCTTTCTTTCTCTCTCTCTCTCTCTCTCTCTCTCTCAGCACACACATATCTTAACCTAGCATACACACAAGTGAGACACCTCACACCTGTTATGACTAAAAACACGTAGGGCAGAGCATAATCGGTGTCTCAATAGGGAACATCTAGTATTCGACTTGAAAGCTGACTGAAACCCCATTATAATCTGTGGATTCCCTGACGGAGGGCCAAGGTATTTCTGTTTCGTGTCATCATAGCCTCAGTCATCAGGGGAGCTAGTCATTTATAGATGTGGGCGGAGCTTCTTCACTTCAAACAGGCGTGAGGTCATCAGAGGAGCATGTTTCAGTCAGTTACTGTTACTGTACAAGTCAGGTCAGATACATGTATTTACTAGTGCAGAACAAACCCCTAAAAATACACCATGTAACCTCCTGCTGTACCTAGAATGCAGTAAATGGCCAAGTCCGGGATAAACAAATCTTGTCGTGATTTCCCCGTGGAGGAGACAATCCGTTTATGTACGCAAGTCATCTTATAAATGATTCTCCGACCATTTCTGAAGCGCTTCCTCCCTCATTCTAGGTATTAAATACGTTTTATGGGCTAGTTTGATTGCTCTGCACCAGAATGTTGTACTCATAGGGGACCAGCGCTGCACTGCTCAGTGATTATAGTACGTGGATGGTGCATAGCTGAAGTGGATGGGCATGGTTTGTTAATATTTTGAGCATCCATCCATAGAGAAATTAAGAGGAGAAATACAGTGTATAATTCATTCAGAAACAGTCTCATAAAAAAATAAAACGGAATACAGTATCACAGCTACTGTACTGTACATCTCCCTCTCCTCTCCCCCAACCCTCCCCCATTCTCTCCTCTTCCTTTCATTCTGCTCCTCTTTTTCTTCTCCTCCTGCTCTCCTCTTCCTACTGTGCATCCTGGCCCTGGCTGACTGAATAATTCACTTAGGCCACAGAGGAAATTGGCCATGAAGCAATGAGCTGGATTCTCCCTCCTCAGTCAGCTTGTTGTGTAAATGACCCCGTGTTATTCTTCAGTGTGTCTTATCATTCCGCAGGGCCCGTCGAACTCTACTTTCAAAGGTAGAGCGTGTTCCTTCTTAGAGTCCCCAGGTCAATTCCCCATCGTCAATTCCCTCTTAGAGTCTCTAGGTGGAACCATCCCTAATTGTAGCATCTTCACTTACAAACGCTCCTATGGAGTCCCAGAGTAACAATAGGTTGAATAATAACAGGGCGTCTATTCACTCACCTCTTTGTTAATCATCCCACCGCCTCCCCCTCCTCCCCCTCCTCCTCCTCCTCCTCCTCCTCCTCTTGCCATTGCCTCTCTAACCCCCCACTCAATACACCCCCCCCGTACTGCAGGAATCTCATTCATCACTGCCAATACAACCGGGGTATTACTAGCCTCACCCCCATGTGTGGGAGTGTATTATCTCTCCTCTCCCCTCTGCTCCTCTCTCCCCTCTCCTGTCACCTCCTCTCCCCTCACTTCCTCTCCTTTTCTCTCCCATCCCCTCCTCTCCTCCCCATCCTCTATCCTCTCTTCCCCTCCTATCCAGTTCATCATGCAGACACCATGTGTGAAGGAGTCTTTTGTCTTGTCCAGAGGGACTAGGAGCCTGATTAGGTCTCCATTGTTAGGTGAGGCGTGTTCTGGTGTTGATTTATGTTGACCTTTTAGCTTCTGTAGCTCTGCTCTCCACTGTGCTAGAACCTGCTGGGAGAACACAGGCCCACTAATCCCGTCATTAGGAGAGAGCGCACACACACACACACACACACACACACATACGTGCGCGCGCACACGCACACGATGCACACAAAATATACATACGCATTCATAAACAAGCACTCTGCCACAACTTGTTATGCTTACAGTATGCTTAGCTTCAGCATTAGTGAAGCTAATCAGTCACACTTATACAAAGTAGCAAATATTCCAACCACGCTCGAAGTACACAAGTTCTTTAAAATGCATTCCACCTAGCTGGAGCTCTCGGCATCTGCTTAATCAAAGGGTAGGGTTCGAAAATGCAGTTTATGTTAAAGAGCTGAGACATTAAAAGGCTGCCTCAACACATTTCCTCTTAGAAGACTCCCTTTGAAACCTTTCCTCATAGCTCCCCCCCTAGCTACAAGGGTTCTGCTTGTACTTCTTCTGTACAGTCACAAACACACACACACACACACACACACACACACACGCATGCAAGCACACACACGCACAACCACACACAGGCTTGCACAAACACACATGCAAATACAAACACACAAACACCTGTGCACACACTCAGCCCCACGCGCTTGAATAAACACGCCTGTGTTAACACACACACACACAAACACGCACACACACACACACTTCCCACCACCTTCCTCTGCCTCCCTCCTCTCAGCAGCATTGTGGGCCCAGCAGGAACAGCAGTGGGGGTCTGAGCCCGCTTTTAACCCACCCGTAACCCAGACTGCCCCCCCCCCCCGCCCTCCTCCCCCAGGACACCTGCTCTCCTTCCTCTGCTGTGTGTGTGTGTGTGTGTGTGAGAGAGAGAGAGAGAGAGAGAGAGAGAGAGGTGAAACAGATCATTGACTGACCAGGGGGTTGATGACTAGGGTGAGAGAGGCCCATATGGGGGTACTGGGGTCTGATGACAGAGACAGAGGCCAGCAGAAACAGTCAAGGAGGAAGCACAACATTGTAATAAGTCCTTTTTTTTAAGTTCTCCTATACTGTAAGTTGACCTAGTCAATCAGGGAGGAGTGTGGATGCTGCTCTCTGCTGTCCTAGAGGGCCAAGGTCCCCGGCGGTGGCACAGTTGAACTAGTGATTCAAAACAAGATACCCTGCGGAGGTTGGTCCTGATTGGACCATCGCAGCCCCCTCTAACCTTACCTGACAGGCTGTCCTCAAGTCCTCTCTAACCTTACCTCACAGGCTGTTCTCAAGTCCTCTCTAACCTTACCTCACAGGCTGTTCTCAAGTCCTCTCTAACCTTACCTGACAGGCTGTTCTCAAGTCCCCTCTAACCTTACCTGACAGGCTGTTCTCAAGTCCTCTCTAACCTTACCTCACAGGCTGTTCTCAAGTCCTCTCTAACCTTACCTGACAGGCTGTTCTCAAGTCCTCTCTAACCTTACCTGACAGGCTGTTCTCAAGTCCTCTCTAACCTTACCTCACAGGCTGTTCTCAAGTCCTCTCTAACCTTACCTCACAGGCTGTTCTCAAGTCCTCTCTAACCTTACCTGACAGGCTGTTCTCAAGTCCCCTCTAACCTTACCTGACAGGCTGTTCTCAAGTCCTCTCTAACCTTACCTCACAGGCTGTTCTCAAGTCCTCTCTAACCTTACCTGACAGGCTGTTCTCAAGTCCTCTCTAACCTTACCTGACAGGCTTCTCTCAGTCCTCTCTAACCTTACCTGACAGGCTGTTCTCAAGTCCTCTCTAACCTTACCTGACAGGCTGTTCTGAAGTCCTCTCTAACCTTACCTCACAGGCTGTTCTCAAGTCCTCTCTAACCTTACCTCACAGGCTGTTCTCAAGTCCTCTCTAACCTTACCTCACAGGCTGTTCTCAAGTCCTCTCTAACCTTACCTGACAGGCTGTTCTCAAGTCCTCTCTAACCTTACCTCACAGGCTGTTCTCAAGTCCTCTCTAACCTTACCTCACAGGCTGTTCTCAAGTCCTCTCTAACCTTACCTGACAGGCTGTTCTCAAGTCCCCTCTAACCTTACCTGACAGGCTGTTCTCAAGTCCTCTCTAACCTTACCTCACAGGCTGTTCTCAAGTCCTCTCTAACCTTACCTGACAGGCTGTTCTCAAGTCCTCTCTAACCTTACCTGACAGGCTTCTCTCAGTCCTCTCTAACCTTACCTGACAGGCTGTTCTCAAGTCCTCTCTAACCTTACCTGACAGGCTGTTCTGAAGTCCTCTCTAACCTTACCTCACAGGCTGTTCTCAAGTCCTCTCTAACCTTACCTCACAGGCTGTTCTCAAGTCCTCTCTAACCTTACCTCACAGGCTGTTCTCAAGTCCTCTCTAACCTTACCTGACAGGCTGTTCTCAAGTCCTCTCTAACCTTACCTGACAGGCTACTCTCAGTCCTCTCTAACCTTACCTCACAGGCTGTTCTCAAGTCCTCTCTAACCTTACCTGACAGGCTGTTCTCAAGTCCTCTCTAACCTTACCTGACAGGCTGTTCTCAAGCCCCCTCTAACCTTACCTGACAGGCTGTTCTCAAGTCCCCTCTAACCTTACCTGACAGGCTACTCTCAGTCCTCTTTAACCTTACCTCACAGGCTGTTCTCAGTCCTTACTATTCTCAGGTATTGAAGGCCGTTCAGTAGAGATGCAACGATCCACTTTTTTTCAGTTCTGATCCGATTCCGATACCAGAATTTTTATATCTGCCGATACCGATCCGATACCAGCAGTCTTTTTCATGAATTAATTATTTATCATTAACTTAATGAAGTATTATAATTAACATACACTTTATACACTTTGCACACACCATATTCTTACTGTATTGCTACCGTACTGCATTGAATTGTTTTTATTATTAGGATATATTTTTGTTGAGGAGCCAAAACATAATTTTACTCATCAATTTTATCCAACATATGGCTACTTGTACAGTATATTGGATGTAGGCCTAACAATGAAATAATCCTTGAATCCTACTTAGTCTATATATTCATTTTCTCATATCAGCACCCATGTTCATCAAATAAAAAGTAAATTGTAAAATATAATTGGTAAAATAGAAGTTTGGGATGAGACCGCAGTCTGCTCTGCACTCCTGTCACTCAGCCTCAGTAGAGAGCAACAGTGTCATATTTCACTGAGTAAGAGTAAGGAGAGGGAGAAATGGCTCTAGTTTACAGATTGCCTCATTAATGTTATCAGGTCCCCTATTAAAGCTTTAGGTTTAAATCCAAAATATTGCCAAATAGGCACATTTGCTTTTGGAAATCCGCCACTGCCTAGTGTAGCCAACTAGAGCAGCACATGCAACTCAAGACTTGAACTTTCACTTGCGAATGTTCTTTGCAAACTATTATTCAACTTTTTTCAGCATAACATTTGTTGTTACACCAAACATTTGCAAACATAAGCAAACAGTCGAAAAAGGTAGGCTAGTTTGGTGAACTAGACGCTGGACTGAGGGAAATGTGAATTGAATAGATTGGTTCCGATGGAACCGGCCCATTGTCACCGATATCAGATCCAGTTATTTATTCAATAACGGGGCCGATACCCGATCTAAATATCAGATCGGCGCATCCCTACCGTTCAGTTCAGTTATGTAAAGAGATTGCTCTAGTTTATACAAAGATGGTGTCATAAAATGCTTCATGGTTTCCGTTCAACACCTGGGGATAATGTGTGTGCGCGCGCGCGTGTGTGTGTGTGTTTGTGTGTGTGAAAGAAAGAATGAGACAGAGAGAGAGAGAGAGAAGAGGGAGGAGTGTGAGGTTCTCTTGCCAACAGGACAGACTGAGGGAACCAAGAAGTGAAAGGCACCAATGGGGAGGAACATTGAGAGGATTTGGGTCATAGAACGCCAAGAGGGATTGGCTGTGTGTGTGTGTGTGTGTGTGTGTGTGTGTGTGCACACAGGGGAGTATTGTTATGAAACAATCATCCCTGACGCACATAACAAATCAAACGCAGAGCATAATTTACCACTGCTAAAGTAAAGGTTCAATACATCAAATACTGTCAGCTTTGAGAACATGCTGGTTTCACTGTACAGAACATGCATGCAATCACGCCATGCACATGTCTCTCAGGGGGCCCAAGACGCTGACCAATCGCAACATTATTTGAATGATTACTGTTAACGTCGCTTATGAAGGCAAATTCATCTTCTACATACAGTATTACTTCTATTAGTACTGTAGCATCGGGTAATTAGAGAGAGAGAGAGAGAGAGAGAGAGAGAGAGAGATGGGTTTGGAGAACATGTATTATTGTAGCTACTAACTGGAGAAGAGAAGGTGCCACCCCTCATCTCATCCATCCATCTCATCCATCCTCTATCCATCCATCCTCTATCCATCCATCCTCCATCCATCCCTCTCCTTTGTCTTCTAGTGAGGTGAGAGGTCACATAATCCACGCTCAGACGCTCCTCTGTTGGCGTTTATCCAGGGCAGGGGTCAAGGGGTCGTGGCCTGCCACCTCACCCTGTCATCGGCTGACCCCTAGTGACATCACCGTGCGAGCCGTCACCCCGATCTCTCTCTCTCTCTCTCTCTCCACCGCCATCCTCCTCTGGCCCTCCGGACCCGGATGACGATTCTCCGCATTCAAATTCAAATTAGCTTTATTGGCACGATAGGTGAAAAGACATTTTCAAAAATAAAACAGCATTCTCTCTACGGTCTTTGGCAAACGAACGACTTTGCGCACACTTCTTAGACTTTTCAATTACTGATTGATTGTTGACAGCCGCTTCCGAGGAATGAAGAGACGGCGGCGCTGCACTGTCCTCTTGTGTAAACAACCACAGATCCCTCGCTAACCCTTCCTCCTCGTGACTCACGCTAGGGTGGAGGAGAGGTCACAGGCGAGCGTGACGGGTATGAAGGCATGTCCACTTGCCTCCTTTGTCAGAAGAACATTCATTGTTGAAGGCAACTGCTGTAAGATTACAACGGGAAAAAAAGCAGGTGTTGTAATGCATGGTCATGGTCAGTACAGGTCATTTTGGAAACGCTTTGAGAACAGCTGAATAGAATGTGTGTGAGTCAGTAGACATTCTTTTCAAAAAGTAGCTCACTTTCAAAATTGTTTATCTGTTAGCTAACGCAAGGAACATAGCCCAGGTTTTTAATTTTGATAAGTTACAGCCACAGGTCTGTTGCTATGTTTGGCAATTTGTAATGTAACAACGCTCTTTGCATATTGGCAGTGTCTCAGTCAATGTCTCTCTCAATCAGATGTCTCTCTCAATCAGATGTCTCTCTCAATCAGATGTTTCTCTCAATCAAATGTCTCTCTCAATCTAAGCATCAGCTTAAACAGAGGATGATGAAAAGTATGTTTAACTGTCTGCCAGGCTCTGTAGTCTATCTGTCTCCCACAGGGAGACGTAGGGAAGAGATGCCATTCTCTAATTTGATTTCGTCTGATTGGATATCCTGTGATTTGTCTGAATTATACTTTCTTGCCACTAGCCGATCAGAGAAAAAGCTTAGAGATGATTTCGCCAATTAGAGACTGCTACATTTGCACAATTGCATAAATTGCAGTAAATTAAGGTAAACTAACTTTCACAACACTGTTCGCTGTGAGTGAGAAGTTAATTGCAGTATGAACAGATTGTCTCTCATTAGCCCAGAGTGGGTACTGTACTGTAGGTAGAGAGAATCTCAGCCAGCCTTGAAGCACAGTCTGACAATCTGAAATGAAATGAGAAGACATGTAGCCGTACTGGCTGGAATCAACTCCAGACAAGGCGGAGAACTGATGTTCAAGTTGGAACAAACTACAAGATGCTACAACCTTTTTAAGACGGATATCTTCTGCTGATATTCAATGTTGAAGGAACGCACACACATGCGCACGTGTGCCCGCACACACACACACACACACACACACACACACACACGCACGCACGCACACACACACACACACACACACACACACACACACACACACACACACACCAAAACACACGTTCATGTCAGTTCTAATTTACTGTAACCTAGGCCAGTAATTGACAGCTTCTCAAATTGCGACAGCATTCTATCCCTGGGTTTCATAACCAAAGGCTCAAATTGTGTATGATATTACACACACACACACACACACACACACACACACACACACACACACACACACACACACACACACACAAACACGTACACATACACAAACTGTCAATCACCCTTATGTACAGTACCAGCATCTATGAGCACTGCTATGGCTTGGGCTGATGTTTTAATTGGTTCTTGGAAACAGAGGGCAAGTCAAATGGCTCTGGTATCCCAGAGGGCCTCAGTCTTAATGAGATATCTTTGGAAAGGTCCTGACCGATGTGTCGTTGTGGTCACATGACTGCCAGAGAGCCGCAGCACGCCATGACGAGCCTTGTTGAAACACACACTGGGGCTAATGAGGTCGGAGGTCAATGACGGTGTCATACGTGTCACCGGGGACTTGGTGTCATATGTGTCAGACACACACACACACACACACACACACACACACACACACACAAACATAAAATGGGCATGCAGCCACGCATCACATGCACTCAATCAAGTCACAAACACCCCCGAGACCCTGACACACACATCTACAGTACCACCCCCCATCCTCACACACACAAACACGAACACACACACACACACACACACACAATGGACATTCAAACCCCAGATCTATGGCTAATAATTCTGCCGCCAGGAGAAGAGGATGATGAGTGCGATGTGCGTTCATCATCATCCCAAATCTCTTCTCTTCCCCCGATCATCATCCAATTTCCCCTCCAGCCCTAATAGCGTCGTCATACATCGCCTATTCAGGGAGCTCTGTTCAACACTCAGGGTTTTTGGCACAGTCCAGAGGAGACGTCCTTCAAGCAGAGTTATTTTGGATCCTCTTAAAACCAGGAACAATAAATTAGATTTTAAATTAGATTCTCAGCCACTCTGTGGTCTGTTTCTGGGCCCCGCCCCGACTGGGCCCACCGTCTTCACCTTCATCACTGTTAATAAAAGAGGGGAAGAGAAAGGAGGTGGGGGGGGGGGGTGGGGGGGGGGGGGTGTCCTTCACCCCCCGTTCACATGTAACTGAGGCTCTTCAAAATAGACAGAACGAATGAAATGAGATTAGAACAATCTCCTGAGGACAAGAGACCAAGAGAAGGAGAGAGAGAGAGAGAAGAGAAGGAGAGAGAGAGAGAGAGAAGGAGAGAGAGAGAGAAGAAAGGAGGTTAGCTTCGTTGCATGTGACTAGTGGATCAGCCACTTGAGACTTGAGATCCTAGGGGAGTGGGGGGGGGGTGGTCTTCAAGCGTTCTGTTATGTATTCATCTTTGCCTCTTGATCTGATTGATAATGAGGAGATGCAACAGATTGGGGGGAGGGGGGGGGGGGGGAGATATCCCACACTGCATCTGTGCAAGGCCCTCCTGCTGTGAGGCGCAAAGCAGAGATACCGTAATATAGATATGCATTCAGGATGAGATCATCTCCCGGAAGCCTGACCCCTCCCCCCTCAGCGTTGCCCCCCCCCCCCCCCCCCTCGGAGCAGCTAAGCCAATCAGATACGCCCCCCTCTCTGCCTGCGAGGCCTGCTTGGCTTAACAAAGCTGAGAGTGATAACCTACATTCTGTCGGAGCGATAAACTCGATTTCCACTTCTCGATGACAGCCCCCGTGTCGGAGAGACGAGCGAAATGGCGAGGGCTGTTTCCGGCGGCGGTGGCGGTACGAGGGAACCTGCGTAGAGACCAGGATCGCCGCTGACTTCTCGGCACGCTGTTTGATCGTCAGCCATTCATCTCAGCTTCATATTTTGGAGAACGGGGCTACGGATTTGCATACAGTATGCTGCACGTTGAGCGCTATTCAGATTATTCATCCCAGTTCGCCGGTAGGCTACACCGGATATGAATTCCCATGGCAAATCAGAGTTGGAATGAAACAATTACAAAGAAAACAACCAATGAAACGGATGGGTGAGAGCAGTGC
>NC_140250.1:23267502-23288413 GCF_949987555.1 Borostomias antarcticus | reverse complement strand
AGACAGAGACAGAGACAGAGACAGACAGGCAGACAGACAGACAGACAGACAGACAGGCAGACAGACAGGCAGACAGACAGACAGACAGACAGACAGACAGACAGACAGACAGGCAGACAGACAGACAGACAGACAGACAGACAAGACAGACAGGCAGACAGACAGACAGACAGACAGGACAGACAGACAGACAGACAGACAGACAGGCAGACAGACAGACAGACAGACAGACAGACAGACATGACAGGACAGACAGACAGACAGACAGCCATTCCAGTGTGTAGCCAGGAAACAGGGGAAAACAATGGAAACAAGGAGCCGTGACCCAGATCCTAGACAAAGAAAACACGTTTCCTCTCTCCTCTCTCTCTCTCTCTCCTCTCTCTCTCCCTCTCTCACTCTCACACTCCTCTCTCTCTCTCTCTCTCTCTCTCTCTCTCACACTCTCTCTCTCATCTCTCTATCTCTCTCTCACACTCTCTCTCTCTCTTTCTCCCTCTCTCTCTCTCTCATCTCTCTCTCTCTCCCTCTCTCTCTCTCACACTCTCTCTCTCTCTTTCTCCCTCTCTCTCTCACTCTCTCTCTCCCTCTCCCTCTCTCTCTCTCTCTCTCTCTCTCTCCTCTCACTCTCTCTCTCTCTCTCTCTCTCAACTCTTTCTCCCTCTCTCTCTCTCTCTCTCTCTCTCTCTCACTCTCTCTCTCTCTCTCTCTCTCTCTCTCTCTCTCTCCCTCTCTCTCTCTCTCTCCCTCTCTCTCTCTCTCTCTCCCTCTCTCTCTCTCTCCCTCTCTCTCTCTCTCTCTCTCTCTCACACTCTCTCTCTCTCTCTCTCTCTCTCTCTCTCTCTCTCTCTCTCTCCTCTCTTAGAACAAAGCCTCCTCCAGCCCTCAGATACGAGCCTCCCTCCATCCCGCTCGTTTGAGGCTCTTCGTCGTCTTCTCTCCCGTCTCTCTGGTGAGAGCGCGCTGGAGGAGGACGGATGAAAGAGCGCCATCCCCAGTCCCGCCCCAATTAGAGGCACCGCAACGGCGAGAGAGAGAGAGACGACAGCGCGGTGGCGCATCTAAAATGGAGGAGGTATTTAATCGAACCCAGGACGGATGTCGTACCTCTCTATCAGGTCATAGCGGCGCGAGGGAGAGCGGGCCTTCCCAACACTCGAGCGCCCGCCGTGCTGTATCCCATAATGCTTCGCTGTAACCGCGGTAAGCCACATCGACTTTGTCCTTGTCCAAGGGCCTCCTCGCTACGCCCCCGATGCGATTCTCCGTAGAATCTTCCAATTTCCCAGAAAGTTGAATTACCATAAAATCAATTAATGCATTAATTAGTATTCTTTAATTATACAAACCGGAGTATACGTTTAGCCTCCAATTATTTATGCAGTAATTAATGAGTTGTGATTAACGCTGCAGCTGATATCAATTTTAAGCACACGTCGTCAGGCCCCACTGACGTCCTTCTGTGGATTGACAAGCTGTCACTTATATCAACCGCCGGGATGCTACGTTTAGATCAACCGGCTGGCGTGACGGTTTGCTTTCACGTTAACAAACGTCCACAGCTGCAATCTGCCATGACTGATACTGTAGCTAATGTTTCAGAGGGAGGTACAGTAGAGGCCAAAGGCAGGAGAGTTGGCGAGCGTCAGCCACAGGGCAGCTACAGTATATGTGATATGTGAGGGGTTCAGAAGCGGCTCAAATAAGCTCCTCGTGTCCCAACGAAGCGCCAGAAGAAGCAAGCGCAAGAGATTCACGTAGGAGGAGCTTCCATTAGCGATGGTGTCCTATCTTAACCACAAGAAAACCAAGCTGCTTTCGACGGCTGTCACACTGCACCGAGCGTGGCATGTTGACTAGGGATTTGAATGTGTAAACAGTCATTATACATGTCTGTCTAATTAGTCGACAACGCCGGAGAGTTATATGTCTAAATCATGACCTGCTGCTGAGGCATCGTGTTGTAGACCTAAAGTCTGTTGGTTGTTGCTTGTGTGGTTCTGCGTTGATATCGGTGGGAGATTTTTAGATTTGTCACTGGAAGGAATGCTCTCCCTCTGGTGGGATCCAGCAGCCCAACCCTCTCCTGCCGCCGGCCTCTGATGTTGTAATTATCGCCTTCCACCAACCAACATCTCTCTTAATGTCAGGTAAAAATAGCCCAGGTGTGTGTTAGTGTTGAGTCTGAGAATCTCTCTGCTTTACTTTCTCTCTCTCTCTCTGCCTCCAACTCTCTCTCTGTCTCCCTCGCTCCCCCTCTCTGCCCCCCCCCCCCTTCTCTCTCTCTCTCTCTCTCTGCCTCCCCCCTTCTCTCTCTCTCTCTCTCTCTCTCTCTGCCTCCCACTCTCTTTGGGTTACCAGGCTACTGCGATCACATCTCAAGGTGATACGACAGCTAATTAGCGGAATTATCAGTGACCTCGTTAACGAGCCCGTCGTTTAAACCTCCGCTCCACCGAGAGTTCAACACGGTAGTACAGGACCTGGAGGAGACGAGAGAGAGAGAGAGAGAGAGAGAGAGAGAGGGAGAGAGAGAGAGAGAGAAAGATAATCAACACTGTAGCATAGGGCCTGGAGGAGAGAGAGAGAGAGAGAGGGGGGGGGGGGGTGGAGAAAAGAGGATGAGAGCCGCTGGGAAAAGGGGGACAAAGGAAGACTGTCGTGTGTGGGATGAAGTGGTGAGAGGCTGATGGCTCAATCGGAGGAGGCGTTTTCTAAGGAGAGAGAGAGAGAGAGAGAGAGATGGAACGGAGTGATAATGAGAGTGCAAATGAGGATGGACAGCAACACTTCTCCTGTGCAGAGTTAACCTGGGAGAGGCAAGCAGCCCACAGCATACAGATGGCTCTGCTAATTACACACTGATCTCACACTCACAACCACCGGCTAGTGTGTGTGTGTCTGTGTGTGTGTGTGTGCGTGTCTGTGTGTGTGTGTCCATGCATAGCCGAGGAAAATGTCAGCCAAAGAAAACATCATTATTCCTTCTGTTATTCCTTCCTTCCTTCCTTCCTTCCTTCCTCCCTTCCTTCCTCCCATCCTCCCTGCCTTTGACACATCACTGATCTGATATGACCGACACGGTATCCCACCCTGTAGGGGAGAACCGCGATTTAACTCATCTAATTGTTTTTAGATCAGACCCAGGCAAGCGGATGCTTCTTTAGAGTATTCAAACACAACCCATCAGTGAGTCTGAAGGGACTGGGTTCACATCCCCGTCAGAGGCAGAGGATGCACAGAGAGACTGCTCAGCTTCCTGCAGACTACAGCTCTGCTCATCCATACTGTAGCACAAAATCACCACAGAGTTTCTTCCAGTAACGAATCCCTTTTGTAAGGGGCGAAACACTGTTACCCCAATGTGAACAGTATGAAATGGCAGTAAAATGAAAATAAAACTGACAAGAGAGGAAACACTGCAGCAGATACCACCAAATTATTAATGTACCAGTAACCCAATTAGTTATGTAACCATGGCGATTGTGTATGCAGAATTGTGCACATTAGAGGCGAGGGATTCTGGGTGTATTTACCGAGAGGAGATTGGCATTGCGCTCTGAGCATAAACACGCACACACACACACACACACACACACACACACAAGCACTCACGCACGTCCGCACACACCTTTGTTCCCCCGCTTATTCCCAAATCTGCCGTATAATTCACTGAGTGGAACATGTTTGTTCATCCTCCCGGGGTAACCTAGCCTCACCTGGCCTCACCCCGGCCACGTAGGAGACAGCTAGGGGCGGCCGAGGGGCGGGGGGGGGGGCGTTGTCCTCGTAGCCTGGCTGGGGCTGTGTGGTAGGGGGAGGGCGGGTGAGCCGGGGCGCTGGGGGAGGCAGGGGAGGGAGTGGGGCAGATAGTGGAGATGGGGCTTGTCCTATGAGGGTCAGGGAGAGGAGGGGAGGGGTTAGGGCGGCCGCCCCGAGGACTTGTGCGGTAGGGTCACCACAAGTAAGTCAGTGCGACGCCTCATCACTCACGAGCAAAGGCTCGGGGAAGAGGTGCATCCTGGGAAATCAGACTCTTGGCCTCATTTTTCTAACTGCCCCGATGGCTTTCCTTCTCTCCCTCCATTCGTCATCCTATTCCCCCTCCTAATCTCTTTCTCTCTCTCTCCAACTCTATCTATCTCTTTGTCTCCCCTTCTCTGCTTTCTCTTTGAACAGTATATTGGATCTTTTCTCTTCCCATTCTTGTTACAGTATGTCTCTCTCTCTCTGTGTCTTTCTCTGTCTCCCCCCCTCTCTTTCTCTCTCTCTCCCCCTATATCACATCATATCTGGGGTTGGGTGTCTGGATTTGGGGCTGGACAGGGTTGAGTAACATTCATGCTCACACGCCCTGTGGTAGACAGCGTCTTAGCACTGCACACATCCATTTGTTGAACTTGGATAACTTTCACGGAACTGTCGTATGACTTTATGATATGTATTAACTTCTTTTAATTGGTTTTGTTTGTTGATCTTTGTTGATTTTGAATTGTAACAATATACAGTATTTTGGCATCATTGTAAATGAGAGTCAACTTCATTGATTTTCTGAGAATGTTCAATAAAGGTTGGATGAAAATAAAGGTTGAATAAAAATTGTACACCACCGCAAAATCCTGTGGACGAGGTTTCAGCCAAACGGTTTGGCAGTTGATATTCTGAAAAAAATAATATTTTAAGGTTTTGGGAGAGATCCACTGTCCACTACAAAGTGAATGAAGTCCACCCCCCCCCCTAGGAAGTGGGTTTATTGAAAAGTCAAGTTTGCTAACCCTGAGATTCAATTCAGTTCGGTCTCAGAGTTAGCAAACAGTGTGTGTGTGTTCTTTCTGGAGTACCCCACAGGAGACCAGAGAACCGCACGCAGAACACACAAGAGAACAGTCCCAACACGTCTGCAATATAGCACTCAGTGAAGTCAGAAATAGATTGATGTCTTAACTTCATCTGAGTACTGTACAATGGTGGTGATGGTGTGTGTGTGTACTCTACATTCTACTCAAAGCGGACTCTCCTTTTATGTTAGCACTGTATGTGTCCTTTTCCATGCATGTCAACATCACACACACACACACACACATACACACACAGTAAAACCCAGAGAGGGAACTTCAGGTGGAGCACAGTAATTCGGACCAGGCAGGAGGCGAAAAAATGAACATTGAGTCCAAGGCTTGACTACTGTCTCTCCCGCTGGCCTTCTTGGGGCAGCGTGGCTCGTTAGCCAATTTCTTTCAGCCGGTGCTTTCTCCGCCAGCGAGTCGTTAGTAGATTGAGAGCAGCTGGGGAGTAGCGTTGCCCGGGCGACCACAAAAGGCCTGTAGATCCCGTCGATCACCTGGCATCGCTGTCCGTGGTGCTGATCGTGCCTGTTCTGCATCGCTGTCCGTGGTGCTGATCGTGCCTGTTCTGCATCGCTGTCCGTGGTGCTGATCGTGCCTGTTCTGCATCGCTGTCCGTGGTGCTGATCGTGCCTGTTCTGCGTTGCTGTCAGTCCCCGGCCCTCTCTACCTGTTGGGCGCTGTCCTTGGTGCTGAAAAAGGGATTTACGCACGGTGGGGGCCTTTTTGGGTATGTGCGCGGCCGTGTGGCACGGACCTGTGGCAGCCTCCCTCCGGTTGGGCCCCCGGGGGGATGCCACAACACACGCACACACACACACACATTCATGCAACCCCAGAAAAATACACTTCAAATCTAGGCTTCAACCATGGCTATCTGCTCCAGGTGTTTTCATACTGGTCAATGCATACAGTATATTATGAAGTGGGTGAAGCCAGATGTTTTGTTCCTATGCATAGTGAAAGTGAAATTCAGGGTAATTCTACACAGTGGCTGATGGTCCGATGTTCAGACGTGTAAACCCAATAGTTAAAATCTGTTTGTTACTGAAGCATGGTGGCTGAATATACACATGCTGAAACCTACACGCATGCACGCACACAAACACACACACACACACACACACACACACACACACACATACACACTGCATGATCTGATGAAACCATCCGAAACTCTGGAAACATATGATGCAAAGCGTGCATCCGTGCTCATGTGCATGTGTGTGCATTTTCCAGTCATATCACAAATGATCTTATCAGAAAAGAAAGGGACAAATTGAATCAACCTCATGTTAGCAGCATTTTTATTTGTATTCCAACAGCAATAATCCCGGAAGAATGAAGTTTAAATATCATATGAGCGGAATAATACAGTAATACTGAAAGTCATTGGTACATATAGACTTCAATTTCTATACCATACAGCGATAACATCTATTTATTGCAGTCGTAACTTCGTTTGAGGCTCCATTACCGAGCAGGCGGAGAGGGAAGCCAGAAGCTGATCCGCCGGCTCCAAGCCCAAGCCCCCCTCTGTGTTCTAGAAAGTTCCTTATCAGATCCAGGCTGCTCTGGTTCTCTGCTGAGCGGGGATTGGCTCTGTCTCTGAGGCCTACATGAGATCCTGCCTCCCGGAACGATGGACCACAAGGCCCCTGCTGGCCGACCAAACCCATGGGTTATTTATATCAGATATGTGGGAGTCCTGGAGACGAGCTCCTACACACGTTTTGTGTTTTGTTTTGTCGAGCTGAAAAATACTTGATATTCTTTTGCTTTTGTATACGTTGTAAACTACAACGCTTTCCATTTCATTAGCTAGTTCTCTGAGGAAGGTCTTTCAACCAAAAACCAACGTAGATTTCAGTCCTAAAGGTGTTTAGTTAAGGTTTAAAATATGTTTCGAAATAGGAAACTGGAAAATGTAGAGATCATCCGCCTCTGATTAGAATGGCAAGACATGAAAAGAAAGAAATAATGAAAATGAATTGGAAAATGACCTACCTACAGCAGCATGAGTGTGTGTGTGTGTGTGGGGGGGGGGGGGGGTCATAATTCCTCATGTAACTTCATTAGATTTTCTTGGCAGAGGTCATGTGACACTAATCAGGCTAGCAAAGCGAGCGGGTCTTGTAGATCACTCAACAAAACACATTACCCACTCTGTGTGAATATGGACATCACCAAAGACTCATATCCTGCCTTTGGTTTGGGTGCACGCTCATCTCTTCCCTCCGCAAACACAGTAGACTAATATCACAGCTACGTACGCTCCAATATTACATCTCATTTTCCGACTCAGCCATTCAGCCTAATTTACTCCTGGATTCATTTCCTCTCCTGTGCCCTAACTGATCTTCATTAGCCCTCTCTATACAAATACGTCGGAGGGAGAACGAGACATTCGTAATAAGCCGCCTGGCCTCCGTGAAACAGATGGTTATGTGAGGCGATGGCCTCCAGGGCTGTGGGAGAAACTCGGCACCAGCAGCTGAAAAGAGTGTATTTTTGCTGTGTTTTGTAAACGGATGGCCTGTCAGGCATGGAGCTAACGGTTCTGTGTCACGTCGGGGGGAAGGAGGATGCGGTCTTCATTATCTGGTTCTCTGGCGGGGTTCTCTCTGCGGTTCCGCAGGACGTCCTCATACTGATCGGGCAGCTCTGGGACTGTGTCATGCGTCTCCAGTGGACCTGATAGAAAAAAATCTCCTGGGGGATTTGAAATGTATTTATAAAGACGTGGAGATGGAGCTGTCACTTCTGCCACATAATACTACAACCTCTATTTGTCAACGTAGCAACATGATGCAATGAGATCATGTTGCCTCCGGAGCAGGTGCAGTTACTGTGTGTGTAAATGCGATACAGGCTATTGTTGCAAGCTATTATGGAGGCCATTTTATCTGTCACCTCACTTGTACATTTTCTTTGAACTGCCATCAATAATGCATATGTGAGTACTTTACATTTATGTGAACCCACGTTAGGTCAACCGGTAAAGCAGATTGTGTGTGTGTGTGTGTGTGTTTGTGTTTGTCAGCCTGTGAGTGTGCGCTTAGGCTGTGTGTATGAGTGAGATAGCAGTGTGTGTGTGTGTGTGTATGTGTGTGTGTTTGTCGGTCTGTGCGTGTGCGCTTTGGCTGTGTCTTTGAGTGAGATAGCAGTATTTGTGTGTGTGTGTGTCGGTCTGTGCGTGTGCGCTTTGGCTGTGTGTATGAATGAGATAGCAGTATTTGTGTGTGTGTGTGTGTGTGTGTATGAGTTTGTTTGTGTGTGTGTGTGTGTGTGTGTGTGAGTGTGAGTGTGAGTGTGAGTGTGAGTGTTAGTGTGTGTGTGTGTGTGTGTGTGTGTGTGAGTGTGTACACCTCTCCTCTGGTCTGACTATCAGAGGTAGTTTACTGCACTGCTGCTCCAACAACAGATGGACATTACCATATCACTTTGTTCATCAGGCCTTTCCCTCTCTCTCTAACACACACACACACACACACACACACACACACACACAGACAGACACACACACACACACACACAACACACAGACAGACACACACACACACACACACACACAGTTGGAGTGGGAGCTGTCAGGAAGGTTCTGCAGTAAGATGGCTGAGGTGGACTGGGTTGGGGGAGGGGAGTGTTGAGGTGTTTAAAACTGGGTTGAGGTGTTTAAAACGCTCATTCATCCCTTTCATCAGCTTGCAAGGGTTGGGCAAAGCTCTGGCCCCGCTGTCTGTCTCTCTGGGGCTCATACTGTACGGAGGAAGAGGACGGAGAGAGGGAGGAAGAATGAAATGTTAGAAGAAAGAGGACATGGCAGCGGAATTAAATGAGGAGAAAAGTTCAAATTACTTGACCGTTCCAGTCCAAACCAACACACCCACCCACAACCACACATCTGCCGCACACATGCTTGCACGCATGCACCTACACACGGACATACAGACAAACAGACACACACACACACACACACACACACACACATACTGTACACACACTGTCCTACTAAACTAGTGTGAAATGAGAAACGGGGGTTGTCGTTGTCACATGTCTCTGTTTTTGTGTGTATGTTTTGCATGCATGTGTGTGTGTGTGTGTGTTATCAACAGGGAAGAACCCCAATATGCCCCCTAACACTTCCCCTCTAAGGGGGCCGTTGGCAGGAGCTAGCTCGGTGGTTGAGTAGGGTACAGATGGCCAGCGACACACACGCACACACACACGCACACACACACACACACACACACCGCCTCAAGGACACACAACACAGGCACCATATGAGCCCCCTTTCTTCCCTCAGCTCCCAACCCTAAAACACACCCCCAAGAGCAACCAACGTGGTCTTTAAACCCAATCCCTCTTCCTCATGGTCTCGGCGTTGGAGTCTAGGGGTGTGAGCCCTATCGCCAGTGGATCAGAGAACCCTGCATCACTCTAGACACACCCCCCTCTCTGAGGTCACAGGGAACAATCACTTTGATTGACAGCTGTGACATTGATATTGAAGCCCTCTCTCTTACCCTCTGGGTTGGTTATAGTCTAGAGCTAAGAAGCCTTTTTTTGAAACTAGGTTTAGTCTCACAAACACAAACACTTTGTAACAGGAGAGGCTTGTGTGGGTGGGGTGGGACCAGTACCAGGGTACTTCAACGGTACAACATGAGAGGTCGTGCTCTGTACTCATTCACAGAATGGGATTGAACATTTTGTCTATTCAGTGTAAAATATAGCCATGCCACCCAAAACTCAAAGCCACTCGCTGCCTTTGTTTGGAAGCTACTTGCTGCCTTTGTTGTTGTTTTTGTTGTTGCTGTCGTTGTTCCCAATTGTCTCTTTATTCATGCCCAGAGTGCTTAATTCGATTGGAACATGAATGAAAGCCAATCGCTGTTTGAGAGGTTAAATATCAGCAGGGAGAATATCACTCGCAGCTGTTTAATGTAATAACGCACGGCTCGTACTCCACGCTGCCAAGCGTAGCAGGCTAATTTGTATCGACTGATTGTTCGTGACTAAAACATGCTATGGAAAATGCTTAAATTGGGGTTGGCACCTTTTTAATGTGTGCATGTGTGTGTGTGTGTACTGTATGTGTGTGTGTGTGTGTGTGTAACCATTTGAAGTGAGATGGAGTGTGAAATGAAGTCAGTGGAGCTAAGCAGGGGCCCCAAGGTTACCTCCGACCATCCTGATGCTCTGTAGCGCTTATCTGCAGTCATCATTTGCACGCCATTAGAGAGAAACCGAGCATAGAGAGATAAACTGAGGCATAGCAAGCCCAGTCCTGGTCCAGGGCGGGAAACTATTCATGGCTGAACCCCGGTATACCGCCCTGCCAAGGACCATTCATTGCGCCATATACTTTTTTCACTCGGTCTACAGTACCGCATCTACAGACAATGTGATTTCATTACTCGCCGAGGTGAAGACATTTTTTCGAAAGGTGAAAGCCTTTTTTCCGAGGTGCAGCCCAGCCCCCCCCCACACACCTTTTATATAAAAGCACTTTTTGCACTTAAATAGCACCTATCCGCCAAGGTCCACTAGCCTGGTTTCGCTACCCTGATCACACGTGCGCGAAGCCAGGCTAGCTGATAGCATCTCTGAGTGGATATCGGCGGATATGTGCCATTCAAGTGCAAAACGTTGCGTCTTATATAAAAGGCGGGAGGGAAAACGTCTGTGGCACAATGAATGGTCCCTGGTAGGGCGGTATACCGAGGTACAACCCCAAATAGTGTACCGACCAGGGCTAGAGCAAGCCCAACCACAACTGGGAGAAGTGGAACGCAGATGGAAAATCACCCACCACACACACACCTTCTGTTTTAGAAGGTTTCATTCTCTTTTTATTATCTCGCGTATCTCGCATTATCTCAGTAGTGTTCCTCTGTGGATCTCCGACGCGCTCCTGTCTTCTCTTCTCTTCTCTTCTCTTCTCTTCTCTTCTCTTCTCTTCTCTTCTCTTCTCTTCTCTTCTCTTCTCTTCTCTTCTCTTCTCTTCTCTTCTCTTCTCTTCTCTTCTCTTCTCTTCTCTCCGTTGTTGTCCCCTGGACGCTGGTCCAGGATTGGCTCTGAATCCTCATCTATAAGCAATACAGTCATCAGTAATTCAAGCTCTATAGGGCCTCTGTGAGTTGATATTCAGGGCTCCATATGTCCAGCTGGATGTGATGGCTCTCTTCCTCTCTTCATCTCTTTCGCTCCCTTCAACTCACTCTCTCTCTCTCTCTCTCTCTCTCTCTCTCTCTCTCTCTCTCTGTCTCTCTCCCTCTCTCTTTCTGTCTGTCTTTCTCTGCCCATAACCTTCATAATCTCTTTCTCTATAGTGCACTCTTATTCTTACCCCGGACACAACTCTCATCACCTATATGTATCTCCTCCAGTCTCTCTCTCCCCCTCCATCTTTAGCGGCACACACACACACACACACACACACACACACACACACACACACACACACACACACACACACACACACAACTGGGTTGAGGTGTTTAAAACGCTCATTCATCCCTTTCATTAGCTTTCAAGGGTTGGGCAAAGCTCTGGCCCCGCTGTCTGTCTCTCTGGGGCTCATACTGTACGCAGGAAGAGGACGGAGAGAGGGAGGAAGAATGAAATGTTAGAAGAAAGAGGACATGGCAGAGGAATTAAATGAGGAGAAAAGTTCAAATGATTTGAGCGTTCCAGTCTCTTTCTCTCCCCCTCTCTGTCTCTCTCCATCCTCCCCCTCTCCTTTTCACGCCCCTACTCTCTCTCTCTCTCTCTCTCTCCTTCTCTCTCCCCCTCTCCTTCTCTCTCTCTCTCTCTCTCTCTCTCTCTCTCTCTCTCTCTCCTGTTCTCCTTCTCTCCCCCTCTCCTCTCTCTCTCTCTCTCTCTCTCTCTCTCTCTCTCTCTCTCTCTCCTGTTCTCCTTCTCTCCCCCTCTCCTTCTCTCTCTCTCTCTCTCTCTCTCTCCTGTTCTCCTTCTCTCCCCTCTCCTTTTCACGCCCCTGCTCTCTCTCTCTCTCCTTCTCTCTCCCCCTCTCCTTCTCTCTCTCTCTCTCACTCCTGTTCTCCTTCTCTCCCCTCTCCTTTTCACGCCCCTGCTCTCTCTCTCTCTCCTTCTCTCTCCCCCTCTCCTTCTCTCTCTCTCTCTCACTCCTGTTCTCCTTCTCTCCCCCTCTCCTTTTCACACCCCTGCTCTCTCTCTCTCTCCTTCTCTCTCCCCCTCTCCTTCTCTCTCTCTCTCACTCCTGTTCTCCTTCTCTCCCCCTCTCCTTTTCACACCCCTGCTCTCTCTCTCTCTCCTTCTCTCTCCCCTTCTCTCTCCCCCTCTCCTTCTCTCTCTCTCTCTCCTGTTCTCCTTCTCTCCCCCTCTCCTTTTCACACCCCTGCTCTCTCTCTCCTTCTCTCTCCCCTTCTCTCTCCCCCTCTCCTCTCTCTCTCTCTCCTGTTCTCCTTCTCTCCCCCTCTCCTTTTCACACCCCTGCTCTCTCTCTCTCTCTCTCTCCTTCTCTCTCCCCCTCTCATTCTCTCTCTCCTGTTCTCCCTCTCTCCCCCTCTCTGTCTGTAATCACAGTGTCTCTCCTCTCCTGGGAGCACCGTCCTCCTCATCCTCAAGTGCTCTGTGGTGTGTTTACACACCGTCAGATCGTAAAAAAAACACACCGAGGATGTAACCACGGCGACGGGAGTGGGCCCTTAATTGCAGCTCAATTCTGTCCGTTCTGCCGCCCCCGCACCACCGCCATCATCATCATCATCATCATCATCATCGGCGGCGGCGGCGCCGTCCTCAGTTTTAATAAACACAGGGCTGGATTTTGGAGTTCCATTTTAATTAAGGGCCGTCTCACGGGAGAGGAATTGACATTAACACTCCTGGATACTCGAGACTAATTACTGCGTGTCACCCAATAACGAGATACCTAATTGGTTAAAACATCTCTGGAGTCACGTCACTAGTTGCCGGCCATCGGAGGCATGTGTCTGTGGCCGTGTAATTGGTGTTCAGAGACGAGTTGAGGTCAACGTTAAACAAAATGTCGTCCATTTTCAACAGGATATTATGTAGTGGGTGTATGTGGGTGTATATGTAATGGGTGTCAGATTGTCTATTTATTTTAGTTGTACAATTATTAACCATGATTAATTAACCATGCTTAACTTGCTTTGGGATATGAGTACCTGTCCTAATTGAGGAAGTGGGTGTGTCACTACCCTGTGAACTGGGGCTGCGTTCCGAATCGCATACTTCTACTTCTTACTACCAGTAGGCTACCTACTACAGCTGCCCTTAGAAAGTACGTACTTTGCAAGCAGTAGGCATCTAATTGGGACATACTACCTTGTCATAACATTTCGTCTTGAAATTTGCCCACATCCGTCGCTGTCCATAGACATTTGTCTACAGCTGTCACGACTCGCACATGTGACGCACATTTCCGCTGCGCACAGGATTGTGGGTCAGTATAGCCAGAAAAGCCTGCTGGCTTGCATACTGCAAAATACGACCGGATGTAGTAGGACATCCTGGTATTTTTGCCATACTGCATGTGGCATACTATGTATTGGGATATACTACATCCTGTTTTGGCATACTATACAGTAGGGTAGTGTGCGATTCGGAACGCAGCCCCTGGCTGACTACAATGCAACCTATGAGCGCACCGTCCGTGGCCGAGCCCCCGACTGCACCAATGAACGATTGGCCCGCCATACGGCTGTCTCTTTAAACAGCGCGTATTTCAACCGCTTTCTCTCTCTGTTGAAAACTATGCGAATTGGGACAACAGCGTGACCGGCCTGTGTTGAACGAGTATCTGTTTTGTTTTTTTAATACCACTTGTGTTTTAATGCCCACAGTAATGTAGATGTAGCAAAAGTGTCTTGCAGTTTTATATTGTGGATTATTAGCGGATCGCTATTATCGACATGCCTATGTCCCAGCCCAAGTTTTGGTGTCGCCACCATTTCTTCCTCGTTAAACGTTAGATTGATAGAGGGGGGGATGGCTGCGCTGTAATTGTTGTAGGCTACTTTATTGGCCTCATTGTTTGTTTGTTGTTGATATACTGTGTTTGGTGTGGAGATATTGTGTTTGGCTTGAACCTTGTATGGGCAGAATAATGGCCATGGCCCTGAACTAAGTAGGCTGTTCTATCAGTCCAACTACTGCTCTTATTCACGTGTGTTGGTTGCTGTGAGTCCTCTGATTTGTGTGCTTATCACGTGTGCATTTTTCTGTTAATTCCACCTGTCCTTTGTATTAGAATGATACTACTTGATGTGCTGTGTTTTTGGCATTTGTATTAGGGTACTATTTAATGTTTGTTTTAATGTAGTTTATAGCTACTGTGTAGCCTATTCTTACTACTGTTAACAGTGGCCCATTGTCTCCGTTTTTATTAAACCTTTATTTAACCAGGTGACCTCATTGATATGGAATCTCTTTTCCAAGAGGGACCTGGCCAAGAGGGCAGCACAGGGACACAGGCATGCTTTCAATACACAAAGACAGACATGATACACAATAACCAATCAATCAAAGCTTTATTTGTATAGCGCATTTCATACCCAGAGGCAACACAATGCGCTTTACAGAGAACAAGGGAGGTGGGCATATGACCCACTCTCTACATATTCCAGAGGGAAGCAAAAAAACAGTATCACCCAGGGGCCAGATAAGTGAGCTGTAAAAATTCTTCCCTGACCCCTCTCAACAAGGCGATCGAGCAAGCTCCTGGAGTATGTTTGTCTACCGGCTGAGAACATTTATAAAGCAGTACATATAACAAGACATTAAAAGCAGGTTTGGGCGAGCGCAGATACTGAATTAAAAGCAATGACAATTTCCAATACTTTCTCACTCCAAGTCCTTTAAAATCGATATGAAAGCTAACTGATAAGTTCTTGTAATTTTAAGTCTTTCTGGGGAGTATTCCAGGCAGAGGGGGCAACGTACTTAAACGCTTAAACGCGGAACATTCAATTACAAAGTGTCCTGTGAGTGGAGGCTATAATGTTCCTGTTTTCTGAGGAGGTATATATATACACAGATAGGTAGGGACCAGACCAAGGAGGGTTTTGAATATAACTCTACTTGGTCTGGTCCCTACCTATCTGTGTATATACCTCCTTGTCTGCCCTTATTTTAAAGAGAACTAATATAATTTATAATTTAAATACATTTTCTACTCTTTTATCTTGTGTGTTTTACACTTTGGTTACTGAACTCCCATTCCAGATCGTTGGCGGTTTACCTACTTTACCATTCATTACATTTAAATAAAGGATGTAGGATGTAAAACGTGGCACTTCACTGTTTCAAGAGACCTGTGCTACCGGTCCAGCGCTCAGTCGTTCCCCAGTCTCAGGTGCGGACCGAGGGTTGCTGCTCAGGCAGACTGGGGTTCTCCAGGGAGCACCGGGGTTCTCCACCCGGGTGACTTGATATTCAGACCAGGATCTGCTGGGATCTTCTCTGAATGAAGCTCTCTGGCTCTTTCTCTCTCTCTTTCTCTCCCTCTCTCTTTCTCTCTCTCTTTCCCTCTCTCTTTCTCTCCCTCTCTCTTTCTCTCTCTCTTTCTCTCCCCTCCCTTCATCCTCCTCTCTCTGTCCCTAGCGGTTCCTCTGTAGGGCTCGTGGCTTGTCCCCTTCTTTTCTCCCTCCCCTACGCAAGCATGCCTGCACTCAAACACACACACACACACACACACACACACAGGCACACATGCTTGCACGTACACACACATGCACACACATGTACACACACGTGCGTCATGACGCGGGGAGTGACGGAGACGAACTCCTGGACCCAGAAAGCACAAGAGCCCCCTGGGTACCCAGGATGCAACAGGGGGGCTGGGTGAAATGACAGCGACTCTCTCCGATACCACAGAGTGCCTGCATCTTCCTCTCCACACACACGCACACACACACACACACACACACACACACACACACACACACACACACACACACTCTCTCACTCAAACACAGACTCCTCTATCACTCCCTCTCTCTCTATCTTCCCCTCCCTCTCTCTCCCTCTCGTCTTCTTGAGCCTGGTACTACAGACAGAGAGGAGAAGACGTGAGGGTCTGGGGGATCATGGATGTGTGTGTTGTAGCGGTTTGCTGGTGCCGGAGGGCCAGTCAGGGCTAGGCCTGTGTGTGTGTGTGTGTGTGTGTGCGTGTGAGTATGATGTGTGCGTGCGTGTCTGTCTGTCTGTCTGTGCACGCGTGTGTGTGGGTGTGTGTGAGTATGATGTGTGCGTGCGTGTCTGTCTGTCTGTGTGCGTATGTGTGTGTGTGTGTGTGTGTGTGTGTGTGTGAGTATGATGTGTGCATGCGTGTCTGTCTGTCTTTGTGTGTGTGTGTGTGAGTATGATGTGTGCGTGCGTGTCTGTCTATCTGTCTGTGTGTGTGTGTGTGTGTGTGTGTGTGTGTGTGAGTATGATGTGTGCGTGCGTGTCTGTGTGTGTGTGTGTGTGTGTGAGAGAGGTGAGGTGTGTGTGTGGTATCATCCTGAAGCTGGAGAGGAGGACAGAGTCTCCGTAACAGTAACTCAGCGAAACATCACGGCGCCGCCGCGCACGTCCCTGTCACTTCTGACACCGCGTCCCCTCCGCTCTACAGTAAACGGCGGAGCTGTGACAGCAGCACAGCGAACTGTTGGGTGACGCGATGTGGCACCGCGGTCCAGCTCTCCAGCGGTCAACACTGTGATCCACCCGGCCCTCGGATGTCTGTCACATCACCCTGGAGACGACTGGTCTGACAGGGGCCTCTTACACACACGCGCGCGCACACACACACACATACACACATACGCAGTTGTAGCCGTATGTCTTGTTTAGAATATGCCTGTTTTTTCTGTATGAGCAACCATGTTCTTCATCGTATTATTTGCTTATATATAATCATGCTTATCTGAAATGCAGGAAGTGTTTGGCAATAGACGGGGTAGCTGTACATTTTTCAATCACACATACTAATCCAGTTATTCGCTGTCGTTGTGGAATCATAAGCGCTGACACTGTGGCTTTTCCGTGATTTGGATTCCAATAAGCAACCTTGGATTTTTATCTACGAGCTACCTGAGGTGTGTCTGAAACAGTACCCTGAATGTTGTCCACAGCTTATGAACTTTTGGAAGATCAAAAGCCGACACACACACACACACACACACACACACACACACACACACACACACACAGACACACACACACACACACACACACACACACACACACAGGAGGTGCTAGAGATGACTTAAATAATTACCGGCCAATCTCCTACCAACTACCTTGTCTAGCAAAAGTCTTTCAAGTCACTCCTAGGTCCTAGGTCCACACCAATGAGGATTGGGAGTAAAACATAGCACAACTTCGGCTATCACCTTAGTTACAAAATGATATAACAGCAGCAGTAGACAGGAGCAAACATTGTGCTTCCCTTTTTATAGATCTGTCAAAATGATGATACAATTGATCACCACTTGCTCTTGAGTAGATTAGCTAATATTCGTTTGGATAGTTTTGCATGCGATTGGTTTCAGGACTACTTGTTAGGGAGGCGTCAGTGTGTGAAGTCGGGACATGCACAATCCTAATCCTTCACTATAACTAAAGGTGTGCCGCAAGGTTATATATTGGGCCCTGTCCTCTTTACTATTTATATGAATGATATTGTTTCATCTTTGAATGATTGTCATGCCCATTTATGCAGATGATACTACTGGAAATTGTATTGCTGACTCTGGACAGCCACCGGAAATTGCAACTATCTTTTAACATTCTCCAGGAGGCTCTTATTAATCTTAAATTGTGATCTAGCGTTACCATATTGTGTGACAGATAGGGGTTGAAGCCAATAGATGCAGTCTGAAGTATGTCAACGGTTCAGGGGCTCAGCATGAGGTCTCACAGGTGAGGTCACCAACTTTGCGATAAGAAACATGCAATAAGAAACATGCTATACAAATAACGTTTTATTATTATTATTATTATTATTATTATTATAAATTAAATTTAAAATAGTTAAAAAGACTAAAATAGTCTTAATGCAAGCACAGCCAGAAATATTGATTATGGTGGTGTGCAAATATCCACTGTTAGTGGTTCTAGCATTGAGAGAGTCACTGAGTACAAGTACTGTATCTTGGCATGTGGCTCGATGAAAAACTCACTTTCAAATACCATATTGACAGCCTTGCCACTAAGTTGCCACAGAGAATTGGCTTACTGTACAGAAACAGAACCAGCTTTCCTTTAATTAGTAGGAAAATGATTAAGGCAGTTTTCTCATTAGTTTCGGACTATGGTGAAGCAATTTATAGGAATGCTGTGGTTTCAACTCTTAAGCCTCCGGTCTATCATTCTGCCCTTAGATTCATCACTGGTGCTAAATGGTAAATGGTAAATGGACTGCACTTATATAGCGCTTTTCCACCTTAGCGGCACTCAAAGCGCTTTACAATGGCCTCTCATTCACCCATTCACACACCAATGGCGGTAGCTGCCATGCAAGGTGCTAACCTGCTCATTGGGAGCAATTTGGGGTTAGGTGTCTTTCTCAAGGACACTTCGACATATGGTCAGTCCGAGCTGGGATTCGAACCACTGACCCTTCGATCACTGAACGACCCGCTCTACCAACTGAGCTACAGCCGCCCCCTAAATATGATACTTACCATTGTGTGCTATATAATATGGTTGGTTGGCCTTCTCTTACTGAGAGGCACAACCAACACTGGTATCTGTTTATCTTTAAAGCCCTTATAGGAAAACTACTTTCTTATATTACAACGTTGTTGATGTGGAATCGTGGAACCTACAGTACATGAATAGATCGAATGATTGGCTGCTACTGAGGGTCTCCTGAGCGTGCTCTGACCTTGGAAAATCTTCCCTTTCCTTCAATGCCCCAGACTGTTCTCCTCCAACGCAGTTTTAAAATTGACTGATGTAGAGTTTAAGACTATGATTATGAACCATCATATATTGATTTGTAACGGTTTCTAGTTTTTCTCGTCTTATGTTGCATGTGACCTACTGCTATGATCTCTGCTATGATCTCTGCATCTCTGTTTTTGCTGTAAGTTCGACATCACTGTAAACGCGCGCACACACACACACACACACACACACACACACTGTAACACTTCTTTTGTGTGCTGCCATGATGGCGGAGCTCAAGCAGAGTGGGAGAGCCAATATTGGGTTCTCACAAAATATATTTATTCGACGAACTCCCCACATTGAACATATGAGCCTGATATCACATCTTCTATTCTATGCATGCATGTAGGAATAGTGTCCACACTCCAAAGCATCACTGTTGGAATAATAAAAGGAAAGAAAAATATGGAAACTTAAATAGCAGGCCTTCTCGCCAGAATGCGATCTCTCACCCAGCTAAAACGTTAGTGCTAATCAAATATCAATCAAATAAATACAAAAACTCTAAATTGTAAAATACTAAGCGTGTTACAGGTAGCTTTAGGTGTGACAGTAGCCTACTTCAATAATTCCGGTACTATTACTATTGGCACTTACACGTTGGGGAAGATACTCTGAAAATGTTGTTGGCTAAATTACTGATTACTTCACATTGGAAGAAGTGGACCTACATAACCCTTCAGAGAAATGTGTAACTCTAAAGCTACTATGAAAACGTAGTTCTTGACACCTGACTACCTGGCAAGAAAAAAATATCGTATAGATGTTAGAAGTAGGGTGCTGCACCCCCTATGGACAGCTTTCCTCTACTGCACCAAACGGTACAAACTCAAGTAAAAGTTGATGTTTATACAGTTTGTAGCCTACTGTTCTTCATAGACTAAATACAATGGATGTGAATCTCTGCCAACTTGTGAAAGGGCAATTCAGCAGCCTGCTTACCAACACAACTGGTTTGAGTGAGCCATTAACTGCGCACACACATGGTGGCTCATCTCGGTTAATGCATGCAAAATGCCTAGTACATACAGTACAGTAGACTAGAAGTACAGTTCTGGAAGTGTCCAAATGTGCAAGGTTCCATGCACCAGATGAGCTAACTGGAGGTAAGTCTATACCTATTTTTGCCTATTTTCTTTTGCCCTTATGTTCTGTTTCACTCAATTTAATACGATATAACGACCATGGAATAACAGCCTTCCTTCAGAAGTGGCCTCTCATTTAAGCAGGCTACAAATATTTTCAAGGGCCTATGATTTTCCTAATGACTTCAGATTTTCTTCAGCACTAGCAGCCTCCCTAGGTACTTTTTTACTCCCACATTATGAATGTGAATTTTGAGCTCACATAACCATGGACTCTTTTGTGGCAAATGCAATGCCTGCCCTTAAAACTAGCTAGCATGAGCAGCACAAATTGGGTAATTTCTTTCAATTCACCAGAATGCAGGAATTGAAGTGTTTTGCTCAAGATTTCCTGGGGGAGGACCCCCCCACCCCCTTTATGTGTCCTCTGCCATATTCACAGCCCCTCCCCCCCCTCCCCGAATAGTTCCAACGCCCCTGATATCAGGCATGTAATATCATGACGAATTACTTGGAAAATATCCCTCTGGAGTCAGATGTCTGTGTTCACACTGTACTGAACACTGAAAAATAGAAATGCGAAGTATAGACATCTGTTATTTGATAATGTGGATGATTTACATTATGCTATTTTTTGTATTATTCTTCTCAAAAGTGTAATGGGAGTAGTTTAATACACCACTACATGGTCAAAAAAAGAAGTAATTACCTATTAGGCCGGCCTACCTGCAGTTAGTTCCGCTGGGGCCTGGAACCTCCTACAGGCTAATCTTTCCACCAATGGTAAGGGCTGCCTGTAATCTGGTTGTGATTTTTGATCCTAATCTCCCTTTTAATGGCCAAATAACTACTGTTGTAAAATCTTGTTTTTTCCAGCGGAGGAACATTGCTAAAATGAGGTCATTTGTTTCTTTTACAGACCTTGAAATGGTCACTCATGATTTTATTTCCTCTCGTTAAGATGATTATAACTCCCTATACTCCGGGCTGAGCCAGAAAGCAATTTCTCGCCTCCAGCTGGTACAAAAC
>NC_140250.1:23237502-23260002 GCF_949987555.1 Borostomias antarcticus | reverse complement strand
GGGGGGGTGGGAGTGAGAGACTGGTCCATCAGACCAGAACAGCTGCAGTGGGGGTATCTGTTCAGGGCAGGGGGATGGGGGGTTGGGGGAGTAATGGATTGTGGGGGTGGATGGGGGCATCTGTCCAAGGGGCATCTTCAGTGTCAGCCTACTGCTGCTGTGGGCTCCTGAGCTCGCGGGCCGCTTCAGGAAAGAAGCTGTTGTGGAAGCTCTCCCTGATGCTCAGCCATCTTCCGTCTCTCCGGTGAGACGGTGCGAACAGGTGACAGCGTGCGGTCAGCAGGGTGGTCAGCGGGGTGGTCAGCGTGGTCAGCGGGGTGGTCAGCAGGGTGGTCAGCGGGGTGGTCAGCAGGGTGGTCAGCGGGGTGGTCAGCAGGGTGGTCAGCGGGGTGGTCAGCGGTGTGGTCAGCAGGGTGGTCAGGGTGGTCAGCGGGGTGGTCAGCAGGGTGGTCAGCGGGGTGGTCAGCGGGGTGGTCAGCGGGGTGGTCAGCAAGGTGGTCAGCAGGGTGGTCAGCGGGGTGGTCAGCAGGGTGGTCAGCGGGGTGGTCAGGGTGGTCAGCAGGGTGGTCAGGGTGGTCAGCAGGGTGGTCAGCAGGGTGGTCAGCGGGGTGGTCAGCAGGGTGGTCAGCGGGGTGGTCAGGGTGGTCAGCAGGGTGGTCAGGGTGGTCAGCAGGGTGGTCAGCAGGGTGGTCAGGGTGGTCAGCAGGGTGGTCAGCAGGGTGGTCAGCGGGGTGGTCAGCGGGGTGGTCAGCAGGGTGGTCAGCAGGGTGGTCAGCGGGGTGGTCAGCAGGGTGGTCAGTGGGGTGGTCAGCAGGGTGGTCAGCAGGGTGGTCAGCGGGGGGGTCAGCGGGGTGGTCAGCGGGGTGGTCAGCAGGGTGGTCAGCGGGGTGGTCAGCAGGGTGGTCAGCAGGGTGGTCAGCGGGTGGTCAGCGGGGTGGTCAGCAGGGTGGTCAGCGGGGTGGTCAGCAGGGTGATGGGTGTGTTTTGTGATGGAGACGGCCTGAGCCTTCCTGCAGATCCTAGATGACTGGGAGCTTGTCATAAAAATTGTAGTTTCACCACCTCCCTCAACCTTTCACATAGCTGTGCTAATCTAATTCATGACAAGATGACCTCCAGGAGGTCAACACACCTAGACGTTGTCTGCTCCAGAATAACCATCCTTTGTCCCATTGTCCCTGCAAGAATTACCGCCTTTTCTCATGTCACGTGTCTGTATTCTCGACCACTGTTGATGATGCCTGCCATTTAATATGACGTGTACATATGGGTTAGCCAATCACATCCCTGGAAGCGTCATACCTGTGTATTGCTTTGAATATAAGGCCGCACAAGACCAGACTGCGGCACTTCTGCTGGATGCCACTCACGTGCGTTATCCTGGAAGTCCTTGCGCTCGTATGTTTTCTCAATAAACCAGACTTAACCTGTTTGAGCGAACGTTGGCAAATCTTTTTACTTTAGATCAGATTTAATTCCATTACAAGCTCCACACCGATGGTCTTCTGCGCTGTCTGTCGCCGTCTGTCTGTCTGTCTGTATCTGTCTGTGTCTGTCTGTGTTCTGTGTTGAAGGGCAGGGGCGAAAAGAAAAAAACGGGCTCCTACTGTGCGACATGTGGCCCCAACAACACACAAAAAGCTATGATGCGTCATGTATGGTTAATAGTCAATCCGGATTAAAAATATAGCCACATCTCTATGATAAAAACAAAGAACAATATACCTTCATGTAATGTTTATTTCACAAACACCTCCAAAGAAAAACACAATGATAGATACTGTATGTTGGTTATCTGGACAGGTATTAAAATACTTTTATATGGGGTGACAAACTCACATGAACTAATGCTGTGAGTGACTGATTCCTGCTGCTGGGTCAGTATTAGTTCACACTGATCCCAATCCAGTGACAAAGCGTCAAGGTGAGGCTGTATTGACTCCCAGGCCACTCAACTGAGTTATGTCTACAGATTTGTTCTTGAGCAAGAGGCTGACAGCTCATGTCACTTACGTGGACAAGCTTAGTTTATTTCTACCCTGGATGATATTGACCCATGAATTCAGTCAACAAATGAGCAAACATATCCATCCAAATAATTTAGTCTGATAAATGTAATAATTTCCCTTTATCCAAGTGGGAAAATAAATCTACTAGTGGAATGAAATAGTCCTACTCGTTTCTACAGTAGCACTAGAACTGCCGGAATAAGGCAGTAGTAGCACTACAACAAAGGCAGAGCATCTGCAAGAAAATAAGATAGACTTGATTCAAGAAAATGATAAGAAAAAAGATGATTTTAAGACCCCGAATTAGATCACTGTGACTGTAAGAAGATAGAAAATGTAAAATATTGTTGAGTGTTCTCATTTGAACATCACTCTGCATGTCCCTTAAAGGCAATATTGGTTTAGGACGGTGTGTACAGTAGTTCAACACAGCTAAAAAAACTAAAGCTAAAGCTTGTCAGCTAAAACTGAAAACCGAAACCTACTGTAACTTACACTAGCCTAAAGGATACATCAGGGGGGAAAAGAGACAATGAAGATCGAGAAGCATCACAATGTTAGGACTCTTGCAAAAACGCAGAATATACAGTATATTTACTAATGGCCGTACAATACGCAGGGTTTGACTCTGGTGGCACCCCTAGACTTTCGTGATGCACCCTCTTGAGCCGGCCATAGTAGGTTTGGGGAGACTGCGGTCTCTGCATCTCATCTCTTCACTGGAATTTGGCACTTCATAACAGCCCCCCTTTCCATTGGAAGGGCACCCATAAGGAAGGTCAACTTTAGACCATTGTAAAGGCACCTTAGATTAGGGATGCACCTACATGTCATTATCTGTATCTGTATCTGTTCAACCAATGAAATTGTCTGTATCTGTATTCGGATAGAAGACCAGAAGTGGGCGTGGTTTATACTGGAAGTCTCGTTAAATTGGGCAAATGTTGCATTTTCTAACATAATATTCATTGCAATACAATTTTTGTGCTTTCAAGGCATCAAATTGATTTAATATTGGAATAATTATTTCATAATTAAATTAAATTCACATCCTCATACTGTAACTGCTCCAAGATATATCCTATAGACTACTGGTTGTTTTGCAGTTTTATTTTCCTGGGGGCGCTGCTACTGTAGGCTTCACAAATCACGTTTGCTGTACTTGAACTTGTTGTCTGTTTAAATAAGCATGGAATACTTGGTAGGGTGTTAGTGGATGCTAAGTAAAAATACCATGAAACATATGTAGTCCTATAGCCGAGACCCTAGAGCATGTTCTAAAACAGATGATAGCCTATTGACTGAAATACAAGGCAGAACGTCACTTTTTTCAATATTTCTACTGTTTTTTTAATGGAGGAAATGAACACATACAGCTAAAAACTACAGGTTCTATAAGCTTCGTACAGGCTGCGGGGGTTTGGAAGACGGGTTGTGGGGGTTTGAAAGAAATTCACACCAGGCTTTTTGCGCACCAGCTGCAGCTCTGCCTGCCACCTTGGTGGGGGCGACTACAGAATAGCCATCACTTTTAAATAATGTGTAGTAATTGAAATGACTAGTTATTGAAATCAAAGTCCATGTTGCAAAATAGTTTTGTCAATCATGGCTTTTTTCCCCCTATATGATGAGCAACTTCAGGTAGATGAAATATGTTTCCATCACCTTTCAATAATGTGTCATAGCCTAAATTATATGAATAGTGAAATAAAAGTCTTTCATGTATGTTGCAAACAGAATGGGCATTTTTAACTTGTGGCCATCCACATTGATATCGATTTGCAGTAACAAGGGCTGTCGACGCACAGACATGCTCACGTTGCGGTGCGGTGGCTTCAGGGAGCTTCCGTGACAGGTGTCCGTTCAGGGCATGAGCTTAGAGGAATCACGTAGGCTCGTTTATACAAATCAGGTGAAGCCTCTTGCTGCAACACAGATGTTTAAAATCAGAGGTGATTGCTCTTTTCCCCCCCCGCATAATAGCGAGACACTTCAGGGGCCTCATTTATCAAAGAGCGTGTAAATTCAGGTGTAAAAGAGGGCGTACGACGGAAACGCGGAAAATGCACAATGTAGCGTACGACGAGAATATTTACACGCTTTTCGGATCTATCAAAAAAGTCGTATGCCCTTTTCTGCACGAGAAATCCGAGACGGGCGGGGAAGAGAGCGTACGCGCACGCGCCCCGTGTTCCGCCCTCTCCACGCCCAAATCCAACCATATATGGTCAAAACTATGACGGCACAACGGGGATACCCCGGAAGGAACCGACATATAATATAGCGTGGAGCATAGGGACAGATAAATACGTTTATGGAAAAACGCGGAAAGAAGAGAAACCTTTCGGAGACGGAGGTGCATGTGCTTGTTGGTGAGGTCCACGCGAGGAAAGAAAATCATCTTCGGAAGGTAAGCTATTTGTACGAGCCTACATTTGTCTGATTGCTCCTACAGTTGAGGTAGCCTACTGTACGTTTCTACTGTAGCCTACGTTTCGTGGCGTAGGCTACACGGACATGCTGTATTATGTGGCAATGAAGCAAACATTCCACACATTCTGTGGTAGGCTATGATTGATTCAGGACCAAAAACAGGGAACGATAACACAGATGACCACTTCATAATGTTAGACCACATTATTAAGACTCATCTAAATCACCCGGTAAATCACACTTAAGCATTTATTTGGCTGCCAACAGAAAAACATATCAATTGTATATGGCTACACAATAAAATGTTTAATGCATAATCAAGTTAACAGACAAACTCAAGGAAAATGACTGAAATTGTTTCTCCAGACTCTGACGTGGGGTGGGACTCAGAGGAGGGGGAGTCTGCAGTGGTCCTTGACCTGACGGTCGTGCCCCCGCGAGTTGTACCCTCCACCTCCAGCGCCACGACCTCCAGTGCCATCACCTCCAGCGCGCCGGCCTCCACCTTCTTATCAGCTTTGAATATATATCTTGGCAAACATAACACGGGATGATGTACAAGGAGGGGACAGATACCTAGTGAAAGTACTATTGGTTGCTAGTAAAAAGACAATAACGAGGGCTTGGTATAAGGTGGAACGCCCAACCAAGGAGCAGTGGCTGGGTGTTGTGGAGGAGATGTATGTTAGGGAGAGGTTCACGCATGCATTGAGGATGCAGGAAGGAAAGTTTGAAGGGAGATGGGAAAAATGGATGGATTATAGAAGGAAGTGTGATGATACCACTAATATTCAAATTGTCATATTTGAGTAAGAAAAAAAGCTGCATGGATGGATGTACCCATAAGCTGTTATTGTAGGTTTTTATGTTTTATTGTATTGTCGTTGTATGGATGGAAAATGCTAATAAAGATTAAAAGTAAATAAGACAAAGAATATGTATCTTGGTTATGGACACACCAACAAGCCAGCCGTCACGCGCAGCGCCTGCCTCAGTCTAGCCCCTACCCTGCTGTGCGCCAGGATGAATGAGTCATGCGTGGAGCCAGGCCACCGTGCCACTACACTTGTGATGAGCATGTCGGCGTCACATATGATTTGGGTATTTCTAGTGTGCACATTTTAGCGATTCACATAGACGTATTCATTCACTGATGGTGCCCTTATGTGGGTGCAGTCGCCATCGCCGTCACCTATTTGGAGTTCTATCTCGGCCAGTATACTAGGCCGAGTAGCGCCGGATTCATTTAGGCTCGCATTACGCACAGGAGGACTGTCATTTATATGCTTACCAAAGAGCAAACAGGTCCACATGATCACATATTGATGACAATCTAATTGGTCAATGATTGCCGTTTGATGGAGTGCCTGCATTAAGTGTGTGACATATAGCGCGGAAGGGTTTGGGACAGCGCATAGGTACAGTTTGGGGAACAAATCCATATCGAACCATGAATGAGCCGGTTAGAGGACACGTCTAATCTTGCATTGCGATATATGTTTGTGCTGAATTGGCCTAGTAGCCTACATGATTGTGCGTTCATGAACTGTCGCTCTTATTCTCTCCGTCAAACATAGTAATTCACCGACGCACCACCTGCGTCGCCAGTTCCCCCTGTGTTCAAAGAGGGCGTAGAACACCGTGTAAATCGGTACGCCAACTGGAGAGGTGTCCTACAAAAGCGCGGAGAAAGGCGACTAAATTTTCGCCCTTACGGCATGGATGTATTATATAAACTGGATACAGCCACTCCATTCACTGGCCGCTATCAACAATGAAGCCCTATTGAACCGCGCCATCTTGGCAAAATTTGTAGTCATTTGACTATTTCCGGTTACTTTTGACTTGCGCAGTTGTGCTTTTCTGGCCTTCCGGTTACTTTTGACTTGCGCAGTTGAGCTTCTCTGGCCGACGCGCGTCCACGAAAAAGTTCACATTTCTCTGAAATGTAGACGCGCGTTCCCGGCTCTCCCCGCTTTGATTTAGCAATGAAAACCGGCTTGCATATTAACCTGTTTTTGTCAAATATATCAATTGGAGAAATTATTTTTTGATCCTGGCATCTTAGTTTTAACAGGTTAAATATAATTGAACATGTTTTGTTTGCTAGTAGATGGTATTCATTCCGTTCGCGATAACGTTATTGCAGCCAGGCTAAATTCCTCCAGGGAGCCAGTGACCGGCGAGTTGAAGAGCTTCACTCCCCGCCAGCAGGAGCTTTGGCCGCTGCTACCGCATCTCGGATAACCCGCTGAGTTCGTGGCTGCTATTTCACATTCGCCCTTGATCAATCCCAATACCGATCCATGGTAACAATGAATCAATCGTTCAGATCAGATCGGAAGTGCTGCATGCATGAAGCTCTTCAACTCGCCTGTCACTGACTCCCTGGAGGAATTTAGCCTGGCTGCAATAACGTTATCGCGAACGGAATGAATACCATCTACTAGCAAACAAAACATGTTCAATTATATTTAACCTGTTAAAACTAAGATGCCAGGATCAAAAAATAATTTCTCCAATTGATATATTTGACAAAAACAGGTTAATATGCAAGCCGGTTTTCATTGCTAAATCAAAGCGGGGAGAGCCGGGAACGTGCGTGGACGCGCGTCGGCCAGAGAAGCTCAACTGCGCAAGTCAAAAGTAACCGGAAATAGCCAAGTGACTACAAATCTAGCCAAGATGGCGCGGTTCAATAGGCCTTCACTTTAGATTTCGATTCCTGGGGGCTTGCCTTACGGCTTGATAAATCGCAATGTGGGGGGGGCAAATGGCGTACGCCTGAACTCGCGAAAAAGACCGTGTAAAAGAAGGCGTACCTCAATGATAAATGAGGCCCCAGGTAAAAAAAAAAAATGTTTCAATTGCATTATCTGTGCGGTTCCAAATAATGTATTCGTAGTGGGGTCCATCCCTACCTTACAGGGCGCTGCATCACATTTTCTCCACCAGAAGGGCTCATTAAGACACGTTATCGAGTTTTCTTGCTCCAGAGGGCACATCATCATAATTCATTGCATGAAAGGGCACAGAGGGCACTCAATACTTTTTTCACTCACTCGTTTCTCACTTGGAAGGGCATCTAGGGTAGCTACATTACTTCATGAGTTTTCATCAGAAAGGCACCTCAAGTTTATCCCATTGTAAGGGCGCCTACTGTGTATGGCATCACATCACATTTTCTCCACTGGAGGGGCATCCATTACGAAACCTTCCAGCATTCTCACACATGTAGCCTTTATAGCACTGCATCCCAGTTTCTCTACTGGAAAGGGCACTCTTTGGGACACTGTCATATATGACCACCACTGGTTTGGTCCTGATGTAGGGCAAGATCATTTTTTCATTTTTTCATTATTTTTTTTTATTTTTATTTTTTTACAGATAATGAAAGTGTAAATCAGATGCTGTACCATGCATTGAAATCTGCAGATGTTTGAAGAAGATATGCTTCTATGAATGTTGGTACACCGGAAATCACTAAGCAGAGAAAAAGGGCTTCGCAGATTCAGAGCTGTTCACACTTTTCAGAGAGCATGAACGTTTAATGACAAAATATGACTATTTAGTTGTTGTTACTGTATATTGAGTGGGTTCTTCGCAACTTCAATTTCCATAATATGAAAAAAAGGAAAACAAGTAAATAACAAAAATAAATAAAATATTTAGCCCTCTAGCGCATTGTGAAGACTTCCTACATCAGGACCAAACCTCCAGTGGCGGTCACCTATAGTGGCAGCATGGAGGGGACTTCATCACAGCTCTGTTAACTTTGGGAAGGGAACTCATAGGGAACGTCACGTTTAGACCATTGGAAGGGCACCAATAGGGCACTGCATCACATTTGATCCACTGTGTTGCCGTACCAGGCTGTGATGCCTCAGTCAAGACACTTTCAGTGATGCTGCGGTAGAGGTTCACCAGTGTCCGTGTGCTCATGCCCCCGTCTCCGCAGGCACCTCAGAAAGTGGGGGGTTGCTGGGCCTTCTTTAGGATGGTGTCTGTGATGTTTGTGTCCAGGTCAGGTCAATGGCGATCTGCATCCCTCGGAATTGGAAGTGTCACTTTCTCCACTCTGTTGATGATGATCACAATGTTAAGGGTCAAGCGGTTGTCCTGACACCATGTTACTAGGTCTGACGCCTCCTGGTGGAAGACTGATTCAGATGAATCATTGGGGAAGATCAGACCTATCACAGTGGTGTCGTCCGCAAACGTGACGATTTGATTGCTGCTGTGCTTGGCTGAGCAGTCATGGGTGTACAGTGAGAACAGCCTGGGGCTCACACCTCATCCTAACATATCGCGAGCGAGCGAATTTACCGCAACGTCGCTCGCCACCCAATCCTGACATAACGCGAGCGAGCGAGCGGTGCCTCTGGTTCTTCCTCAGCAGAAGCAGGGCCACAGCTGCTCTCCTGCGCTGAGCATGGTGCTAGTATTTTGCTCCTGTTAATAAAATGACACATCAGTGCCAACAGAAGCAAAACATATTGGTAATTAATTCATAACTGCAGGTGGAATATCTACAAGTTCAACATGATTGTTATTCAAATGTGCAAATTGGTGTCATGAGTGTCTTGGGCATAGCCTAAATGTATGATGATTGTAGCCTAAAGAGAGACACCTGCCTTTTGGCACCTAGTAAGGTAAGCTAGAGCCAAGGGCTGTAATTCACAAAGCAGGATTGTCAAATGAGCCAGATAATGTGCAAGCTAGTTTGCTAGTTTGTCAAATTCACCTGAATATTAGGTTCTGGAATGATTCTGTCATAGATAGCTAGGCTACGCTAGCTAAGCTGATACATTAACTTTACGTGAACTAGGTGACCGGAAACTGGGCAAAGGACAGATTTTAACCAGTAAAAACGGTTTGGGGGGCGGGACATGCCCGGGAAATGTCGCAAGATTATAACCAAGGCGAGCGATCTTCCAAGCAATCGAAAGTCGCTAGCGCTGTTCGCAGCTGGTTAGGACACGTCTATTGAGAATGCTGGAAGCGATACAATTTTCTACGATACAATGTTAGGATTGGATGTCAGGCAGCAGCCTTGAGGCACACCCATGCTGATGTTCAGTATGGATGAGTTGTTGTTGCCTGTTCTCACCAACTGTGGTCTTTCAGCGAGGAAGTCCAGGGTCCAGTTCTTCAGGTCTACATCTCCCTGGTGTTGAAGGCAGAACTATAGCATCATGACGTAGGTGTTTATCTTGTCCAGGTGCTCCAGCGTGAAGTGGTGTGATGGCATCAGTGTGGGTCTAGTGAGTCTGATGGTGTTGATGTGTTTCATCACCAGCTTCTCCAGGCACTTCATGACCACTGGAGTGAGTGCCACTGGCTGGTACTCATTCAGGCACTTACCCTGGTTTTCTTGGGTTATGCCACTATTGTAATCATCTTGAAATGAGAAAGGAGAAGAGAAAAGAAGAGAGGAAAAGAGAAGGGTAGAGAAGAGAAAAGAAGAGAGGAGTAGAGAAGAGAAGAGACAAGAAGAGAAGTGATGAGACAAGAAGAGAGGAGAAGAGAAGAGAGAAGAGATGAGAAGAGGGAAGTGTTGATGGGAGTGATGAAGTGAAGAAAGAGAAGATCTCCTCTTCCTCATCATCCCCCCCTCTCTCTCTCTGCGTCAGAGTGTCAGGTGGAGAGGAGGTAAAACTGATTCATGATGCCAGGAACAGACAGGCGCGAAGAGGGAGTGGGGAGGAGAAGGAGGGAGGGCCCTAAAATGGGGTTGAATGTGTGAAAGAGCACTCTGCCAATAGTGGCCGTAAAGCTTAAGCGTCAGCAGGCACAAACCGATGAATCAGAGTGTCAGAGAACGGAAGGGAGCATCGCAGTATGGCACACTCCCACCACCCTCCTACCCAGCCTCCAGACAGCCTCTACCACCCCCAGCCTCTACCACCCCCTACCCAGCCTCCAGACAGCCTCTACCACCCCCAGCCTCTACCACCCCCCTACCCAGCCTCTAGTCAGCCTCTACCACCCTCCTACCCACCCTCCAGACAGCCTCTACCACCCCCCTACCCAGCCTCCAGACAGCCTCTACCTACCCCCGCTTCTACCACCCCCCTACCCAGCCTCCAGACAGCCTCTACCACCCCCCTACCCAGCCTCCAGACAGCCTCTACCACCCCCTACCCAGCCTCCAGACAGCCTCTAACACCCTCCTACCCAGCCTCCAGACAGCCTCTACCACCCCCTACCCAGCCTCCAGACAGCCTCTACCACCCCCAGCCTCTACCACCCCCCTACCCAGCCTCCAGACAGCCTCTACCACCCCCTACCCAGCCTCCAGACAGCCTCTACCACCCTCCTACCCAGCCTCCAGACAGCCACCCCTTACCCAGCCTTCAGACAGCCTCTACCACCCCCCTACCCAGCCTCTAGTCAGCCTCTACCACCCCCCTACCCAGCCTCCAGATAGCCTCTACCACCCCCCTACCCAGCCTCCAGATAGCCTCTACCACCCCCAGCCTCTACCACCCTCCTACCCAGCCTCCAGACAGCCTCTATCACCCCCCTACCCAGCCTCCAGACAGCCTCTACAGACACGTGGATTACAGTAGCATGTATTGTCCCTGCTAAACAGATTGAATCAAGTAAGGACAATGACTTCCACGGTTTCAGAGGCAAACGTTGTCCAGCCCACTGAGCCCGGTAACGATCTGGTTCCGTTCAGCCACAGAACCGAACGGGCTCCTCTCCTCTCTCATGTCCTTCAGCTTCGCCAACGTTCATCCTCAAAGCCCAGCATGTTCAGATCCGGCAAGATGAAGTGACTGTTAACCAGCCGCAGTGGTCACGCTTCACTCCGCCGCGGCAGACGTTGGGAGGAACGCTGTGGGCTAAACCAAAAACAGGCTCCGTCTTCCGTGAAGTTTCTGCGGTTCCCGCGTGCGCGCCCCCAAAGAGGGAGACAGCTGTGGAGGTTTGATGCTGGAAGTGTGCGTGTGCAGGAGCTGGTCTCTGGCAGCGTCCCAGAGGGAGTGAGATTGAGGAGGTGGTACCGAACATTCTGGGTTCACGTACCCGTCTGCCGGCACCTCCTGGCTCTCCACTGGGACAGACGCTGGGCTGGCTGGGAGACCGGGGAGAATGGCTGGAAGAGAGGACTGACTCTGCGGTTTCTGGCTGTCAAAACACAGCCGGAAGCAGAAGTTGCCTTCGACTCTAACTTTATCCGTACCTATAACTGTATTTGTACCTGTGTCTGTAAATGTATGTGTACAGTATAGGAATGTATATCTGCATTCGATATATCTGTACTTATTTCTGTCTCAACCTGTATCTCTTGCTGCATCACACAAACAGATTTAGACGTTTCTTTCCCTTGACATTTTCCAATGGTTGTCATGGTGATAATAGGCCCTGCGTTGCTCTTTTAGTTGTTTTTTTTCCCAGACTGCATATTTCCCCGACATAGATAAGAAAAAAGAATCAGAGAAATTCTCCTAGAAACAAACGTCTTCCCGTCTGTTTACAGAGCCCCGTCCCTAGCCTACCCTTGAAAAGTGAACAGGAGGAGATCCCGCAAAGTTGTTTGAATCCTCTCTCCTCCTCTATTCCCTCGTCTTGTTGTTGTCGTTGCGGCGTTACCTTGAATAGGGAACATCCCGTGTTAATGCAGCGTATAATGTGACAGCAAATGTGCGGACGGGAACACGGGCGCGCCCGACTCCGCACCTGGGTGTCAGAGGGCCATCTGTGGCGCGCCCCCCCGCTGGACCGCGACACCGGACAGGGACAGGGAGGGAGGGAGGGAGGGAGGGAGGGGGGGGGGGTTATGTCAACAAGCCACATGTCCTGTCATGTACCCGAGGGAGAGACTGAGGCAAAGGAAGAGGGAGGGTTGGGGGGGGGGGCGGGGGGGGGGCGATCGCCCACACAACTGCCGCTCGGCTTTGCTCTGCTTTTAGCTGGATGAAGGGAGGGTTTGGGGGGGGAATCTCAATGACTCAGAAACATTGAGTACCTCAGCAGAGCTCTCCTCTGTAAATACCGGTGTGATGGAGGAACCTGAGACTTGATACTGCGAGCTAGGAAATAAATACACCGGCAGCTTGAAAATGGAATATGATTTTACTGTACAACCAGGGAATCCGCATGACGCTGATTGTAAAGTTAGATTAACTGGAGATAGTGTAACATATTTTAATATGCTAGGCTGTCATTACTGATGCCGGGATTTGCAAAAAAATATTATTTCTAAAATTTTAAATTAACTGTCTGTTACAATGTGGCATCTCTACCTCTTGAAGTGCTGTCGCAGGGGACTAATGGCATAGAGCAGCTGTCTGTGTTTGTGCCTGTGCTCGTGGGTGTGCGTGTGTGTGTGTGTGTGAGAGAGAGAGAGAGAGAGAGAGAGTGAGTGTTTCTGTGTGTGTGTGTGTGCGTACGTTTGTGTGTGTCTACAGTATGTGTGTGTGTGTGTGTGTGTGTGTGTACATGTGTGTGTGTGCATGTGCACATATATGTGTGTGTGTGTGTGTGCAGGGAAGATGGGATGACAGCACGTTTGTCACCGGCGTCCCAGTCTGCCGCTCTGATGTAGCATTGCAGATGGATGTCTCTCAAAACCTCCCACGCTTCAACAAACACAAACTCTGCAGCGAACAGATCAACTCATGCACACACACACACACACACACACACACACACACACACACACGCACACACACACGCACACACACACACACACACATATGCTGAAAGTAAGAATACATGGTGACATCTGCTTCAGTCTGAGACAGACCCACACATCTGCAGCGCTATCAGGTTCTATCACAGATTCACAGCTGTTTTTCTCCATCGTCTCTCCACTCTCTCTGCGCAGAGTTTAGACCAGGCCAAGTGTGGTCTGGCAGGTATATCTGCAGGCTGAGATCCAGAGCATCACACACACACACACACACACACACACACACACACACACACACACACACACACACACGCAACCCCCCCCCCTTATCTCCTATCCTTGGTTACAGTCCAAACCAAGAGAACAGTCAATATTATATTAGATTGACTTTCAACACCAAATATAAGCTGCTGTCCAGAAAGGCCAATCTCCTTGATAGAGAAAGCCTTAGGCTTCTGGCAAACATCCTGGATCAGCCACACTTTGATTATGCCAGCATGGTATGGCAGGCTGACAGAGGGACTAAAGCAAAAGCTACCGGTATGCCAGAACAAGACGGTTAGGGTGATCATGTACATCCTCCGTAGAGAGGAGCCAACTACAGGAACTCAATTGGCTACCTTTGGAGGCCAGAGGGACACGACTGAGACTGCCAATGGATAGTCAATGATAGGGCCCGAAATTACCTAGCCAACCTCTTGTCTGGAGTAGGAGAAGCCCACAGACATAGAACTAGAGCGAGCCTTGCATATCTACATACAGTCGGGTGTAGAAGAAAAACTGGCCAAGGTTATTTTGCATTCAAAGGGTCTTCCTGCATTAAAGAGGTGGCTAAAAAGGTGGCTCCTGGTAATTTAATCAACCGTCAAATAAAACTACTACCACTATTACTACTACTACTACTACTACTACTATTATTTGCAAGTCCACCTGTCCCCCCCCCCCCCCCCCCCACTCTCACTCTCGCTCCTCTCTCTCTCTCTCTCTCTCTCTCTCTCTCTCTCTCTCTCCCCCAGCCCCCAGATTAAGGGGGCATTCCTGGTTGTCATCTTCTGTCTCTCCTGTATTATCAAGAAAGCCTCAGCAGACCCCTCCACTCCTAAAATATGAACACACACACACACACACACACAGGGCCATGTATACACACACTAATACAAGACTAATCCACCTCTCTCTGACTCTAATGGAAGGATTCGCCAGAGAGGGATTATTTAAAAAAGCCTGCAGAGGGAGAGAGAGGGAGAGAGAGAGAGGGAGAGAGAGAGAGAGAGAGAGAGAGAGAGGGAGGGGAAGAGAGGGAGAGAGTGAGGGAGAGAGAGAGGGAGAGAGAGTGAGGGAGAGAAAGAGAGATAGAGCGAGGGAGAGTGAGAGAGAGAGAGGGAGGGGGAGAGAGTGAGGGAGAGAGGGAAAGGGAGAGAGAGGGAGAGTGAGAGAGGGAGGGGGAGAGAGTGAGGGAGAGAGAGGGAGAGTGGGAGAGAGAGTGAGGGAGAGAAAGGGAGAGAGGGAGGGGGAGAGAGGGAGAGAGTGAGGGAGAGAGAGTACTGTACAGTACGAGTGTAGGAGACAGAGAAGGGGAGAGGGAGGTACAGTATGTTTGTGCCAGATATGGAGGAGCAAGTGTGTGTGTGCGGTGTGTGTGTGTGTGTGTGTGTGCATGCGTGAGTGTGTGTGTGTGTGTGCATGTGTCAGAGACAGGGAAAAAGAGAAAGACAGACCCAGTGAGACAGAGAGAGAGAGAGAGAGAGAGAGAGAGAGAGAGAGAGAGAGAGAGAGAGAGACAGAGCATCACTAAAACAGCTTACCGGTCTCATTTCCTCAGTACTTTGAACCAAGGAGAAAAACACTTTTCAGAACTTAACTGATCTGCAGCTACGCAACGTAGGTTTACCGGGCCCATGCCTCACATGCTGCTAGCCTATGGCTAAGCAATGTGAGGCTGGCCATGCAGCGATAACACACACACACACACACACACACACACACACACACACACACACACACACACACACACATTTAAACCCCCAGCCATTTGAGGCTTTGAAAGAGATCATAATTAGGTCTTCTGTGTGTGTGTGCGTGTGTGTGTTTGTGTGTGTGTGTGTGTGCGTGTGTGTGTGTGTGTGTGTACTTTACAATCTTCTCTGTGTGTGGGTGTGGGTGTGGGTGTGTATGTGTGAAGCATATGTGTACGTATGAGTTTTTGAGTTTGTGTGTGTGTGTGTGTGTGTGTTCTGTACACTGTATTAGCACACACTTCATCTCCACCTCTCCTCTGTTCATCTGTAGCCGTGCTCTGTATTTAGGAATGCGTGGGCTACCAGAGACCAAGCAAGGTCAGCTGGGTAATATGCAAATCGAGTGACGAATACGCCTATCGGAATGTGGGCTGTGCATTAGGTTACATAAAGGCTGTACTCTATCCGTGTATGTATAGATGAGTACTGTTGCTCGCTGTGCCCGAAAGAAAGCCAGATAACACACAAACCTCGCTAGTAGAGAGGCTGGAACTGACAAAAGCTCTGGAGAAAAACCTCTGAAGACACACACACACACACACACACACACACACATGCACACAGACATGTGTGGTCGGGGGGGGGGGCAGTGTCCATGTAAATGTCACATGTGTGCCGCCAGGCCTGCCTTTTTTCTGGGGTTCGTCATGGTAATTTGAAAGGAAGCGCACCACGCTAACGTGATTTACCCTGAAGAATGGCCACGGAGGGTGTGTCTGTACATGCATGAGTTTGCGTGTGTGTGCGCGCGCATGCGTATGTGTGTGTGTTTGTGTGTCACCCACATCATGCAACCCGGCATCCTGATGTGATTAGTCCTGAGGAATGGTTGTGCTCTGTGACCCGGCTCCCATTCATTATGCTGGGAGGCTGCTGGGCTCACATGAGGCGGCCGCCCCCCTGAACACAGGTTATCAATCAGGGGTCACGCTTAATGACAGAGGGCAGCACTGTGATAGATTCAATTGGAATTAGCAGTGCGTGTGTATGTGCATTCATGTGTGTGTGTGTGTGGGAGTTTTTATGTGCATGGGGGAGTGAGTGTGTGTGTGTGTGTGTTTGTGTGTGTGTGTGTGTGTGTGTGTGTGTGTGTGTTTTTATGTGCATGGGGGAGTGTGAGTGTGTGTGTGTGTGTGTGTGTGTGTGTGTGTGTGTAGGACCTGCTTTATCCGTGACCTGCTATCTCATTATCCTTCTGTCTCACACTCTCTCTTCTTAAGACAGGAAAACATGCAATAATAATAAAATAAAAATAGAAAACACACACACACACACACACACACACACACTGCTAGCACTGAGCATGCTATTGCATCTCCATCAGAACCAGTGGACCAACCAAGAGAGAGAGAGACAGAGAGGGGGGGGGGGTTAGGGTTAGAGTTAGGGTTAAGATAACTTGATCTTAGTTAAGAATAACTGCATTGTTGTCTGGGAAAGATTCAGTTCTCGCTGATCTTTTCATACATTCTTCTTTAAAACAAATGGCACTGAGATAATGGACGGACAAATAGAAGAGGAAGTGCTGTGATCCATAGTTATTGGGTCAGGGTTCCTATTGTGACTGCTGGTCTTTAAGTACCCAGCACCGTCTCCCCACTGTAGCACAGACACATCCTTTTAAATGTTGGTCTGGGTGCCAGTTAAGGGTGTCCTTGACAAGGACGGCAAGACACTGGACCCAAAAATCGGTTCAAAATGTGTTGCCTCATGGCAAGAAGTTCTCCAGGCCTCTCTGTGCAGAGTTTGCATGGGAGCATTTTCGCAAAATAACCCAATACGAAAAACATGCAGAAGAAAAGGTGCTCTTCAGTCCTGTCCCTGACCAGGACCTGGACTGAGCCCTTGGACTTGGTTCACGGGCGCCATGAACGATGGCTGCAAGGAACAATTTCCACCGAAAATTCCATGTGTGTGTGCTGTGTGCCGTGTTGCCACTCACTGTGTGTGCATTGTGTCACTGTGACAGTAACTTGTACAACTGCGCAAGTACAAACGTCACTGGACATACGTCAAACTACACGGAATTTGCCAAGATGGCGCGGTTCAATAGGCCTTCATTTTTGAGTTCGAACCCTGGGGGCTTGACCTGAACGGAGCACCTCTTGAGCTGCCATGTTGTAAGGGTGGCGGTACTTAAGTCTGCTTGGGGGCACTGCTTTAGTTGTAGTATCGAGCAGGATATGCCAGTCATGTTTCTGGGCTTTCCTTGCCAGAGCAAGGGTAGCAGACTCTCGTCGGAGGCCAGCTAATTCCTGCAAAGACTGGCAGGAATGGCACAAGCGTGGGTATGACAAAATAATTTGATAAATTGTGATAAATGTTGTGTTGCCATTCTATGATGCCCCTAGGTGCAATGTTTCCAAAAGCTTTCTGAACATCGCACCTGTGAAAGCACTCTGGTATGGTGCTACACATTTGTTGGTGGCTCTGCTTGTTTAAACAAACAAAGCAAGCTAACATTAATGGTACCCAGTTGGAAACGTCATTGTGACTGGATGGCTGACACAGAATACTGCAACAGGCAGTCAAAGAAAGAACAAAACAGTAAGAGACATTCCATAACAAACATTCCATTTCACTAACGGTTCCAAACCCATGTCAACTATTGGATGTCATCACTCTTCCTACAGGGAACATGTAGACCACTTGAAACTTGGTAGTAACATGATTTTAGGACCTGCTTTTCTTGGCAAAGTTCTCTAAAATCGATATAAAGAAATATAAAAGACATTGAAATAGTTGCTATTTATCCCATGCTACAGTATATTGGCGATATACCACACACTCATGGGTTACTGCTTACATAGCGCTTGTAGAACTGTTGTATGAAAGCAATATCACACTTGAGGTCGTGCTGTTATACCAAATGTCAGCTGATTATCTTCGGTACTCAGCCTGTGGCCTTGTACCTACAGCATGACCACGCTGATAACAGCACTCCCTCTTGTGTGACAAATAGTCTAATACATTTGCTGCTGTTGATGGATTTAGCTGCGAGACAATGTGAAGATAAACAATGCTTTAACCATGACTCTGATCCAAAACACACACGTGCACCATAACATACGATTCATAAAGATGCATTGTGGACATACGGACTTATCGCACACTCCCTGAGTGGCAGCTAGAGAAACACACCCAAGCTACACACTTACTGTACACGTATGCACGCGCACACACACACACACACATGCACAATTTACATTATGCCCTCTAAACATGTCCAGAGTCCTGCTGTGCAGCTAAGTGAGAGATGAGAGAGAGGAATGTCCTCACCACAGGCAGTCTCACGCAGCCTGGAGTCCAATAATGGTCTATTTAACTGGAGAGCAAACTCATAGATACACACACACACGCACTCGGAAACACACTCACACACAAACACCACACACACACTGTCGAAAGATCTGGATCTTCCCTTTGGATTGAGGTCTCCTGGCGCAAACTCTCCTGCTCAACTTTCTATTCACGCTGACTCTCCGACCCCTGTTGTACTGAAGGTACTTTCTGAGGAGAATGAGGAGAATGGTAGTGAGGATGGGGAGGCAGAGCGGGAACAGACCACTGAGGCCTCGAGGTCAAACCAGGAGCAAGAGACTGTGTCTGAAAACATTACGAAACAGGACCAGTCTTCAGTGGCCGTCACCCCCAGAGACACTGGGGAACTGGAGCCCACAGTGGTATCAGCAGACAAACCGAAAAATAAAAATAAGGATAAGGAAGATATAAGGTCTGGATCACAACGAACCAGGCCAAGAAAGCCGAACGGAAAGGAAGGAAGTCAGGACTGCGTTCCCAGATCATTGTTCCTGAGCCTCCCACCAGCTCCAAGCCTGAGAGGAAAATATCACCACCGGAGAAAAAAAGAAAGGTTCAGGTGACAAATGACTCTAGGAAGGCGGACCAGGGGGTTGTGAGGCCCAGAAATAGCAGCCCTACGATAAGGAGAAGTGACCCCACACCACTAGACCGTGATGACAGCGACAGGCCTCAACTGCATTCTGTCACCGATTGGTCTCAGTGGCGCCCTGTACCACACTGGTTCCCTAAGGGGAGAACCCCTAGAAGAGAGTTGGCGCCCCCATTCCGCTTGTTGAAGGATCATCGAGGGATTTGGACTGCTCCCAAGAAACTATGTGAACTAGGAATGAATCACCCAGGGCATTGGAACCAATTCAACCCAAGGGAAGACTGCACAGGGCCCAGGAGACAGTTCGACTCAAGGAGGGACCACTCAGGACATGGAGGACAAGGCAATTCAAGAACAGATCGCTCAGGATTCCTTCTGCCGCCATCTAAGACCCCAACAATGGATGGGCATGGGCCGAGGGAGACTCTGAGCAAGTGGCAGCGTTACCAGTCATCTGGGGCGTCTTGGGATTCAACTGATGAAGATTGGTGAGAGGATATCGACAGTATACATTCAGCAGTGTTAGGACCCAACGATACCTGCTAGCCACATGTGCCAGAGACCCCAGAAGCAGAGACAGGACACAGGATCCAAGTTCAATGATTTAATAAAAATAAACCCTACCTTACATAAGCTAAAACTATTGGGTGTGTGTGGGTGCCTGGTAGGAATGTGAATGGAGTGTGTGCTATGCTATGTGTGTGTGGCAGTGTCTAGGTGCAAAGCTGTGTGTGGTGCAAGTGTAAATGTACCGGGGAGTGTTGTGTATGTGCTGCAGAAGAAGAGCCCTAGTGGCAGGGGTGAGGCGACAGGGAGAGTCCGAGAGGTGGGTTCCTGGGTTGAAGGCGGGAGGGGGAGATCCCTCTGGGAGGGTGCTGGGAAGGGGAGCACGGGGAGATGGGGTCCCGAGGAGGAACGAGAGGGTGGAGGGAAGGAGCGGTGGAGATGGGGCTTAGGAGGTTTGAGGGAGGGCGTAGGTGGAGCTGGGGAGACATTGGGTCTTGAGCCAGAGGGAGCCAAACAGTTGTCAACGTTCAAGTGCCAGACGTCCGTCTTCAGCAGCCTGAAGTAGTGCCGAGCCCAGGCGGTGATTGGCTTCAGCTGGCCAGATGGTGATGGGGAACACCTGCTGCTGAAGGCGACGCCGGGCCAAACCTCAATAATGACGCGCTGAGTGGGACTGGGAACTATGGATCAAATTCTTACTTGGTTTCAGTGGTCGATTCAAGCTGGATTCAAACAAAGACAATAGCTTTATTCTAGTAGGACGATTTGCAAATCGGATTCTGAGACAGGAAGTGTTTCCCTCATCAGAATGGTCGGACTGAAACAGTGCAGGTCATCTTATAGTGACGGGCACTCAGGGACAAGCAGTACAGGGAAGTGATGTCACAGAGTAAATGGTGTTTTTTAAACAGACTGATGATATGGGAACAAATTAGAAAGTTTCACAGATGTTGTAAAACAATAAACAGAGAAGATCAATCAAATAGGAAGAAATTGGGGGGTAACACATTGGTGATACTGAAATTTCATTAACAGAACGGGACTGGAATCGGCTTGGGCATGGGGGCACAACAAGCAGCTTGCATAACCTATGAATTATTAAGTGTTTGAGTAATACTGAATGTCATAAAATGAATTATTTAATCACATGGTTAAACCCCATACTTAATCAGTAATAATTAAATGTGTTGATTGATAATAGATAGAGATAGAGAGGGATTAGTCTATGTATGCTTGCTGTAACTGATCAAAGTAGCCTGCATTAATGTAGAAACGATGGAAGCATTGAGTAATGAGCCCTGTTTACAGGAAACTTCTACATTTGCACAAAGGGAGAGGGGAGTGTTGGGAAATTCTGCACTAAGCAATCATATTGCTATTATATTACTATTGACTTGCAAGAAAGCATGACTTGATGTGATTTGAAGACATATTGTATTTTATTGGTCGATGTAAGGAAACTGGGAGGAGAGAGGTAGACTTAGAATAGGGTATAAAACCTTGATGCATGGAAGGATCTTGGGACTCCAACACTCGGGCCACCTTTTCAACAATTGGACTGAGTCCCCCAACTCTAGCCTTAGAAGGACGATGGACAAACTGGAAGGATTGGACGAAGCTTGACTGAACCAACAACTGACTCTCTGAGTAACAGACTGCAAGGTCTTTGCTCTTTTCTTTCCACATCTTTCTCAATTCACCAGGTAGCCTAGTTAAAATCTGTAGAGCCTTGCGGTGTATGAAGCCTACAGAGCTATCAGACCTGTTGCTAGACGAATTAGTATTGGTGTGGTAGTAATAAAATGGGGACTGAGTTGAGAACATTTTTGATCATTTTTGTCAACTTTCACAACAAGGCAATCCTTCTCTGCACCGAATAATCCAGGAGACGAGGCTGTGAGCTACCCCTGTGAAGAGGAACTGATGACGCAAACTATCCACCAGCAACAAACAGACGGGGCAATCCCCTCTCTAACTGAAGGTTAAAGCATAATTCTGGAGTTGGCACAAGCTCAAAGAACTGTGTGCTGTAACGTAAAGAACTCAATATCATTGACGGATCTTTGAGCACTCTCCCTTCTGAGTAACTTCTGAGGGACGGACTGAAAGGTCTCTCTGTGGGCAGTGAAAAGAAGTTGAGACCTCACGCAATTGGAACTTCCCCAAAGAGGAGTAATCTCCCTTCTGAGTGATATCAAGATTGGACACCATGAAACGCTGACGTCGCGGAGCAGCGTGTGAGTAGAGCACAAGAACAAATACAAACTGTCGTGGTACTCTAACTGCTTAGTGAGAAACTGGAAGGATCGACTCTGTTCTGACAGCAGCGAAGGGAAGGATCGACTCTGTTCTGACAGCAGCGAAGGGAAGGATCGACTCTGTTCTGACAGCAGCGAACGGAAGGGGAGATGTTAAGACATAACTGTTTCAAGCGCTGGACACAGAGGACTGGAGACTGATTGAATCTGAGCAACAAGCCTCAAGGAAGGATAAAGTGGGGGGAGGACGGTATCTCCCTTCTCAGGTCATTGGGGGGGGGGGTGCTGTGGTGGGGTGGAGCAGGGTGGACTCTGGGACGAGTCTTCTCATCCCGCCCCAGTAGGCTATCAGAAACCCACACTTGGGGAGAACCAGGTGGGCTGATAAGTGACACTTTGAACATAGGGGCAGAGCGGACCCTTGTATAAGGGCACCGGAGACAACACACACACGTAAAACACACAGTACACTCTCTCTCTCTCTCTCTCTCTCTCTCTCTCATACACACAAACACATACACACACAGACACACACACACACACACACACACACACACACTCTCACACACGTGTGCACACACACACACACACACACACACAAACACTCACATGCAAACACACACACTCACATGCAAACACACACGTGCACGCACACACACACACTCACACAAAAACACACACAGGGCTGAAAATTAACTTTTTGGCTCACCTGCCAAGG
>NC_140250.1:23227502-23232502 GCF_949987555.1 Borostomias antarcticus | reverse complement strand
ACTCGTTTTTTCCTTATAGTTGCGTCAACAACACCAGGGGGGGATGTTTCTGGAAGCGCTCTAATCAGCTGAGGCGTATTGTACAGTAGCCACGTGACTGCTCAGCACATTATCACCTTGCTATTTTGATGAAATGGCCACATGCGTAAGCGTCAAAATTGTATGTTCGTTAATGCTGACATACTCCCTGAGGAACGGTCAGCAAAACTACGCCTGTTGTAGCCACGCCCCCTAGCCAGTGGGAGGGACTGAGCCCTTCAGCGTCACAGACGGACGTTATCGCCGCTTCTCATTACCCTGTCAGCCGACGGGAGACACGGCTGTCGCACATCAATCAATCAATCAATCAATCAATCAATCAATCAATCAATCAATCAATCAATCAATCAATCAATCAATCGGCTGATTGAGATGAGATTAGGGATGAAGAAAAAAAAAAGCCATGAGGTCTCCACCCACGACCGACTACCCCTGTAGCTGTTTACACCTGTAGCTCGTAAAGCTAAGGGGCTCAGGCAGAGTTGCCAGAGATCAATGAGTGTGAGGAAGAACAACCGAGAAGGAGGCGAACTCCAACAGTTTTGTAACCGTGGTCTGCTCATGGAGGTACAATATAACTGGAGAAGGCATGGAAAATGACCGCCTATTCATTTCAATGAAAGTTGCTCACTGGTGCATGAAGCCATTTGACGTAGTGGCCAAAGCTCGGTATTGCAAGTCACGTGACGGTTTGCATGACCCACTTACCCTCTAGATTTTTCCAAAGATTTCCTAAAGTAACCACATTTCATGCTAAGTTGATTGCTAAAAGCATGGTGCTATAGGCTAATATTGTTAGCTGGTCACCAAGGTCAATAAACATTACTTCCCGAATCTCCAACAAACTATCCAATCAGAGGCAGAGTAGGGCGGGTCTTCCTATGGTGACGTGATTTCCGCCGAGTTCACAGAAGCCATGAACGCGCCTGGCATCCCCGAGGCTCGTTGACAGTATTTTTCTAAAATCGTCTCGATGCAGGTATTGGTGGCTTCCCCCCCAAAAAAAGGGGTCAATGAGTTAAAGGTTGATAGTTTTTAGATTGGTCTCTGATGTTGAATGATACTGCTAGCTGCTAGCACCCTCTATTATAATCTATTTCTAGAAATAAGCCTTTTGGGCCACATGACTTGCAATACTGAGCTTGGCCTCTAAGCCCCTGGTGGCTTCAATGCGCCGAGCTGATCCTGGGGGCTTGGGTCTGCTGTGTCTTTCCAGAAGTAGCCAGGGAGAGACCAGCAGGTGAAAGCCCCGGAACAAGCCCACGACGGATGAGACATTTCCTTTACGGTTTTTGATTTTTATTTTTGAAGCAGCTTGTGAGGAATAAAACCGCCCCAGGGGCTAAAATCTGCTCTTGTGTGGAGTCCCGTTTCGAAGTCTTCAGCCATGTGAATCTATATGAAAGAAAGTAAGTGTGTGTGTGTTGTGCGTGTGTGTGTGTGTGTGTGTGTGTGTGTGTGTGTGTTAGATGTGTGTGTGTGCTGAGTTAGGTTTAGTGTTCACGTCACTGAAGGGGCTCCAGGTAAACTGTTAGCTAACTGTCCTACTTTCCTGCCGTTCTCAGACAGTATTTTCATGCCTCTGTTTTTTTTTTAGAGTGTATTCCCCTGATGGAAGTTCTTGCAGAGAGAAAGGACATCATCCTGCTATTTAGGTGTGTGAGAGTATACTGTCTTCACTGTTTCTACTTATACATTATCTCTCTCTCTCTGCCCCCCCCCCCCGACACACACACACACTGTGTGTGTACAGTATGCGTGTGTGTTAGGCCTGTAGGTGTGTGTGACCTCACCAGCAGGTGACCCTTCATTCACTGTGTAGCTAGCCGCACCTCTCTATTCTGTCTAGGTTGCTCAGAACACTAGGACTATTCCAGAACCCCACTAGGACTATTCCAGAACCCCACTAGAACTATTCCAGAACCCAACTAGGACTATTCCAGAACCCCACAAGGACTATTCCAGAACCCCACTAGAACTATTCCAGAACCCAACTAGGACTATTCCAGAACCCCACAAGGACTATTCCAGAACCCCACTAGGACTATTCCAGAACCTCACTAGGACTATTCCAGAACCCCACTAGGACTATTCCAGAACCCCACTAGAACTATTCCAGAACCTCACTAGGACTATTCCAGAACCCCACTAGGACTATTCCAGAACCCCACTAGAACTATTCCAGAACCCCACTAGGACTATTCCAGAACCCCACTAGGACTTTTCCAGAACCCCACTAGAACTATTCCAGAACCCCACTAGGACTATTCCAGAACCCCACTAGGACTATTCCAGAACCCCACTCTGAACACGCCCGCTCTCATGAAAGCAGCCTTGTGCCAGTAAGATGAAAAGTAATTTGTTATTGCCATTGAAAGGTAATTTGCTATTTTCATAAGTTAACAGCGGTCATTAAGCTACTGACGTAGACACAAATATCCGCCAGATCTTTCCAGAATGGCATAATGAGCTCCGGCACCGAACAAAAACAAGAATTTCTGCTCGACCTGATAGCCGTGTGTAAAGGTAAGTGGGGGACGTATCGTAGCCTAACGACGCACACAGAGCATTCTTCACTTCCTGTTACCACGTATTCACATTGCCATGGTGATGGCGTAATTACTTACCCAGAATGCAGTGCAAATCACAAGCTGGGTCCCTTTCCTCGTACACTCATGTAAAGATAAAAGGTAAAACATTCAGAAAATACCTGTGTGTGTGTGCATGTGCGTATGGGTGTGTGCATGAATCTGTGTGCATGTTGAATGCACAAACTCCAAACTAGTGTCCTGAAATAGCTGGCACGAATAACTGATATCTGTGTCGAGAGTGTCAGGTTTTAATTTCCGTCACTGTTGAATTTAGAAACGGTAGTTGTGGGGGAGCGGTGTGTCTGTGTGTGTGGGGGGGGGGGGGGGGCAGTGTCACTTAATAACCTGGGAGAGTGTGATCAGTATCAGCATTAAACAAATGAGAAACATCCTTCATGCTAATCTCACTCTGTCAGTCACAGAGAAACGAGGGAGGTTGGGTGAGGAGAGGAAGAGGAGGAGGAGGGGGAGGAGGAGAGGGGGGAGGAGGAGAGGGAAGCAGCAGCAGAGGGAAAGCAGAGGGAGGAGGGGGGGGGGCAGAAGGGCACAATAGGAATAAGAGGAAGGGGACCTGGGGAGGTGGAGGAGGAGGAGCAGGAGGAGATTGAAGAGAGTGAGAGCAGCAATGAGAGCAGGAGGAGGACATAGAGAGGGAGAAGGGGGAGAGATAAAGCAGAAACACCGGGAGGAGGAGGAGGAGGAGGAAATTCAATCTTCCTCTTCCCTAAACTGATTTATTTTCCTTTAATGACTCACAATAATAGAACATGATTGGCCAGAACAAACAGCCAATTATCTTTTGAGAATGGATTGTAAGTGTAGCAGGCAACACTCAAAAAGCTACAGTGGCAATATACTGTGCGTGCGTGCGCGTGTGTGTGTGTGCGCATGCATGTGTGTTCTGTCAGCTCTTGAACAACAGAACGTATTTCACTGCTGTTGCGTAAGCGTGTTGTTGGCCCGTCTGTCAGTCTGTGTGTTATTCTGAGGGAAAGTCTCCTCTCTGTGATTCATTACCAGCGTTTGACTGCAGAGCAGATCCATCATATCCGGGCTCCAGTCATCAAGGACCAAATTTATGCAAAATCATTAACCGCTGAAATGAGCAAGCAGAAAAAAGTCAAACTGTCCAACCCTCCAGAAGTAGGGTGCTGACTGAACACACACACACACACACACACACACATTTGTACTTCGTCTCCCCCAGCTACTGTATGATTTCCCAGGCTAAGCTCGCTCTCTTGCTGTCGACACTGTATAGGGAGAGCGCTGTAATCTCTCCCTCCTCTCTCCTCCCTCCTCTCTCCTTCCTCCTCTCTCCTGCAGTCCTCCCTCCATCATTCGCCTCTCTCATCCCCTCCTTTGTCTCGTGTTTGTTTGTTGATTTCCCACCCCGAGTTCTGTTTGCATACTAGCTGATTGGATCAGAGCCGGTATGTGTATGTGTTTCTGCACCTCTGGGGGCTGGGGTGTGTGTGTGTGTGTGTGTGTGTGTGTGTGGGTGTGTGTGTGTGTGTGTGTGTGTGTGTGTGTGTAATTGTGTGTACTCAGTAAAGTGAACATATCGCATGACGTCTGTGGTGCAGCTCAGCAGCTTGAGTCAAATGCCACTTGTCTCCTCTCAATGGGCCTGATTACCTTTTTGTATGATGAACACACACACACACACACACACACACACACACACACACACACACACACACTCACACACACAAACACACTCTGGGCTCAGCAGAGACATATCACTACCAGATGTTTCAGCAGCTGGCCTCACAGGGTTTCACAGTCAGAGAACAAGAGAATATGATCAGTTCTCTGTACGCCCCCCCCCCCCCCCCCCTCCCCCCTCTTCCTCTCTCTCTAATTTAATTTCAACTGAAATAACTGCCATCATTTACTGCAAGTTAAGCTACTAGATTCTGTGCAAGATTTGAAAGAAGCTTTTTGTAGCAAATATTTTTTATAGTTCTAGTTTTACTGAATCGTAACTACGATGAAAGACCTTTTGAAGAACCTGTAAAATGACACGTAAAATGTTGCGTAAGAGAAATCCACGGGCCACTGTAAAGAAACGCTCCCGCACGCTGTCTACCCATATAACAAACTTTAATATAACAACTTTTCACTACAATGACCTTCTTCAGGGGAACTTGGGTTATCAGTTCAGCAAAGTTCACCTGAAGAAGGCCGTTGTACCGAAACGTTATATTAAAGTTTATTTGCATGGGTAGACAGGGTGCAGGAGCGTTTCCTTTCATTACTGAATTGTAACTGAATCCCTGAACTGAAACGGCACATGCACGACACTACACAACACACAATACTACACACCCTACACAACACATAATACTACACAACACATAACACACA
>NC_140250.1:23212502-23220002 GCF_949987555.1 Borostomias antarcticus | reverse complement strand
ACATAGCAACATAGACACAGATGACCAGTAAAAGGGAACATTCTCATACTGCTGCCAAAATTGGAACACTACTTCCTTTTAAACCCCATTCTTGGTCAGGAGGGGGCAGCCCTAATGCCTCTATGTGATTCCAGGTACGTGCTTTCAGCTGTATCTATAGTTACCAATAGGCCAGGCTGCCAAACAGAGTTGTGTGAATGGAGACATCAGCCATTCATCTTTCACATTCATCATTGTGTCAGTCAATAGGGTAGCATTGGAGGTATTCTCAGTATGAATCCATTGGTTAGAGGTTGAATGCTGGCACAGATGTCCGTGGCAGATGAGCAGAGGAAACGGTATTATCGGCACAATTACATGAGGGACACGATCTGCTTGTCATGGCAGTCGCTTGGCATCCGGCGGGCGACCACTTGGCAACAGCAACCTACGGATTTCATAAACCTGCAATTAGGGAATGGGCATGATTCAGTCTGCACTGTGTCTGTAACATCTGCCCCCGCATGTGTGTGTGTGTGCGTGTGTGTGTGCGTGTGCGTGCATGAACGTGTGGGTGTGCGCGTGGGTGTGTGCGTGCGTGTGTGTGTAAGTGAGTGTGTATGAGCCAATTTTAAAATCATTTATACAGGTAAAGGGCTCTGGCAGAGAATGAAACAAAGGAAAATTGAAACAGAAACAAAGAAATTGGGAAAAAGTTTTTTGTTGTGAAAAAGACTTGTTATCATTTCCCAAAGCACTCACAATGTGAATTTCAATTTGAATGTTAACACTGAAACAAATTCATTCATTCTTTATCTGGCCCTCAAGCGCGCAAGTCTAATTCAATTTCACTTGGGAAAATAAGAAATAAGATTGGAATTCGAGATAAAGATTTACAAGACAAAGTAATATTCTGAACTTCTTGAAGGTTGGTGAGCGCTGAAGCTGGTAATAAGCTACTTTGAGGAGAGGAGTGGAGGAGGCCGTGGGAATGTGTGTATCCTCTAGCTGACGACATTTTATATTAGCTATTTACATCGCATCCAGAATGAGAGTGAGTGAGTGAGTGAGTGAGTGAGTGAGTGAGTGAGTGAGTGAGTGTGAGTGAGTGAGTGAGTGAGTGAGTGAGTGAGTGAGTGAGTGAGTGAGTGAGTGAGTGAGTGAGTGAGAGTGAATGAGTGAGTGAGTGAGTGAGTGAGTGAGTGAGTGAGTGAGTGAGTGAGTGAGTGAGTGAGTGAGTGAGTGAGTGAGTGAGTGAGTGAGTGAGTGAGTGAAGGATATGTGGGTGGATGTGTGGAACAGACCCGCATAACATCTATTTCTCCCACATAAGAGGAAAGAGGAGGAGGAGGAGGAGGAGGAAGAGCATTGCCTTATCAGTCAATCAGTTCTTCATGACGAATCTCCTGGCAGCGATACAGTTCCAACTCAAACTGTAAATACTCTGGACTGACTGTGAGGGACAAGGCTTGTTGGGAGTTTCCTCAGCCTACGGCTAGCAGGCCAGAGAGAGAGAGAGGGGGGGAGAGAGACAAAGGGGAGAGAGGGAGAGAGAGGGGAGAGGGAGAGAGAGAGGCGAGAGGGAGAGAGAGAGGGGGGAGAGAGGGAGGGAGAGAGGGGAGAGGGAGAGAGAGAGGGGGGGGAGAGAGGGAGAGAGAGAGTGAAGAGAGGGAGAGAGAGGGAGAGAGAGGGGAGAGGGAGAGAGATAGGGGAGAGAGAGAGGGGAGAGAGAGAGGGGAGAGAGAGAGGGAGGGGAGGGAGAGAGGGGAGAGGGAAGAGAGAGGGGAGGGGAGAGGGAGAGAGAGGGAGAGGGAAAGGTTACAAAAGTCAACCCTCCGCCTCGTAATGGGATGGAGGGCGGAGGTTTAACATTCAGACTCAACACTACTATATCGTTTTTTCTATCTCAATGTGTGTGTTTGTGTTTCTGTGTGTGTGTGTGTGTGTGTGTGTGTGTGTGTGTCGGTGTCGGTGTGTGTGTGTTTGTGTGTGTGTGTGTGTGTGTGTCGGTGTGTGTGTCAGTGTATGTGTGTGTCAGTGTGTGTGTGTGTGTTTCTGTGTGTATGTGTGTGTGTCGGTGTGTTTGTGTGTGTGTGTTGGTGTGTTTGTGTTTCTGTGTGTGTATGTGTGTGTGTGTGTGTGTGTGTGTGTGTCGGTGTGTGTGTCAGTGTGTGTGTTTGTGTTTCTGTGTGTGTGTGTGTGTCGGTGTGTGTGTGTTTGTGTTTCTGTGTGTGTATGTGTGTGTCGGTGTGTGTGTGTCAGTGTGTGTGTTTGTGTTTCTGTGTGTGTGTGTGTGAGTGCGTGTGTGTGTGTGTGTGCTGAGGTCTTCTATGGGAGCCTTTCTTCCCATGGAAAGGTCCTAATCAGTATTCGGCACACAGAGAGTGATTCAGCCACTGCCTTGACAGGGCAAAAGTCCTTAGGAAACACCCACCCACACATGCATGCGCGCACACACACACACACACACACACGCACACACCACATTCATTTGAGCTCACGGAACATATATTGGAAATGTCACCCAACGTATGCTCACCATCCCGGGAGGAGATTTAGTTAGAATGATACTGATGTTATCTCTGCTGCCGATCGCTGGTCAAGCCTGACCTACAGGAAGACGACTCATGTTGATGTGGGCGTCTGTTGCTCTGCTTTATGTAACACTCCATTCTACCATCACTCAGAGAGAGAGAGAGAGAGAGAGAGAGAGAGAGAGAGAGAGAGAGAGAGAGAGGGGGGGGGGGCGTGGCAGAGTGAGGGCCAGAAAGAGAGAGTGAAAGAATATGTTTTTGGAGCTGGTGGAGAAGAGGAAGGGGGAGGAAAAGAGTGGCTGTCAGAGAGAGAAAAGGAGAGAGAGAGAGAGAAAGAGAGAGAGAGAAAGAGAGAGAGATGCCAGAGACTTCACTGAACAATGACACTCAGCCACTCCCACACACACAGGCCTACATCAGGGGTGGAGTGACTTGGGAGGAGTTGTGCTCAGAAGCGGCAACAACACCTTTTCATTTCCCCGGCTGACTCCTCTCCTTACAGCTTCATTCACAGGGGGCTCATTGGAACAGCGTGAGAGTGATGTTGGAGAGGCAGCAGGGGGCGCTGCTCCATGGGGCAACGCCCTACCGGTCATGGGGTTCTATTGCCCCACTATGCTACATCGCTAAGTACATGCCCGGCAAAAAGTGCCGTCAACAAATAAGTGCTTCGTACTTTACCTTTTCAATACTAATGGGCCCAGCAGACAGACTCTCCTAGCTTGTTATTTATCCTCTCATAACATGACACCGAGCATCTGATCTGTCTGTCAGATCCTGAACATGTGATTACCTCTGTCCCAGTGACAGAGCAGGGCAAGGGGTAATGTTTTCGGTGGCGTGTGTTTGTTCACTTGTTTACTTGTTTGTTTGTTAGTGAGATTCTACAAACAAACAGGCCGGCACACAGGCGCCACAGAGCCGCCCAAACACGGCCACCCATTCACCTCCATTCATTTTTTGGTATGGACTCCGGAGCGAAAAATCCGGCCCATTCATTGTCAATGGGGGGGTTGAAACGGGCATATCTCAATGTGGGACTGTCACAGAGACACAGATTCTGGACTGGAATAAAGCTCTCCACCTATCGGATGCAGCGATACCAAACATGTCCTGCTCACCTGCACGTGTGCACACACAGAGCCACGACATGCAGTCATGGGTGGAGGTCTGTGCTCTCCGAGGACCATTTCCAGTCCTGCTATATTATCATTAGTAAAACCGAATACTGTAGTTGGAACAGATTGCCTGCAGTTTCCCAAGCACATAGTAAGACCACGAACTCTCCCTCTCTCTCTCTCTCTCTCTCTCTCTCTCTCTCTCTCTCTCTCTCTCTCTCTCTCAGTAGGCTACCAAATTAAACCTCTTGCGCTTCCGGTGTGGAATAGCCTACATTTACATTGGATTTAAAATAATAAAAATCCAGTTATTGTTTTTTAACTTATGCTTAGAGTAAGTCGCTCCTGAAGTTAAATTGATTACTGAAAATACAGATTGCAGCAGGTACAGGAGGCGCGGTGCTTGTTGAACGCAGCGGAAAACGTTGTCCGGGCACTAGGACCGGGGAGAAATCCTCCTTGGCGATGAAGGCTGTGGGTAGCGCTTCCACAGAGTGGGGCTGAGGAGAGGAACCCCCCCCTCCACCGAAGCTGGCAACACAGGATACTGGAGATGATATCCATACATTTCTTTGCCCGTCTGCAGCGCTGCGCGGCTTAGCGGAGAGCGCGCCTGTGCGTTTGGGATGGTAGCGCACCCTCCAGAGGATATTCCTTATCGAACCGATTTTGCGTAAAAGCGAGTAGTTGGATTTGGGGGGTGTTCTGTGGTCTGCGTGAGCTCCCCAGTCGTTTTACAACATATTTGATCCTTTTCTTTTCTCCTTGGTCACAATCTTGTATTTTTCCCCCTATTGATTTCACCATCCGTTTATCTGAAGCACGCGAAGGGACACCGTCTATGCAGGTGACAGCTTTGCGCACTTTTGCGTCCCCCTTAAAAAAGGACAGAACTATCAGATTTTCTTCATTCTCCTTGGATTAAAACCTCGGCTATTGCCTGAATGGGTTTTCTGGTTGACACACAGTCTCTCCCTGGCATCCCATGGAAACGTGTTTTCTCCACTAAGCGGGCGCTGTGATGTCCAAAGCTTTACCCACTGACTGACAAACGGTATCGGACCATTTTGGAAGCGAGTTGAAGGTAAGCCAATTTCCCCCGTCTCTGCTCCCCCAGCGAAAGTCTCCTTCCTCCCCCCTGACCGTTTGATAAAGTTGGTGGTCCTTAATGAAATTGCTACTTCGTTGATTGCGGCAACGCATTGATCGGATTTGACCCTGGCTTCCTACGGACAGTGGAATTATATATGAAGTTGCAGCAGTTATTCTAAAAGCATTCCGGTAAATCACCGTGGCTGAGCTGTAATATTCATCCACTAGAGATGCCCACGGCCAGTCGGCGACCGTCGTCACTACCGGGGAATGGCAGGGAAGTTATGCACCTGCTACTGTTACAAGGCTGAAGTCAACGGGGGGAAACGGTCGAACTGGGTTGTTAAATATCAAACATGCGTACATGTCTCTTATGCATGACCGGCCCGCTGAGAGGCCAGTTGTTTCTTTTTCATTGCAAACAAGATTGTGTTTTTTTTTTCTCGGGACAGCTAAACGTTGCAATTGCGCGTATTTGGTTAACGGCAGGTTGCTTTTGCTAAAGACGGCACCATTCTAGAGATGGCAGAGGGGGCCACTGCAGTGCAGACTCATACATCTGCCCGCCGGCCCAGCGGAACACCGGGGGACAGGATTTAGATAAAGGTGTAGCCCTACACCAAGCGGTAGGTAAGTTATTATGCCGGATGCTGTGTTATGTCAGCGAGGTACAGGGTCTCCACGTCTCAGCCGGCTTCTTGTTTCAATGTGCTCGTTTGTTCCCCACAATTTAGGCCTAGGTGAAGTTATGGCTCTGGGTTTTTCATGGATCTAGAGGTGTGTGTGCGTGTGTGTGTGTGTGTGTGTGTGTGTCCCCGACACATAATTGACGCGCACGCTGTGTGTGTGTGTGGGGGGAGGGGGGGGGGGGGCTTGCGCCAGTGTGTGTGAGAGAGACTGCACATTGACTGCAGTTCATTTCACTGGAAAGGTAAAACATGCGTGATGTATCGGCTAAAGGCGACATTTTTTTCATCCAGTGGCATTAAAGCTGTTGTTTACAGAAAATCAATCACATTTCTCCACTCAAAGACTTCGATCGTGGTGATGTGATTCATGCATGACATATTGGATTATGAAGTTACAAATGAAAACTAATTTTTGATCGTCATGGCCTAATGTTGATCAAAATGCTTTTGTCAATTGTTTATAGGCTCTATACTGTAACAGGGTGTTGACGCGCAATTGGTAGCATGCATGTACAATTGTGGAGCATGTGCATTATGAGCCTTGTGTACTGTCCCGGTGTGCTCGTCCCTATACCTGCCTCATTCGTTACCGACAGTCCCCGGGGGCATTCGGGGTGTGGATAAACCGTCCCCAGGGGGGAAAACAGCGCAGCCCAGGGGCGGAACCATGCAAACCACGACGCATGACGCGGGAATTGGGTTTGTGATTGATGATGATCCTATTTATGGAAGTGCGTCTCTCCATCACAATGAAAGCCGAGTCTGTCCTTCCCTCCCCCCCCCCCCTCCCCACTTCAGCTCCATCACTACCCTCTGGAGTTGGTTCCGTTTGTTTTCAAGCTGTGTTTGCTGATTCCTGTCGTCAAAACAGCTTAGTGATGGGGTAAAAATCACAAATATGCTTCACACAGGGCAAGATGTGATAGAAATGAAATGGAAAAGTCTGGATATTATTCTGTAAGACACCGTGGTCCTGGTTTTGGTTTAGTCTCTCACGAGAGAGCGGGACTCCAGTTGTGAGAAAGCCGCGGGACGCTAATTCGACCAGACAGCGGTGTTTTTAGGGAGCGGGATGACCTATAACCAACCAAGAGCAGTTCCAGGGCCTACTGGAGGTGTACCATCTCTCTCTCTTTCACTCTCGCTCTCCCTACACCTCTCTCTTTCTTTCTTTCTTTCTTTCTTTCTTTCTTTCTTTCTTTCTTTCTTTCTTTCTTTCTTTCTTTCTTTCTTTCTTTCTTTCTTTTTCTCTTTTATTCTCTTTCACTTACGTCTCTCTCCACCCCCCTCTCTCTCTCCCACTCTCCATATCTCTCAACCCACATGTGTCTTTATCTCTTTCCAACTGGAAGCTTACCCAAAATAAATGGGAACCCATCATTAATGGCTTCTGTTTTCGCTAGTAATCAGTGTTAATTCAGGTTAATTGTGACAGCTGTCAGGCTGATAGTCAGCCTTCCGCGACCAGTATTTATCCATGGGTATCTATTCCTTTAATAATTACCTTCATTTTGTTTTTTGTCTTTTGTTTTATTTATTTGCACTTTAGTGACAGCATCTCTTGTGGCTACTGTCTTCACATCTCTCATGACTCTCTCTCCCTCTCTCTCTTTCTCTCTTTCGTTCTCTCCCCCAATTGCTCCCTCTTTCTATCTCATTTTCTCTCTCATTATCTCTCCTTTTCTGTCTCTTTTTCTCCCTCTCTCTTTCTCTCTCATTCTTTCTCCCCTCTTTCATGCTATCTTTCTCTCCCTCTCTCTGCCCCCCCCTCTCTCTCTCTCTCCCATGAGGTGCTATAGCCCACCTCTCCTACGTGCCGTCCATACTGATCGGTGACTCCGCCTCTTCTTCCGTGCATTAGCATTTGATTGGTTTAGATTAGACGGCTGCCGTCTGCAGCGTGGGTTTGGATGTTAAAAGCTCATTATCTGCTCATGATGAAGTGGTCCTTATATATGAAACACACACACAGAGGCCAGCACAGGTCAGGTATAGAGTGGCTCCGCCCACTATATGACGTCATGTCACCAGTGCTCTATGGGCGGGGCTTCAACCACACTCAGGTCCCTGTTTCGGTTCTGTTCTGGT
>NC_140250.1:23202502-23207502 GCF_949987555.1 Borostomias antarcticus | reverse complement strand
CCGCAGTGAGGCCCATTGCCCCGTTGTTTTGTCAGCTGCAGTGGTCCGTGTCGCACTGAAATGAGTCCCCCGGGAGGAGAAGGGGGGACCGTCATAGACGTGGCGCTCCGCAGAACAGGAATGCGTGTGACGGATGGCAGATAGAGGAGAGTGCTAGATGGGTGTCGGATGGAGGGGTGTGTGTGTGTGTGTGTGTGTGTGTGTGTGTGTGTGTGTGTGTGTGTGTGTGTGTGTGTGGTAACAGAGTATGGGGCGTATACTGTGCCAGCACAACTAACAGGTGAAGCTGTCTGCTGAAATGTCCTCGATTTTAACAGTGAATTAAGAAAAACCTGCAAAGTGAAATAAATGGTAAATGGACTGCACTTATATAGCGCTTTTCCACCTTAGCGGCACTCAAAGCACTTTACAATGGCTTCTCATTCACCCATTCACACACACTCCAATGGCGGCAGCTGCCATGCAAGGTGCTAACCGCACTGGCTTATGGGAAAATGGGATAGGCGGTCCTCTGCGGCCGGTCGACCCGGTCAGGCTCTGTTCTGTCCTGGCCACTGATAGGATGGAGGCACCTGGACGGTCAGTTAGGGCCAAGGCTACTCTCTCCGCCACCTCTGCCCAAGACAGGAAGATCTGCAGCACACTGATGATGACTGGGAATAAGCTTGTGTGTGAGCCCATCTACCTGTACACACTATGACGGACTGTATATAACCATTTGACAGCAGATACAGTATGTTAACAAGTAGCTCAGTAAATAAAACCAACCATTTTTGTAATAAATATTTCAAGAAATTTCTTCACCTTTTATTTCAAAACTGAATGTGTCATTGAATTCCCGAAAACACACGACGGGGTCACCCATTAACCCTGAAGGAGAATGGTGTTAGTTGATGGCATACGAGGTTTGTAGGGGTGCGGAAGTCTGTTGTATGCAAAGTAGGGCTGGGTATTGGCAAGGACCTCAGAATACAACATAAATGTGTGTGTGTGGTGTGTGTGTGTGTGTGTGTGTGTGTGTGTGTGTGGTGTGTGTGTGTGATGTGTGCGTGTGTGTATGTGTGTGTGTGTGTGTATGTGTGTGGTGTGTGCGTGTGTGTGTGTGTGTGTGTGTGTGGTGTGTGTGTGTGATGTGTGTGTGTGTGGTGTGCGTGTGTGTGTGGTGTGTGTGTGTGTGTGTGTGTCTGGTGTGTGTGTGTGATGTGTGTGTGTGTGGTGTGCATGTGTTTGTGCTTGCGTGTGTGTGTGGTGTGTGTGTGTGTGTGTGTGTGTGTGTGTGTGTGTAATGGCAGACTGTCTAGCAGTCATGCTGCGTGGTCATAGGCTGGTGAACACTGGTTCATTCAGAGTTCCCACTGTCAGCTGTTCCCTGTGGTTTTCCCATTTACACCAATTCAACCGGAAGATTGTGATTCAGAACTGAACTGTGATTCAACCAAATGTGTGATCTGAGAGTAATCTGTGATATGAGAGTGATTTGGCATAGATCTGACCCACCAGAGTGATGTCCAGCTGGAAGGAGTGTCAGTTCTGATCAGTTTTATAATATCACCCCTTTATGTCCACATTTCCTACATTTAACTTTTCACTCACATTTGGCGACTACTCCAACATTAACCATAATTCATCATTTTGTAATACCAGGATGGTGACCGGCTAGCTAGGTAGCTGGCTAAACATTTCTGGTTGTTTTGCTAAATGGCCATAGAGTAATTGAGTCCAAGTCGATATAGACACCAAAGCTCATGCCAATACCGTAGCTTTGTCAGTGAAGTTTAGCATGAATAAGCCTGCAGCATTTTGATGTGATCCGTTGCTCAGACCAAGAGACGAGTTCTGCTGTCCAATGAGTAGCTGCCAAGCTAGCTAGTTAGCTTGCTGGTGTGCACCTCTCTAGCCAAGCATGTAAGCTATGTAACAATAAACCAGCCAAGCAGCAACATAATTACATTTTGGAATAATCCTGTCCAGTAGCTTGTCGTTCAGTATATTAAATGCATATACAGTACTTTACAGTATATGCATTCAGTCTGGCTGAATGTGATGTTTTGAACCCACACTGTTTTGTTTTGCTGGATGACTTTTGTTGCTTTTCTCTGCCCCCACAGTAGTCTAATATTACTGTTAGCTACTGCCCTGCTTGACACCTTTGTAACATTTTATATGGATTTTTTTTTTTTGCAGTATGGCCTTTCGAGCTCATTTGTGTGTGTGTGTGTGTGTGTGTGTCCGTGTGTCCATGTGTGTGTGTGTGTGTGTGTGTCTGTGTGTCCATGTGTGTGTGTGTGTGTGTGTGTGTGTGTGTCCGTGTGTCCATGTGTGTGTGTGTGTTTGTGTGTGCGTGCGTGTGTCCATGTGTGTGTGTGCGTGTGTCCATGTGTGTGTGTGTGTGTGTGTGTGTGTGTACCTATAGGCTGCGGTAACACAGGCCCAGTCAGTCCTGTTCTTGGCTCCGGTCCAGTCCTGGCACTCCTCCTAGCGCTGAATAACCCCCCTCGCCCTCTCTCGCCCTCCTCCTCTCCTCCTCCCTCCCTCCCTCCCTCCCTCCCTTCCTCTCCTCCTCTCCTCCTCTCCTCTCCCTCCGTCCATCGACCACCCTGACCAGCAGCCTGGCCAGCAGACAAAGAGACAGAAGAAACTGAAATGGCCGCCCTGCCGCGTCCCCCTCCTCTCTTGTTTTTACACATCATCCGCTTGTGTGTGATAGTGTAACTATATGAGCAGTATTGGGTGTGTGTGTGTGCACGTGTGTGTGTGTGTGACGAACTGCAGATTGGCTCCGAGGTGTTTACAGGTCAGGATAAAGATCTTCAGCGGCCCTCAGCGTAGTTCAGGGCCGGTCCTGGTTCAGCCCGGCAGTCAGGCATACGGGGGGAGACCCATTCAGTCTGCTAATGGGCTTTCTGCTCCCCTAAAACCGGGAGTGAGATTTCATGTGAGATATGAAGGCGTCTGCCCAGCGGGACCATTCCTCTACCCGGCATCCAGGCCGCGGAGCCCAGAGACCCAAGAACACGCACGGGCTGGAATAGGATCAATGACCTGCCAAGAGATGGTGTGTGTGTGTGTGTGTGTGTGTGTGTGTGGTGGGGGCATCGGGGTGTGTGTGTTTGTGGGGAATGGGGATTTGCGGTGTGTGTGTGTGTGTGTGGGGGGGGGGGGGGGGGGTTGGCGGTTGTGTGTGTTGGTGGGGAATGGAGGTTTGCGGGGGGCGGTGGTGCGGGTTGTGTGTGTGTGTGTGTGTGTGTGTGTGTGTGTTAATGCCCAGAGTGAGGTATAGGGTATGGAGATCTATGGAAGGCTGTGGTCTGGGGTTGGCCTCAGAGGGTTAGAACAGGGGGCGGAAAAGAATATATTATAGTAGGTAGTTGAGACTATTGGGGCTGGGAATGAAAGAGAGAGAGAGAGAGAGAGAGAGAGAGAGAGAGAGAGAGAGAGAGAGGAAAGTCCATATTCATTCAAGGACCCCCTCTCCCATGTGGTCTTCTGCCTCTCTGTTCAATAAGCCTTTTTCACCATCTTCATTGTGGTGTGTGTGTGTGTGAGAGAGGTAGGGAGAGAGAAAGAGAAATTGAGACAAAGTGTGTGTGTGTGTGTGTGTGTGTGTCTCTGTTGCACACGGGGGATTTTTCAGGCCGGCCAGTTATTTTTCTCCAACACCCACGGAAAGTTCTGATTGGTGGGAGGCTGTTTAAAAGCCAGAGTTCTGTCCTGTCAGGAAGAGACGCGACCCTGGGACCGGCGTTCTGAGACGGCGTTGCTTGCGTGTCAGCGATTCTGTCAGTTTTCAAAACCTTGTTTTGGTAAGTCTGAGTTTTCATCTATGTCTTGTTACTGCGCCTGCTTTTCACTGCATAGGGCACTTCGCTGTCTTTTCTTAGGTCAGAGGTACGATTGGAGGACTGTCAGGATTGTCAAGTACAGCACTGTGTACTAATTTTAGGATATTCAGGCGTTTCCCCCTCCTCTCCTCCTCTCCTCCCCTCCTCCTCTTTCCTCCGCTTCTCCTCGCTTCTCCTCTCTCCTCTTCTCTCCTCTCCTCTTGTTCTCTCCACATCCCTCCTCTTCATCTTCTCTCCTCTCCTCCTCCTGTCCCCTTCTCTCCTGTTCTCCTCCTCTCTACTCCTCTCCGCTCCTCGCCTCCCCACAGGACACGCCTAGTCAAGCGGAGAATTGATTTTTAAACAGGCAGCACTCTGGGGACCTTAGCACCGGGCCCATATTGGCCTCATTTAAGCTCCATCGCCACGACGATCGGCCCTTTTACACAATGGGATGGCCGCTGTCACGTAGACCCCACCGCTCCCCGCCAGTAGAAGCTTCCCCTCGCTCTCCCCCAGTCCTCAGGGAGAGAGCGGTGTCTTAGTAGCCCTTTGGTCCGAGGGGAGAGCAGAGTACCTTTGGTAAAACCAGACCGGGCAAGGCAAGAACAAACGAGCACAGATAAGTTGTTGAAATGATGCCAAATAGTTGTTGGACTTCGAGCACCTTGGGCAGAGGCAAAGCACCCATTCTTCTCTCCTCCCCTCCTCTCTCCTCTCTCTCTTCTCTTCTCTTCTCTTCTCTTCTCTTCTCTTCTCTTCTCTTCTCTTCTCTTCTCTTCTCTTCTCTTCTCTTCTCTTCTCTTCTCTTCTCTTCTCTTCTCTTCTCTTCTCTCCTCTCCTCTCCTCTCCTCTCCTCTCCTCTCCTCTCCTCTCCTCTCCTCTCCTCTCCTCTCCTCTCCTCTCCTCTCCTGTCTTCCCATCCTCCTGTATTGCAACATCATATCCTCGTGCTGTTTAGACCGATAGGCCCATTGATCCTGTAGTAGCAGTTTGGCGTTCTCCTGCAGCCAAATCGGTTTGAAGTGTTTGATGGTGTGTGTGCGTGTGCGTGTGTGCGTGTGTGTGTGCGCGCGCATTCCAACGCCGTTTGGCAGGAGGACCTGCCCCCCCCCCCCCTCTCTCTCTCTCTCTGAGAGATTAAGAGGTTTAGCAGGTCTGCTGTGTTGTGGGCCTGGA
>NC_140250.1:23177311-23199802 GCF_949987555.1 Borostomias antarcticus | reverse complement strand
GTGTGTGTGTGTGTGTGTGTGTGTGTGTGTGTGTGTGTATGTGTGTGTGTGTGTGTGTGTGTGTGTGTGTGTGTGCATGTGCGCATACCGCCGTGTGTGCCTGTCAGTGGTAATATCGATCAACCATCAATCTCCCCCTCCATCCAAATGTCACGTTTTCCCTCCAGAGGAGGGAAGGAAGGAGGGAAGTAAGGAAGGAAGGAAGGAAGGATAGATGGATGGATGGATCTAGTCCACACCAGACCTTAGACAGACCCAGATCCTGATGAATGACCCTCTTCCAGATCACTACAGTGTGTGAGGGTGGGTGCGGGGGGGGGGGGGGGGGGGGAGCTTCTCAGTCTGCTGCTCACATCCAGACCCCAGCTGAGGAAATCAAACACATGATGTGACGGATAGGGTGACGAATGGATCGTCGGACGGAAGGCCACCCTTGGGTCTGCGTCTTTGCAGGCCCGGTGTATCCTTTGTAGGAGTTATGGACTGCCGCAGCTGTGTGGATGAGGTTGTTGTTGGACCCTTTGTAGGTATCTTTTCACGGTGTGTATGTCTCATACTCTCTCTCTCTCTCTCTCTCCCTCTTTCTCCCTGCCTTCATTAAGAGGTTGTCTTAAGCGTCTTAATGATATTTACATATCTATTATTCCAGCGTTACTAGGAGGAAGCAGCATGAAATCCAGCGCTGTTGAGGACATTAGACAAGCTGCATTCTCACAGTCAACGGATTTACATAAATGAAGAGGTTGATACATGGAGGCAAAGAGACGGATGGAGAGAGGGAGGGGGGAGAGAAACAATGCTAGGAATGTAACAAGAAAGAGATGAAAGAGGAGAAATAATGAGGTGAGAGGGAGGGAGAGAGCGAAAGAGGACAATGGAATGGGAACGCTATGAAGAACGAGGTATTGAATAAAGCACAGAGGCAGAGAAAGAGAGAGAGACAGAATGTAGAGAGAGAGTAGTGTACTATAGAGAGAGAGTGAGAGAGAGAGAGTAGTGTACTATAGAGAGAGAGAGAGTGGTGTACTGTAGTGAGAGAGAGAGAGTAGTGTACTATAGAGAGAGTAGTGTACTATAGAGAGAGAGAGAGAGAGTAGTGTACTAGAGAGAGAGAGAGTGAGAGATAGATAGAGAGAGAGTAGTGTACTATAGAGAGAGAGAGAGAGATTGGTGTACTATAGAGAGTGAGAGAGAGAGTGAGAGAGACAGTAGTGTACTATAGAGAGAGAGTAGTGTACTATAGAGAGAGAGAGAGAGTGGTGTATTGTAGAGAGAGAGAGAGAGTGGTGTACTATAGAGAGAGATAGATAGAGAGATAGAGAGAGAGTAGTGTACTAGAGAGAGAGAGAGTGAGAGATAGATAGAGAGAGAGTAGTGTACTAGAGAGAGAGAGAGTAGTGTACTAGAGAGAGAGAGTAGTGTACTAGAGAGGGAGAGAGAGAGTAGTGTACTATAGAGAGAGATAGAGTGAGAGATAGAGAGAGAGTAGTGTACTAGAGAGAGACAGAGAGTAGTGTACTAGAGAGGGAGAGAGAGAGTAGTGTACTAGAGAGAGAGAGAGTAGTGTACTAGAGAGAGAGAGAGTAGTGTACTAGAGAGAGAGAGAGTAGTGTACTAGAGAGAGAGAGAGTAGTGTACTAGAGAGAGCGGTGTTCTTCAGAGAGAGGAGAGCAGAGGGCCAGAGGACAGGAGGGAGCGGGGCTGCTGGGTAAAGTGGGCTCTGAGGGACAGAGGCAGGTCCTCACATCCACAGTCTGTGATCAATACCGCTCTGGAGCTGCTCATTACTGCAGCATGCCTCCTTCTGTTCGCCCTACAGTCCACCAATGGATCAAATAGTGTGTGTTTGTGTGTGTGTGCACGCGTTTGTGTGTGTGTGTGCGCGTGTGTGTACGGTGCATGCCTGAGCGTGTGCTGTATTCACACGCAACCGAAACACACACACATCTGACTGTGCGTTCTATTCCAAGACTCATTTGGGATAATGTCTCTGTTCAAGAAAGGTTTAGGGGACCGATGTTGCATGCCAATCATTTTGGATAACGCCCAACTCAGCTGCCTCACCGACCCAGTTCTGCCCTGGCCTAAATTTACAACTGGCTTCACGGGCAGTGATTTCTCTTTGAAATAGAGAGTTTAACATGTTTTTTAATGATTTTTCAAGATGCCCATCCACATCCATTGTATGACCAAAACGGTGGTAGAGCAATTATCAACTTTCTCGAAAATGCTAGTTTTGTCAACGTTTTGATCTGAACCATTGTATATAATCATAAGTAACCTTAAAACAGGGCTAAACATGCTTTTTCCCTTTACTACTCCTTTAATGTGCTGCCATCTTTCTTACTGGCGTTCCTTTGTTTTAGTTGGCTCTCAGAGGAATTAATAAGTAAAGGACATTTAGCATTTCCTAAAGTGCGTGCATGTGTGTGTGCGTGTGTGTGTGTGTGTGTGTGTGTGTGTATGTGTGATTGAGTCGGTCAGTGTGTGTGTGTGTGTGTGTGTGTGTGTGTGTGTGTGTGTGATTGAGTCGGTCAGTGTGTGTGTGTGTGCGTGTTTCACTTTCCTCCATAGCTCCCGTGCACTTTCTTTGCCATGCTAATGACAGATTAGCCTCAGTGGCTTCCTTTGGCTTCCCCGCCTCTCCTCTGCCGGATCAACCAATCACAACCATCCTCCCACCCATTTTAACCAATCCCTGCCCTGCGCGGCCACCTTTCAGTCCTCTTAACAGCACATTCCGCACGGCGACGACCCCGAGGAACCTCTCCTCAGAAAGGGACGGAAAAAAAAACATAAAAAAGGGAAAGAAAGCCTCGTTCTTTTCTCCCATTCCTCCTTTCTTCTCCGTCCCTTGGGGATTTCTTTCCATCTGAAAACCTCAGGATTCCCTCGCTCCGCCGGGCCCTGTGAAGCCATGCGACCGGTCAGACGCGGGGTCCGCAGCTTCTCAGAACAGAGGTGAGCCCAGGAACGCCAGGGAGTGAGGGATTCTGGGAAGGGATTAGGCGGAGAATAAGCGAATGTGACACACCTCATTGAACCAATAGAGCGCGTCTCTTAATCAAAGCTATGAGGGGCCCTGATCAGGATGAAGGTGTGTACGAGGGGACAGATCAGGATGAAGGTGTGTATGAGGGGACAGATCAGGATGAAGGTGTGTATGAGGGGACTGATCAGGATGAAGGTGTGTACGAGGGGACAGATCAGGATGAAGGTGTGTACGAGGGGACAGATCAGGATGAAGGTGTGTACGAGGGGACAGATCAGGATGAAGGTGTGTACGAGGGGACAGATCAGGATGAAGGTGTGTACGAGGGGACAGATCAGGATGAAGGTGTGTATGAGGGGACTGATCAGGATGAAGGTGTGTACGAGGGGACAGATCAGGATGAAGGTGTGTACGAGGGGACTGATCAGGATGAAGGTGTGTACGAGGGGACAGATCAGGATGAAGGTGTGTATGAGGGGACAGATCAGGATGAAGGTGTGTATGAGGGGCCCTGATCAGGATGAAGGTGTGTACGAGGGGACTGATCAGGATGAAGGTGTGTACGAGGGGACAGATCAGGATGAAGGTGTGTATGAGGGGACTGATCAGGATGAAGGTGTGTACGAGGGGACTGATCAGGATGAAGGTGTGTATGAGGGGACAGATCAGGATGAAGGTGTGTACGAGGGGACAGATCAGGATGAAGGTGTGTACGAGGGGACAGATCAGGATGAAGGTGTGTATGAGGGGCCCTGATCAGGATGAAGGTGTGTACGAGGGGACTGATCAGGATGAAGGTGTGTACGAGGGGACAGATCAGGATGAAGGTGTGTATGAGGGGACTGATCAGGATGAAGGTGTGTACGAGGGGACTGATCAGGATGAAGGTGTGTACGAGGGGACTGATCAGGATGAAGGTGTGTACGAGGGGACAGATCAGGATGAAGGTGTGTACGAGGGGACAGATCAGGCGGCGCTCAGGAGTAGATCTCAGTGCTCTCATGTGAGAAGCTGAATGACAGTTCAGAAATGGTGCTTGGAGACACGTAGATTCTGGGATGTTTTGTTTGCTGTTTCCTCCCGGGACAGCAGGGGCATGCAATACTGTACCCAGGGAAAGCAACACGGAAATGATACATTTCCTCTCCTCTCCTTTCATCTCCTCTCCTGTCTCCTCTTCTCCTCTCCTCTCCCATCCTCTCCTCTCTCCTCCTCTTCTCTCTTCTCCCATCCTCTCCTCCTCTCCTCTCTTCTCCCATCCTCTCCTCTCTCCTCCTCTCCTCTCCCATCCTCTCCCCTCCTCTCCAATCCTCTCCTCTCTCCTCCTCTCCTCTCCCATCCTCTCCCCTCCTCTCCAATCCTCTCCTCTCTCCTCCTCTCCTCTCCCATCCTCTCCCCTCCTCTCCAATCCTCTCCTCTCTCCTCCTCTCCTCTCCCCTCATCTCCCCTCCTCTACCCTCCTCTCCTCTCTCCTCTCCTCTCTCCTCCTCTCCTTTCCCATCCTCTCTCCTCCTCTCCTTTCCCATCCTCTCTCCTCCTCTCCCCTCCTCTCTCCTCCTCTCCTCTCCCATCCTCTCCCCTCCCATCCTGTCATCTCTCCTCCTCTCTCCTCTCCCCAATCCCCCTGCTCATTTTCAAAAGAACACAGTCTTCTTGCTAGCGTTGTTGGTAGGAGCTGCCTAGGGACTGAAAGCATATCAAGCTACATTGAGATCCACCCTGGCTCAGTGGAGCGAGGGCTAATACTCTATTATCCCATCCCTTCCCCCATCATCATACCTCTATCTTCCCAACCTGGGGATTCTGTGTGGCTGGAGGGATGTCTCCCAGGTTCATGGGGGTACATGATGGTCTTATCTTCTAGGAGATATTGGGAATGGGGGGTGCATTTCCCTTGTGTATGAAATGTGCTATATAAATAGAAATATTTTATAAATAAAGCTGTCTTGCTTTGAATGGAAGCAGAGCATGGAGTGTATGCACAACACAGCTGAGTACAGACACACACACACACACACAGTCCTGTGCCTGAAATAGGGACAATGGTCTCTTTACACACTCGAAGATTGAGATGGCAATTATGTGCTCGTTTGTTTGCTTGTGTGTGTGTGTGTCAGGGTTAGGGATAGGGGGTGTGTTTGTGTTTTTGTGTACATTCATGTGTGTGTAATCAATTTTGTGATTAGTTTGGGGGATTTCATGCATCTGTCGCTGTTTTAGATTTTAGAAAATTCATCCCTCTCTCTCCATCCCTCTCTTCCTCCATCCCTCTCTCCCTTCCCTCCCTCTCTCCCCTGTCTCTCTCCCCTGCCTCTCTCTCTTCCCTCCATCTCTCTCCCCTTCATCTCTCTCTTCATCCCTCTCTCTCTCTCCTCTGTCACTTTTCCCAGCCAAAACAGCAACCATTTTGTGCACACTACTCCTGGCGTACCGACAATACGGCTTTGAATCCGTGCCTATTCAGGTGACCTTGTTGAACCCCCGTTCTCATCTGCCTATTAAAACCCTCCTGGTTCTCTCACCCACAGTGAAGCCCCCCCCCCCTCCCTCCTCCCTGTCACACACTCCTCTACTAACGCACACCTTTATTAACCGTCGCTCATTAGCTCTGCATAACACACACACATACACCGGAGGGAGGGATGAAAGAATAAAAGGGGGAGACGGGGGAGAGAGAGTGAGAGAGAGAGAGAGAGAGAGAGAGAAAGGAAGTAAGTAAGGGGGGGGCGAGAGAGCCCGGGGGCAGAGAGAGGGAAGGAGAGAGGGGGAGGGAGAGAGGGATGGAGAGAGGGGAAGAGTGAGAGGGAGCTGACTCTTCAGGACTTTAGTGCCTCTCCAAATTGGGCGCGTCTCTCCCCAAATTGGGCGCGTAACTGCCCTCTCCTCCATCATTCATTTAGTCCATGTTTTCTTCTCTCTCTCCCCCACTCTCTTTCTCTCTCTCTCTCTCTCCATACCTTTTCCTCTCTCCATCTCTCTCTCATCAATCTCCCACTATCCCTTGCTTTTCCCGGGATTCGTTTATCTATAATTGAACGTGGGGATTTCAGCCAAATTAGCAAAATTATTTTGAAAGAGCTGCTTTTCGCTAATAGGATGGCACTTTCAGGCAGATGTTTTATTGAAATGAGGAGCTTTTAATTCGGTTTAAATTTTTGATTCTATCATTATACTTAGACGGTAGGCAAAGCGTTCCCCCCTTCACTAATGGGGGATGAGAGCTGTAGGAGTGTTTGGTGAGTGCAGCACAAGGTCTCCGTCACATAGAACAGCTGGGCGCAGCTCACTAAAACTGTTAGTAGAGTATCACATGACCGCCTCGGCCCAGACAAAGCCCCAGCACGCCAGACTCCTCCCTCTCTGGTGATGAGTCCTCTCTCTCTCTGGTGCTCTCTCCTGAGGATCACCCCCCCCCCCCCCCCAAGCCCTAACCCTGCCCCCAAACCGGTCTCTACTCCCCAAGCCCTAACCCTGCCCCCAATCGGGTCTCTACTCCCCCGGCTCTCCCCCTCTCCCCCTCATCCCTCTCCCCCTCCTCATCCCTCTCCCCCTCATCCCTCTCTCCCTCATCCCTCTCCCCCTCATCCCTCTCTCCCTCATCCCCTCCTCATCCCTCTCCCCCTCATCCCTCTCTTCCTCATCCCTTTCCCCCTCATCCCTCTCTCCCTCATCCCTCTCACCCTCCTCATCCCTTTCCCCCTCATCCCTCTCCCCCTCCTCATCCCTTTCCCCCTCATCCCTCTCTCCCTCATCCCTCTCACCCTCCTCATCCCTTTCCCCCTCATCCCTCGCCCCCTCATCCCCGGGACTCTCCCAACCCCAGATTCCTACCTGTCCATCTAAGTGGTCGTCTGGTCCTGTGGCTGGCGTGTCCCTCCATCTACCCCCGCCTCTCTGCCTCAAACCTACCCCTCTTCTTACACTCACCCCTCTCTTCCCTTCCCTCCATCCCTCCATCCCTCCATCCCTCCATCCCTCCTCCATGCCTGGTCTCGGCATGGCTGGCATGCAGCGCCAGGGCCCAGCCGCTGTGTGGCTGGGCAGAGCTGGACGGGTGGTGCAAAGTGTGTGTGTGTGTGTGTGTGTGTGTGTGGGCACAGTTCCAGGTTTTGTCAGCAGCTGGATTAGCAGCGCAGCCATTAGCATGCGAACTCCTGTAATGTGACAATATGACAGGGATTACTACTGTATGTCAGGGAGCCGGAGAGAGAGAGGTGAGAGAGAGAGGGGAGAGAGAGAGAGGGGAGAGAGAGAGGGGAGATAGGTGGAAGGGAGGTGAGAGAGAGAGGGGAGAGAGGCGGAAGGGAGGTGAGAGAGAGAGGTGAGAGAGAGAGGTGGGAGAGAGGGGAGAGAGGCGGAAGGGAGGTGAGAGAGAGAGGGGAGAGAGGTGGAAGGGAGGTGAGAGAGAGAGGGGAGAGAGGCGGAAGGGAGGTGAGAGAGAGAGGGGAGAGAGAGAGGTGAGAGAGAGAGGTGGGAGAGAGGGAGAGAGGCGGAAGGGAGGTGAGAGAGAGAGGGGAGAGAGGCGGAAGGGAGGTGAGAGAGAGAGGTGAGAGAGAGAGGTGGGAGAGAGAGGGGAGAGAGGCGGAAGGGAGGTGAGAGAGAGAGGTGAGAGAGAGGGGAGAGAGGTGGAAGGGAGGTGAGAGAGAGGGGAGAGAGGCGGAAGGGAGGTGAGAGAGAGGTGAGAGAGGGAGGTGGGAGAGAGAGGGGAGAGAGGCGGAAGGGAGGTGAGAGAGAGAGGGGAGAGAGGTGGAAGGGAGGTGAGAGAGAGAGGGGAGAGAGAGGGGAGAGAGGCGGAAGGGAGGTGAGAGAGAGAGGGGAGAGAGAGAGGTGAGAGAGAGGAGAGAGGTGGAAGGGAGGTGAGAGAGAGAGGTGAGAGAGGTGGAAGGGAGGTGAGAGAGAGAGGGGAGAGAGGTGGAAGGGAGGTGAGAGAGAGAGGAGAGAGGTGGAAGGGAGGTGAGAGAGAGAGGTGGGAGAGAGAGGTGGAAGGGAGGTGAGAGAGAGAGGGGAGAGAGGCGGAAGGGAGGTGAGAGGGGGAGGTGAGAGAGAGAGGTGAGAGAGAGGGGAGAGAGGCAGAAGGGAGGTGAGAGAGAGAGGTGAGAGAGAGAGGTGGGAGAGAGGGGAGAGAGGCGGAAGGGAGGTGAGAGAGAGAGGTGGGAGAGAGGCGGAAGGGAGGTGAGAGGGGGAGAGACTTAGCTTCCTGAGTCCAGCCTGACCTCACTAGCTCCCGCGCTGCGGCGCTACGGATCAGTCTGGCAGCTCAGCTGTGTCCACCGGTTGAGAGAGGCGTGGCCGATGGGTGTCAATCAAATTTACTAGCTGCCGATTGGATTATTTTAAGGCATTACAGATAAGAAGTGTATTCCGATCTAGCAACACAATAATTACGAACTGTTTAATAGACAAAGCTAGGAGTTTCTAGGAATTCCGCATCCAAAATATGTACACGTGCATATAACTACGAATTAATGAATGAATGAATGAATGAATGAATGCATGTTAATATACCAATGAATGAATGAATGTTAATATACCATAAAGATTTTTTCAATTGATCAGATCAATAATTACTTTCAATAAATCACATTTTAGAACTAATTGCCACGTTTTCATCAGTTCTGGCCAAGTCAATCATTTCTATATTTTCTTCTTTTTTTTTAATGTTTTTTTGTGTGCAAACATTTAAGCAGAGCAGTTAAACTCTGCTCAATGCACTGCAGAGTGAAAACATTGTCTCCCCTGGTCTGGAGAAAGGCTTTCGTTCTGTTATTTTGATATAAAGTTATGCCCGCCAGTTCTGAGGACAGCCAATGTTATGTATGTTTTTGTTATGACACTGATTGGACGGATTTCTAGCGAGTTTCTTGGTCTGATTTACAGTACCAGATGTAGGTTTTGGGGATAAGCCTGGTCATAAATGTATTAATCCCAATCAGATTATTCAATCCACACTATCCACACAACAACCACAACCTAGCAACCGCTCCGCCCAAGACGGCTGTGATTGGTTTAAAGAAATACAGCGTTTCTTTCCCCGTATCCCTGAATGTTAATGAGTTCAGCCAGACCTTCCTCTAGCGCTGACCAAGTGTAAAGCTAGGCCTGGCTATGCGAGACTAAGAGTTGCCAGGTTGATCCGTGTCGAGGAAGAGACGTGAGATTAGGAGATGGGGACTGTCTCACGAGGGTAGTAGACTAGTAGGACTGGGACCGGGAGAGGAAGACATGGATAGAAGAGACAGGGGAGAGGTGTAGAGAGAGGAGAGAGGGAGAGAGGGAGGTAGAGGAGGGACATTGAGAGAGCGAACAGGTCGTGAGAATTGCAGGGTAGGCTGGAACAGAAATTGGAGCAGGGCCAGATAGTTACACGCTTCTAGGCTCTTTTGTTTATTGGTATTGCTTTAAGAAATAATTGTTTGTTGGGGGAGAAAGATAAGAACAGAGTGTAGGTAAAAGAAAGCAAAACAGTAGACAATAGATCATTAGAGACCAAAAACTAAGCAGGGCTGAATTAATGAGTGAGAACAAAAGAATCTGTGCATGTTGACGTATGAATACGTTCAGTTGTGTCCTCACCACCTTGTCCATATTTACTTATTTCAAATCCTGTGAGTTCTTGCTTTCAGATCCAAGAGTTCTCGCTTGTGTATATCGCAAACCCCAGACAATGAATGGGAGGGGATTGAACTATTTTCAGGATCTAGTCGTGTTTCTGGGAGCCGGGCTATAATTTGTCTGTACATCAGTGATGTATTGTGGGAAATGTAGTCTTCCTCACACAGGCGGTGCCAGTGCATACATGTAGGCGCGTGAGTGTGTGTGCACACGTGCTTGTGTGCTTGCGTGCACATGTATGTGCATGCGCACGTATGTGTGTGCGCGTGCACATATGTGTGTGTGTGTGTGTGTCCTGTGCACAGCTCGTACCTTCTACAGCAGATGGGCAGCAGGAAATGGAATTGCACCCTTTATGGCTCTGAGAGATTGGATTTCCATGGAGGCCTTCCAGAGAAATTGTTACACACCCACCCAACAGCACCCTCTTGTCGGGAGTGCAAAGGCACAGAGTCATCTATCGAGTACAACAGCCCTCTCCCAGTAAAGTACTCAAATATGCCTGTTTTTACGATTTAATCATTTTCATTTTGTGAGGAAGAAGTCTGTGATTCGATGAGTATATTCCAAAACAAATATTTGTTTTTGATTCACTTGTTATCTTATTTTGGGAGGCTTTTCTTGGGGGTGGATTAGGCAGTGGATTTGACAAAGCTGCTTGCTAATGCAGCGCTGGCTGTAGGAAAGAAGTCTTGATGGAGGTTCAGCAGATGAGTGGTGAGAGCCCATATAAGCGCGCGCTACGCTGTTCTACCCAGAGGCTTGCGTGACGTGACCTATATGTCCAACGCAAGGCATACTGTAGGTGACAGTCACATGTAGAACATGCAGCTACAGTATGTCATTTTTTATGTTCACTGTAAATTTTTTATGGATATCAAAGCGAGAGAGGGTGAGGGAGAGATAGAGGGATAGAGAGACAGAGGGAGAAAGAGAGAGAGGGGGAGAGAGGGAGGGAGAGATAGAGACAGTAAGAGAGAGAGAGGGGGGGAGAGAGAGATGGAGGAAGAGAGAGAGGGAGGGAGAGAGAGGGAGAAAGAGATAGTCGTCTCTCACCCATCTTCACACTCACTCAGGTGAGCATTCACCTCTGACCCCCTCAGCCTCCTGTTGCCGTGGAAACAACCCGTGTTTAATTGGGTGGGAAACGAGGTCATTTCACACGGACACGGTGACTATCAATAAACTCAAACTCCAACGCTGAAATTCCGCCGGCTGCGGTCGCGGTGCTTTCCGGTTAACGGCCACGGCCGTTCTAGAGCGCCATCCCGTTTCCACCAGATGCGCCGCGGCGCGCTTCAGAACCGTCTCTCCGCAGAGCTCCAGGAGAAATAAGACAGCAGGTCTGTTTTTTTGACGGATGCCGCATCTGGGACGCATCGAATAGTAGAACAAGAGACGGCGAGTTAGACCCCCCTCCAACGGCCTGGCAGAGTATCAAACACAACGCTCGGCCCTGAAGCGCACCCAGGGGGGGTTGCAGCCGCGTGGAGGACGCAACCAAACCTGAGCGCATTCGGACCGGAGTTAGTGGAATTCAGGTGGAAATCTGTTGATATGCAACTGGTTATGCAACTGTGATAAAATGAGATTAACTTGAATTATCCCCTGAGGGGATGGGGGGGGGGGGGGGGGGGGGGTTTGGGTGTTAAATCTGACGTTTTTGTTACATGCCTCAGTGACTGTATGATACAAAAAAAAGAGGGAATATTTCAAATAGCAGCCAAACACGAGCGGTTGGTACCCCAGTGGTTAAATCATTATTGTTGTGCCCTTGAGCAGGGAACACTAGCTCAAAACATAGGAGGCGCTGGATACAATTGTCTGCTAAGCAACCAAATTGGTGCTCCCTCAAAGAGTAAACACTGATTATAAGAAACATTTAGATTAGTAAATTAAGTTACATTTTTGAGAAAATTCACACTGTCCTTGAGCTGGGCATTCAAGCTCTATTTGTGGTGCTCTTGAATGCAAACAGTATCTGTGTGTGTTTGGTGTGTGTGTGTGTGTGTGTGTGTGTGTGTGTGTGTGTGTGTGTGTGTGTGTGTGTGTGTGTGTGTGTGTGTGTGTGTGTGTGCGTGTGTGTGTGTGTCTACTGCGCTTGATTCAGTGGCGAGACGCCACAGTTTAAAGGATGATTTCCTTAGACGACCAGGGAGGAGAGGGGGAGAGAGGAGAGAGGGAGGGAGAGAGAGGGAGGGAGAGAGAGAGAGGGAGAAGGAGAGAGAGAGAGAGAGAGGGGGAGAGAGGAGAGAGGGAGGGAGAAAGAGGGAGGGAGAGAGAGAGAGGGAGAGAGAGAGAGAGGGAGGAATTAAGGGAGAGAGGGAGAGAGGGAGAGAGAGGGAGGGAGGAGAGGGGGAGGGAGAAAGAGAGAGAGAGGGAGGGAGATAGAGGGAGGCAGGCCAGGGGGAGGGAGGGAGAGAGAGGGAGGGAGAGAGAGAGAGGGAGCGAAGAAAGAGAGGGAGGGAGAGAGAGAGGGAGAGAGAGAGAGGAGAGGGGGAGGAAGGAGAAAGAGAGAGTTGGAAAGAGGGAGCGAGCACTAAACTGATTACTGCCGTCAATCAGTTTGCGTTTGCATTGAGTAATTAAAAACAGCGCTAATTAAATAAAGATCAGTGTTTGGCAGCTCATTGGTTATTTTTGCCTCAGTGTGTCCTGGGGGCCGGCTGCACTGCGCTGTCCTTCACAGGCTCCTCCCACTCAGCCAACGACAGCGAGGACAGCACAGCTCTGTTCTCACACACAAACACCTCGCCGTAACGGTCACTCAAATCGCCAATAAGCCCCGTCAACCGTGAATGTGCTGGATACGCGACCGGCTACGCCTCCCCAGTCTACCGTAGCCGGTTAAGGTTAGGGTCAGCGGTCGATGGCTCGGTCGAATGTTCGCCGATCGTTAGTTGAACGGCCCGCAGATCAACTTCGAGGGAACGTTCCGAGTCACTCCCGGCGTCGGTCCGTCTGGTAGCGCGGTCACGCCGGGACCGGAGGAGCGGCCGGCACGGTTCTTGCCGGACCCGGACTGTGAAGAGGCGGGGCTGGGGGAGGAAGTTGTGGGCCTCCGGTTCAAGGTTCACGTCAGACGTCCTCCCCCAACCGAGTCGTCAGCCTTGACCCCGGCCTCACGCCAGACCTCGGACGCCCCCCCCCCCCCCGGGGGTGAGGTGTCGGTCCGGGTCAGAGCGGAGAAAGGAGTGGATTGGTGGAGGGATTACGGCTATAATGGATGCCGGGCGGAGGGGCGGAGGGGACGAGGCAGCTCCCTCGATGACAGGGCGCGCTGACGGGGAAGAGGAGGGTGTGTACCGTCTGTGTTTGTTTTTGTGTGTGTGTGTTTGTGTGTGTGTGTGTGTGTGTGTGTGTGTCATTATGTACTGCTTATGCAAGTGATTGTATTTATGTATGTGTGTGTGTGTCTGTGCGTGTGTGTGTGTGTAGCATGCCGATGTCATTATGTACTGTTTATGCAAGTGATTGTATTTGTGTATGTGTGTGTGTGTGTGTGTGTGTGTGCGTGTCTGCGTGTGTGTAGCCCGCCAATCTCATTATGTACTGCATATATGCAAGTGATGTTATTTGTGTATGTGTGTGTGTGTGTGTGAGAGAGAGAGAGAGAAAAAAAGAGAAAGAGAGAGAAAGAGAGAGAGAAAGAGAGAGAGAGAAAGAGAGAGAGAAAGAGAGAGAGAGAAAGAGAGAGCCCAGGACTATCTGAGATGGAAATGGGAGAATATTGATTCAGAGGTTTTCTGCTATGGCGGCGCCATTCCGGATCAGAGTGACCCAGTTTCCACAGAGCCCGTACTTTTGAGATAATCCCTGAGGAAACTGCCTTTGCAGGGGCTCTGTCTCTGCTGCTGGCTGCCACATCTGTAGTCTGCGCCAGGTAGCCGGCACACGTACGCCCAGACACTTAAGCAGACATGCTGAATCATGTACCGTTGTAAATCCTGCATATTTATTTTCCTCCAAAGCCCTCTCTGTTTTCTTTTCGCTTTTTCCAGCCCTCTATTTATCTCTCTCTCTCTCTCTCTCTCTCTCTCTCTCTTTCTCCCTCCTCCAGCTCCCTCTCTCAGTGACATTTGTCTTGGCTGCGTGGTTTTATACAGGGCTTAAATCATGACCTGTCCCTCGCTGATCCGACTGGGAGCTAATTGGCTCAATCAGGAGAATTAAAAGCAGAGATGGAATCGTTCGCAACACACAGGAAGACAGGAGAGAGGGAGCAGGATAGAGAAAGATTCAAATTCAAATTCAAAGAGAAGAGGAGTGCAAAGCAGTTATGAATGTGGAAGATAGGAGCTCACTAGATAACATGTACAGACTGAGGGAGAGAGAAAGAAGTAATGGTAGCAGACAGAATGAGAGTCACACAGACATAATAAAACATTGAACAAGGGAGGAGAGGGAGGATGAGAGAGAGAGAGAGAGAGAGAAGATGAAAGACAGGAATGGTGTTTTGTGGGCCTACTTGTCTCCCTCAGTTTCATATTGGTGTCAGGGACTATCATTATCTCTGGAGAGTAGAAAGGCTTGTGCTGCCCCCATATCGCTCTCCATTTCTCTCTCTCTTTCTCTCTCTCTCTCAACCCATTACTGTGTCTCACTCACTAGAACTTTCACTAGAACTTTATTGTTCCATAAAGAGGAAGACCTGGCTGGGCCTCCACCCAGGCTGCGGCCGAGAGAGACGAACGTACAAAGACACAGCGGGTTCTGAACGTCTGGACATCCGTGCTTCCGTGTCTCATGGCCATGCGTGTCTGAGGGGGTCCAAGCAGACGTTGTGTACGAGTCTCCAAAGGGCGTAGCAGTACATGTCACACGCGTGTCCCCCCAGGCTCACGCCTGTACTGGGGTGAGGGGTGGGGGGGGGGATGATGAGGGGAGAAGAGAGGGAGGAGGAGGAGGAGGAGGAGGGGAGACGGAGAGGAGGATCAACGGAGAGGATGATCAAGCTATGCTACCTTCATCCAACATCTGGCATCAAATGATCCTTTCATTCCTCTTATACGGAACCTGTGAAAATAATCAAGAAGAATGAGCAAAAGAAGAACGAACACCAGAAGAAGAATGGGAAGAAGAAGAACTAGAAGAAGAAGAAGAAGAGGAAGAGGAAGAAGAAAAAGAAGAAGAAGAAACAGTCAAACTGACAGTTATCCTTTTGTCAGCAGTTCCACATCCCCCCTCGCAGGGAGCCAATGAGAGGGACTTCCTGTCACATCATCGACAAATGACGGTCCTCCATCAAGCAATGCTTTCCACATTACAGAGTAGTCATACTTCATAAGTGGGCCTTCCACTCCCCTGATCAGTCGCTCTGATGGATGGGTGCGGTTGCCAGGTTGAGCGAGTGCCGTTGCAGAGCCACGTGTGGAGGCTTCTCGGAGGGGGAGGGGAGCCGCCAGATGTTTACTCACGCATTCTGAGCTCAGTTGGGAGATGCCTGGGTGGGTAAAACTGCCACTCAGAAGTTTGAAGAGAAGATATTATGGGGAGAATTGACAAAGAATGAATTGCGGCCGCTAATAGCACCATGGACTGCGTGTTATTTGCGCCCGCTATGTGCTCCGTCTTAACAACCTGTTCACTAAAGCAGTTGCGCTAATGATATTCTAACGCAAACACGCCCATATGGTGTTGCAGCTGAGTGCAAATTGCTCCTTGTATGGTAAATTACTATAAATACTGCCCATGCAGCGGTATGCATGTCCCAGGACAAGGGCAGAGAGAAAAAGAAAGATTACATTTTCCGAGAGCGAACTGGAAGTCCTGACGGACGAGGTCCACAGGTATGCCTTAGAATTACAAGCAAAAAAAACATCATACTCACAGCTGAAAACCATATTTGGGATGTAATATCCCAGTCTGTGAGCACAGTTGGTGTTTCCAAATGCAATAGGCTAGTATTGACTGCAAACGGAGGTGAAATTATTTGAATAAAAGAACAAAGGAGAGAATATCATTCAATTCAACTACCAGGCCAAAAAAAGGGCCGTCTTTGTTTTCGTTATTGCATTTGCTTGTCATGTCATCCCAAAATAAATTAGTTTGAGCAGAGCTGTCCATGGGCTGAAGTTGGCCATAGGCTATTTTTCAAACTTTTCATTTAATGTTTGGTCGTTAGCCTAATGATATGGGCCTATTTGTATTTTTGGTCACAAAGGTGTAATTCGATAACTTTATTTGGTTGCAGAGACAGCAAATCATGTGAAATAATGTGCGACTATGTTTTGCCTGACATGTCTGCCCTCATCTGCTCGCACATGAGGCAGGTGGGCAGGTGGGTCCTGGTCATCGTTGGGGTCGATGCAGACCCACATCCATCCAGACCCACATCCATGCAGACCCTCATCCATGCAGACCCTCATCCATGCAGACCCACATCCATGCAGACCCACATCCATGCAGATCCACATCCATGCATCCACCGGCTCTCATGGCAATGTGGTGGACGATGCAGCACACCACAGTACAATGATCTGGCGTACTTTGGGGGGATTATAGCATTGCCCCACCACTACGACTCAGGCCTAAACCAGCTGTTTAAGATGCCAAATGTGCACTCGATCACACCGCGCGTTCTGATGTGAGCCCGATGTACGCCGCCTCTCCAACGTTGATAGGATTGCGCACGCGAGTCTTCAGCCATGGCTGGAGTTGATAGCCGCTGTCACATATGATACCAAAACACATACTTTTCCCCCACATATTCGCAATGAATATTACAGTACAAGCATTTTCTCAAACCCATTTTCTTACCCAGTAACCAGGGATCGTCATCCATGTCGTGCATCATTCCGTACAGACCGCTGTTCCTAGAAATGTATCCGTCGTGCACCGACCTTGGGAATTTGCCAACCACATTTGTTATTATATTACTAGCATTTCACACTACATGGGTGTTGATTGAATGCATTTGCATTCAATCAAAATGTTCATATTCCCATGGTGGTACAATTTGTACGTGAGTGCAGTCAATAGCACCTACAACATCGGGGAAGCCGGCAACGTTAAAGAACTCCTGCTTTGTCTCTTCAATTTCCTGTCTGTTTGGGGGAAATGTGATGTATCTTGCCACTCTGCTAATAATGGCTGGTACACAACAGCCCTGCTGATGGATGGTTGGGATAGTCAGAAGGCACCTGCGATAAGTGTCGTGAAGGAGCCAGAGGCAGAACAGTGTTGACAGCAGTTGGACAATGCCAGCCAGGTATTGCATGGGATCTCAGGCTCAATATCATTCTTGATTTCATCAAGTAGAGCAGGAATTGCTTGAGCGGACAACCTGTATCTCCGGATGATTCCAGTCTCGCTTAAATCAAAAAGTGATATTCAACTTTGAAACATTCTCTCACGAGCACACCTGGCATTACGATGCCTTCGCCTGGCTATAATGACTGCTGCCATGACACCCCTTATAAATGCGTTTCAATTACCACCAACTCTCTGAAGACGCAAATAATTTCACTTTAACTGCATGCGGCAATTAGCGACGATCTTTGTGAATTGGACTGTTTTTGCAATGAGGCTCATTTGCATAGAACTGGGCACATTTTCCGCCCGTATATTACCTCATTTAAATATCCGCAAATAGCACAAGCGCACAGAAGCGCTATGATGATGGCAACGCAGTTAGCACGGTATTTCACCCGTTGCGAGTGCTTTGTGAATAGTAAGGTTTATTTTGGGGTTATTTGCACAGGTATAGCGGCAGAAAAACCCGTGCAATGTCTTTGTGAATTAGCTCCTATGTTTGTGTGGCATACAGTGTTGTACAGCCTGTCACATTTTGTTATGCTAAGTGAAATATCTTTTTGGCTATGGCATCTTTCCCAGCTTGAAGGGTCAAATAAATCAACATCGAAATCTAATGGGGAGTTTACCGACCAGCAGGGGTTGCCAGGTTTGTGACATTCACCAACGCAAAGTAATGAGGATGGAGACAGGAGGGAGAGCAGAACTGACATTTTGAGGCCCCTCAACGACTTTGTGTCACATTAGTGTATTCTAGACGCGTTCCTTACGTCCGGCCTGCGCAGAACATCCCGTGTTCTTCAAACGGAGCCGTGCGGTTCCGCCGCGGACCCCCACCGCCAAGCCGGGCCTCGCTGTTCGTCTTCCACGCCCTCGTTTGCCTCGGCTCGTCTTCCGGCCTGGCGGCGCGCCCCCCTCCAGCGCGCCTCCGCAGCGGTCTCAGGCGAGCCGTTCCGATTCTCAATTCGCTCCTCTCCTCCAGCGCCGCCCCCTCAGCTCCTCCAGACGTCCCCCCCCCCCTCCCCCCCGTCAGCTTGACTGCAGCCCAAGTTTCCCCCCGACTCGGTTGCCAGGTTTTGCTCCCCCACCCCCCTCCCCTGCCCAGGCACCAGGTAAGCCCAGCAGCCCTGCCAGGAACACCGGAGCACGTCTCTCTGAGGGAGACTCACCAGGGGAGATAATGCAGCATCACCGAGAGAGACACAAACGAGAATATGTTTTGTAGATAATGAAACGCTGACTCACTAATCCTCGGAGGCAGTGCGATTGTTCTGTAATGTGTGAATAAGCCATACAGATAACAGTGGGTACACGCTGCGATTACTCCATGGTTGTAATTACCTCTTCATCTGGCGATGTTTAAAAAAAAAAATCTGTTTCTTGTATTGGTTTATTATAATGGTCCACTACTAGGCTACTACCTTTTTTTTTCTAAGAATGATTTATTTGTCATACAGACAAATCTTACAGATCTGACTTGACAAAGACCTAAGGGTCTAAAGGTTGTTGTTGGTTGTTGGAATAAACGCCACTTATTTGCACTCATGATTGCCCCGGTCTTGGTGTGCGGGTTCTATTCCACTTTTTCATGATTACCTGTCAACCCAGCACCTAACTCCTGGATATGCATATGACTACACCGTATTTTCATACAGCATGCACAAGTGCACTTGACTCAAACATGCATGTATCTCTCAACTCCTTTCCCTTTCCCATCCAAAGACACTTTTATGACGAATGTTCTGTCTATAAACTCCTTTTGAAGCATTAATAGCCTAAGTACAGGGTCCAAAATTAACACCCGCAAAGCACCAAATGTGGATAAATTTTCCCTTTGGTGATTACATCATAGATGGCTTGTTGTAACTGAATTATTGCACCAAAATCATAGAAATATAAGATATCTTCCTTGATGGCTGGGAGGAAATCACTTATATATAGTCCCTGTCCCTGAATATAGGATACATAGTCCCTGTATCACTGCTATGCTCTTTACTAGTTTACCCAGAGGCCTCATCACTGCATGCTATTATGCACATGGACTGACGCGAGCCCAGGAACACAAGCTGGGGTCCTGCCAAACAAATGGGCTAAATGACCTCCAGGTTGGTTTTCAGAGCGAAGGCGTGAGGTCACCGATAACAAGGAAACCCTCCACCGAGGGGAAGGAGAATGGAAAGATTGATAGCGTCAAACCAGACAGATTTGTGGGAAGTGGAGTTTCTTGAGGATGGCTTTAGTATGACGCTAATGTCAGTCCTATGACGCTAGTGTCAGGTTTTATTCAATGTGATACCTTGTTATCTCAATTAAATGTAGTACTGAAAACGTATAATACTATATGTGACACAAAAACACTATTTATAGTTTTGGCTGGTAAAAAAGCTTGGTGGAGAGATATTTTCATTTGCCAGTCCCCTTGGCAGGTGAGCCAAAAAGCTACTTTCGGACACCACCAAAACTGTAGACCCCCAAAACCGTAGACCCCCAAAGACTGGACAAAAGTTGTTTCTGCAGCCCACACAATGTGTAAGATCTGTCTGACAGAGAGTGGCGGGTAGTCTAGGCTGTGCGGCGGTCTATCTAGTCTCCATGCACAGTTAGCTGGCTGTTGAGTGAGGGAGAGTCAGGGAGAGAGAGATTAGGGACAGGGTGAGTGGGCCGTCGATCTGCCCGGGAGAGGGGAGAGCGCTGAGGGTACTGCGGGGCGGCTGAGGCCCCCGGGGGATTGGTTGAGGAGGAACAGCAGAGCGCCAAGCAGGAAACCCAGAGCACAGCTCACTTCCTGTCTTATCGGGCTGCTCCATGGAAGGACAGAGCGTTTGATTACAGGCCTCTCTCTCTCTCTCTCTCTCTCTCTCTCTCTTTCTCTCTCTCTCTCTCTATCTCTCTCTCTCACTCTCTCTCTCTCTCTTTTTCACTCTCTCTCTCTATCTCTCTCTCTCTTTCTCTCTCTCTCTCTCTGCCTGTTACATATTTCACACACACGCACACACACACACACACACACACTTGTCCACAGTGCCTCCAAATGTTCTGCTATGCCTTACCATATGGGCTTACAGTACTAATGTTGAGAATCACATCAGCCTGATTTCTTTCTAGTTTATCAGAGATTAGGGCTCTGTTGAACCATAGCCGCATTTCACACATGCACACACACACACACACCGACACCCACACACACACAACCACCCCACCCCCCCCCAACCCCACCCCACACCAACACACAAATACTGTAAACACACACACACGCATTTGCATATAAAATTAGTGAGAGCTGCTTGACCTCGAAGGGAGGATGCGATTGGTTTAGGGACTGTCGTGGACGTGGAAGATGGGGCTCTAAAATGGAATCAATTTCCTGTTGGGCTTATCGGGCGCATCTGATTGACAAGCGGGTGCCAAGCAGCCGTCAGCTGTCATGATTTAAACGCGGAGAGGAAATGAGACACCGGCCCGTTTGCTCTGAATATCACACAATGACACAGAGAGGAAGAGAGGGAGGGAGGGGGGGGGGGAGAGACATCCAAATGTGACCAACTCCCCCCCCCCCCCCTCTCTCTCTCTCTCTCCATGTCACTCTCTCTCCTCGCTCTCTCCTCCCCCCCCTCTCTCTATCTCTCATTGTCTCTCTCCTTCTTTTTCTCTCTCCTCTCTCTGGGTCTCTCTCTCTTTTTCTCTCCCCTCTCTCTCTCTTCTTCTTCTCCCTTCGGTGTTTCTTGAGTGATCTTTATTAATGTGACCGTGTTGATACTGTAGTAGATGGTATGAGAGGAAAACGTACTGTAAGACTGTCCTGTCTGTGTGACTGGTGTCTTCAGCTGCACAGTCCTGTCTAATAGCTGACACTGTCTCTCCCACAGCACAGCCAAGCATGCTCCAGCAGAGAGAGAGAGAGAGAGAGAGAGAGAGAGAGAGAGAGAGAGCGAGAGTGTCTGTGTGTGTGTGTGTTGTGAGAGAGAGAGAGAGAGAGAGAGAGAGAGAGAGAGAGAGGGAGAGAGAGAGAGGGCGAGTGTCTCTGTGTGTGTGTGTGTGTGTGTGTGTGTGTGTGTGTTGTGAGAGAGAGAGAGAGAGAGGGAGAGAGAGAGAGGGCTAGTGTCTGTGTGTGTGTGTGTGTGTGTATGTGTGTGTGTGTGTGTGTGTGTGTGTGTGTTGTGAGAGAGAGATAATTTGGAGGAGGCTGGACTCTGTCTGCATGACGGACAGTTATTCCTCTCCTCGTTAATCTCTATTTAGTTCTGCATTGGAGAGGAGAGAGAGAGGGGAGAGAGAGGAGAGAGAGAGAGGAGAGAGAGAGGAGGGAGGGGTAGAATGAGAGAGAGAGTGAGAGAGGGAAGGAGGAGGGAGAGGGAGAGCTGGACAGGGAGAAGGAAGCAGAGGCAGATTAAAGATAGCTGGGTATGAAATTGGGAGAAGGAGAGAGAGAGGAGGGGGAGAGGAGAGAGAGGAGAGAGAGAGGAGAGAGAGAGGAGGGGGAGAGGAGAGAGAGAGGAGGGGGACAGGAGGATGAAGGAGATGGAGATTGAGGATGTGGAAACCTGTAAGATGGAGAGAAGGGGGGGCAGAGACGGAGGGCTGGAATGGAGAGACAGAGGGGGGGTGGAGGGAGGGAGAGAGGAAAAGAGACTTGCCGTTTGATCTTAACCGGATTATTTTTTGCTCACTGTACATTTATTTCTTTGATTCCTCTCATATTTATTCATGTGCATGGCTGTGCCCTGGAGCCAGTAGACAGACAGACAGACAGACAGACAGACAGACAGTCAGACAGACAGACAGACAGACAGTCAGTCAGACAGACAGACAGTCAGACAGTCAGACAGTCAGTCAGACAGACAGACAGACAGACAGACAGACAGACAGACAGACAGACAGACAGTCAGTAAGTCAGTCAGTCAGTCAGTCAGTCAGTCAGTCAGACAGACAGACACCCCACTCCTCATATCGCCAGCAAGCTAGCCAGTCACTCAGCTGGTTAGTATGACAGCAAGCCAGTCAGCCAGCAAACCAGTCAGCCAGCAAACCAGTCAGCCAGCAAGCCAGTCAGCCAGCAAACCAGTCAGCCAGCAAACCAGTCCGGCCAATCAGTCAGCCAGCCAGTTAGCCACTCAACCCCACTCCTCAGTCAGTCAGCGATGCCGTCAGTCAGACAATCGGTGCACCGGCTAGTCGACCGGCCAGTCAGCCGGTCAGCCAATCAGTCAGCCGGCCTGTTAGCCCGGTCGGGGCAGGGGGCCGTGTCACTGTCCCTCTGTTTAAGGGCCTGGTCGATACGTACCGGCGCCATGCTGGGGGGACATCACTGACCCTCTGCAGGACTGTGTGGTAGGTCTGCCCTGGGGGAGGACGCAGGGACACACACACACACACACACACACACACACACACACATGAACACACACACATGAACACACGCATGAACACACACATGAATACACACACACACAGGCAGGAGGACGCAGGGAGACACACACACACACTCACACACACACACGCATGAACACACACATGAACACACACACACACACACAGGCAGGAGGACGCAGGGAGACACACACACACACACACACACACACACACATGAACACACACATGAACACACACACACACACACAGGCAGGTCTTTCTTT
>NC_140250.1:23162914-23170414 GCF_949987555.1 Borostomias antarcticus | reverse complement strand
CTGGTGAACTGTGAGAGACAGAGAGAGAGAGAGAGAGAGAGAGAGACAGAGAGACAGAGAGAGAGACAGAGAGAGACAGAGAGAGAGAGAGAGAGACAGAGAGAGAGAGACACAGAGAGAGAGACAGAGAGAGAGACAGAGAGACAGAGAGAGAGAGGAGAGACAGACAGACAGATGGATTGACACACATGGAGTGATAGATACTAAAGAGACGAAGAGAGAGAGAGAGAGAGAGAGAGAGACAGAGAGAGAGAGAGAGACAGAGAGAGAGAGAGAGAGAGAGAGAGAGAGCGTGAGACAGAGATGAGCAGATGAAGAGGGCGGGAGAGGACTATAGTGAGCTGGGATGTGTGTTTGACCTCGCCGGCGTCCAGAGAGATCTGCTGGAACGTGTCTTTGCAGAGCTTTAAGCCATGCGGGTCACATTCATAGCGCTCCATATAGCAGAGTGCTGCTCTACCCACACAGCCATGGAACACTGCACAGCATGCACACACACACACACACATACACACACACACACACACACACACACACACACACACACACACCCACACACACACACACACACAGGGTGTGTGTGTAAAGAGTGTGTACAATGTATGTGTGTTTGCTTGTTTGTTTGTTTGTTTGTTTGGGTGTTTGTGTGTGTGTTTAAACAGTGTACAATGTGTGTCTGTGTGTGTGTGTGTGTTTAAACAATGTACAGTGTATGTATTTGTGTACTTGTGTGTGTGTTTAAAGTGTGTACAGAGTGTTTGTGTATATAGTTGGGCTCAGGCTGGAAGCCCCTCCCTCAGGCCCAGTCACCCAGTGAACCATGAACCATAGATTCTGCCCAATTACCCCAGGGTCAGAGAGACCTATAGCACAGACCTGCTATGGCTTTGCCAGTGGGTCAGGCCTATGAACAGAGCTAGAAAAGAGAGAGAGAGAGAGAGAGAGAGAGAGAGAGAGGGAAGGGGAGAGGGGGGATAGGGAGAAAGGGAAAGAGGAAGAGAGAGAGAGAGAGAAGGGGAGAGGGAGTGGAAGGGAGGAAGAGAGAGAGAGAGGGAAGGGGAGAAGGGGACAGAGGGAGGGAGAGAGAGAGAGAGGGAAGGGAAGAGGGGGAAGAGGGAGGGAGAGAGGGAGAGAGAGAGAGAGAGAGAGAAGGACAGAGGAATGATGAGATGTGATACAACGAGAGAGAGAACCATAGCAGACTGCGGGTGACATGTTTTGTCCTCCCCGTGATCATTGGCTGTCCTCCTGGCCGGTAGATGCCAGTGGCCACGCCCCCATCTGATAATTACTCCTCGTTAGCGGAGACGCCGGAGAGACGGGGCGAATGAGAGACAGGGAGGGAGGAGCCAGGAGAGGTGGAGGGAGGAGATGAAAAAGCAGAGGGAGACGAGAGAGACCAGATAATGGGAATTTGATTACGGGGGACAGAGAAGCAGTGGGTGGTGACAGCTCTGTGTGTGTGTGTGTGTGTGTGTGCGTGTGTGTGTGTGTGTGTGTGTGTGCGTGTACGGTGAATCCGTGGGCTAATTTACAGTATGTATGCATCTCAGTGAATTTATTCTAGCTCAAGGCTCAGTATTTATTGCCTGGGTTTAGTGTCACACAAAGGACACAGCAAAACTATGTGGGTGATCACACACACACACACACACACACACACATACACACACACACTTTCCCCTCCACGCCTCCAGATAACCAGGATTCCTGCCCCCTTTGTCCTGAGTCCGTGACACCAGGTGTTCATGTACGTGGGAGGTGTCAGCGTTGGGGTGTGTGATGCTGCCTGACAGGTCAGTAGAGCTGACCGCATTCAGAGAGAGAGAGAGAGAGAGAGAGAGAGAGAGAGAGAGAGAGAGAGAGAGAGAGAGAGGGAGAGAGAGAGAGAGAGAGAGAGAGAGTGGGTGAAAGAGAGAGAGAGAGAGAGAGAGAGAGGGTGAAAGAGAGGCCTTCATTTTAAAGCGCTTTGGATAAAAGCACTATATATAGTAAGTGCAGTCCATTTATCATTTACCATTTACCAGAGTGAGAGAGAGAGAGAGAGGGAGAGAGAGAGAGAGAGAGAGAGGGAGAGAGAGAGAGAGAGAAAGAGCCCCACTGCTCGTCCCCAGCAACAAAGTATGTGACCAGAACCTTAGAGAAGCAGTGGAACAATGGATGATGGTGGAATTTAAATCTGTGTTCGAGGAGAGGAGAGGAGAGGAGAGGAGAGGAGAGGAGAGGAGAGGAGAGGAGAGGAGAGGAGAGGAGGGGAGAGGAGGGGAGAGGAGAGGAGAGGAGAGGAGAGGAGAGGAGAGGAGAGGAGAGGAGAGGAGAGGAGAGGAGAGGAGAGGAGAGGAGAGGGGGAGAGGGGAGGAGGGGAGAGGAGTTGAAAGGAGGGGAGAGGGGAGGAGAGGAGTTGAAAGGAGAGGAGGAAAGAGAGGTGCGCTGTGCTGAAGTGAGAGAGCAATTCGTGAGGATGGAGAAAATACAGGGATAGGGAGAGGGAGGATTATAGGGTTAGAGAGAAAAAGAGGGGTGGTAGAAGAGGAAAGAAGAGAGAGAGAGGAAATGGGGAGAGAGCAATAGAAAGAGAGAGAGGTACAGTAGAGTGGAGCGGGGGAGGTGTGGAGCGCAGTATTCCTCCGGCAGGGGGGGAACATTGATTTTCCTGTCTGCTGTGGGGATGTGGGAAATGTCAGCCTCTAATTGAGTTGATAAAACCGTTTGAGTTTCAGACGTAAATATGTTTTCCCACAAAAGGCCACTGCATTAGACAACTCCCACTGGGAGGTCTGTTAGAGGAACGCTGTGTGGGTGTGTTTGTGGGTGCGTGTGTTTGTGTGTGTGTGTGTGTGTGTGTGTGTGTGTGTGGGTGTGTGTGGGTGTGTTTGTGTGTGTGTTTGTGTGTGTGTGTGTGTTTGCGGGGAGTGATGTGAAATGCATGTGTGGAAAACCTGTTTCTTTCCTTATGCCACTCTTCAGGCCTTGGTTCTGTAGTACTTTGAGCACGTCGCTTCTGTTAATAAGGTGCAGTTGTGCTTCATGTTAAACAGACTCACCCAGGTTCACCCAGTAAATCTGGCCTTGTTGTCTTCTTCTTCGTATGGGGTGGTTGTTATTGTCCTCTCCCCCCAGGTTCAGGGCCGAGGGACTATCCTTTTACCACCCTGAGCCTGGTTGAGGGGGTCACCCGAGCTATATATCCGGACACACCCCCAGGAGCCATGTCATCGTTTCGTCATCCACAACCGTCAGGCCACGCATTCTGTTGGGTGTCTGATATACCGGCGGCCGGGATGAAATCACGGAGTCTGGAGGTGTTCGCCTCCCACTCTGCACGCCAGATGTGGTCCGCCCATCCTGCCTCGCTGATGTTAAGATCTCTGCTTTGCTGCACAAAAGAGTGTCTCGACTTGAGACGCCGGGGAGGCTCCGCTGTTGCAGTGAGCCTGTCATGCAGCAGGTGGTTAGGCTCCACGGCCCGGCAGGCGAGACGTACTGTGGCTCCTGTGTGGCGGAGGCCAGCGGGCTGGAACTTGCAAGGATGGGAAGGTTGTCCACAGGAGTGGGACGCAGGCATCCTGTCACGATGCGCAAGGCTTCGTTGATAGGCAGTTGATGAGGCAGGTGTGAGCGCTGCGACACCATATTCCAATATTCACTGGTTGAGTAAACCAGGGCTGCCTTACGCAGTGTTTTTGCGCCGGCGCCCCAGACGGATCGGACCAGTCGCCTCATCAACACCAAACTGTGTTAACTTAACAGCTGTTAACTTCTTGTGCAGTGACTCGAGATGTTGGCAGAACGTGAGTGACCTGTCCAGTGTCACGCCGAGATAGGTTGGTTCGGCGCAGCATGGCAGGAGTGTTCCATCGATGTGCACTCGGAGCTCACGTTTGGCTTCCTTGTTGTTAAGGTGGAAGGCTGCCGACACCATCTTTGCCTCGCTGAGCTTCAATCTCCATTTCTGGAGGTATGCCGCTAGTGTCTGCATGTCCTGGCTCAAGGTCTCGTCCACGGCCTGCCAGTCTCCAGCGGAGGACACCAGCGCAAGGTCGTCTGCGTAGGCATACTTCCTGGAAACTGTGACCGGCAGGTCGTAGCTGTAGATGTTATAAAGGAGGGGGGCCAGGACAGATCCCTTGGGGACGCCATTCTTAAGGCGTCGCAACCTGCTTCGCTGTCCGCTCCGGTGGTGAGGTTAAAGCTGCGGTTTCGGACAAGCTCCATGATCATGCTGACCATGTGCCTGTCTGGCAGCAGGCGTAGCAGCTTGTAGGTGAGGATGTGGTGCCATACGGTGTCGTAGGCAGCCGTCAGGTCTATAAAGACGGCTCTTTTTGGCCAAAAAGCTGTTCTCGATGTCTTGAGTCATCAAAGTGACTTGATCTACGGTCATCTCCCACATCGGAACTCGGCCTGCTCCTGTGGGAGCAGCGGGTTGATGATTGGTTCGACGCGGGCGTAGATGAGACGCGAGGATCTTGAAGGGGATACATAACAGAGATGGGGCGGTAACTCTTGGGGTTCCTTTCAGGCTTGTTCGGCTTAGGGATCGCGACAAACTTGGGCTCTTCTCCAGATTTTGGAGATCTTGAGTTGGCGAAAGCAGGAAGAGAGGAACGCTCTTAACCAGGACTTCAAGGCAGGTGCAGCATGGAGTATAAGCTCCTGGCAGATAGAACCAGGTTCCGGGGCTTTCCCTGGCTTTACATGCTGGAGGGCAGCAACGACCTCCTCCGGTGTGAATTCACCGGAGATATTTCCGCCGCTAGGAGTCCAGAGATCAGACACTTCTTTTGCCACGAGATGTGATGATTTGCAGTCTTTGTCCTCGTATGTCCCACTGTTCACAAAGTGAGATGCAGTTTTGTTTGCAGAGATGAGGCAGAGTCACGGGGGGAGTGTCTAGACCCATCAGTGAGGTTGGTAAGGAAGCTCCATGCCTGGCGGCTGGAGTGTGAGAAGTCGATGGAGTTAATGGCCTCCTCCCAGCACTCATCCCCTTTGGCTGAGTCTTGACAGCAGGCCTCGTGTTATGGAACCTTTGAGAGAGGGGGAGAGGAGGGAGGGGAGGGAGGGGTGGAGAAAGAGTGAGAGAGGTAATTTCCATGGATGGAGGTAAATTAATAAACGGTGAACTCTCCCTTCTGGTTTGGTGATTGATACGAGAGAGAGAGAGAGAGAGAGAGAGAGAGAGAGAGAGAGGGGGGGGGTCATTCCATTAAAAAATCAGTCCAATGTCAACACTGTGAAACAGAACAGATGTCTCTCATTCACAGTGTAGCTCTTAGGTGGATGATGAAATACCCTGGCTGTTAACGGCCTGTCTGACATTTGACTGGATCACCATGGAGGACGCAGATATGGGATTGAACATTAGCTGATTTTCCAGCCAGGAACGAAGATCAGAAAAACAGGGAGAAAGACACAGAGAGAGAGAGAGAGAGAGAGAGAGAGAGAGAGAGAGAGAGAGAGAGGGAGGGGAGGGGGATTGTATATGTGAATGCAATGGGAAGATACTGCTTGGCGTTGAGATATCTCTAAACCAATATGCATGATCTCTGAGGTTATAGAATGTCAATGGTTTTGATCTGAAATTCCTTTCCACAGTTATGTGATCGAATTTCATATGGCTTATTTTGTTTGTGTGTATCTTTGTGTGTGTGTGTGTGTGCGTGTGTGAGTGTGTGTGTGAGTGTGAAAGAGAGAGAGAGAGAGAGAGAGAGAGAGCAAGAGAGAGAGAGGGAGAGGGAGAGAGGGAAAGAGAGTATGTGTGAGCATATCAACAGAAGGGAGCCTGCACTGATAATTAGACAGAATTCCACACATCTCTCCATATCCACATGACTCTCTCTCCCTCTCCACCCCAACCTCTCTCTCCCCTGTGTCTCCTGCATGTACATGGGATGCCTACTAGTAATTAAGAGAAGTAATTAGGCATACACCCACATATTCATACAGGGAGTTCAGACAAACACGCAGGCGCATGTACACACGCGCACACACACACAAATACAATTCAGCTCTGGTAATTAAGGGTATTAATTACAAGCATAGTTGTCCCTGTGAGGACGATGAATCCCTTACAGCCTGGCACTCAGCAGGACTCTTTTAACTCTCTCTCTCTCTCTCTCTCTCTCTCTCTCTCTCTCCCTCCCTCTCTCTCTCTCTCTCTCACACACACACAAGCACACAGACACAGAGTGTTGTAAACACAGTGCTTAATTAGTTCTAGATTCATTATTGGCCATGGGTTAACCTTTGTCACCGTGGAGGAGCGAGACAAAGATGACAGCTCATTTGAAATTGAGCTGTTTGTTATTTCTGAAGTCCTCTGAAGCACTTTCCTACTGAAGCGCTCTCTAAACACACTAGATGTACGAGCCTTGGTTAAAGTAGAGTGATATTGTGTTCATAACAACATCCTGAGTTTCTGACTTCTTTCTACCCGTACAGCCTTCACCCTTTTTAGAACCTGACTCTTTTCTCCACTGTAATGACGAAGCCCTCCGGATTCTCACTGGAACTTTTTTGGCTGTCTATACAACTAAATCAAAGAGGCAGGCCTACATAAAAACCCTGCCAGCTAAAGATTTTTTTCTGTATATTCTGAACACTCAGCCCCAGTGGCGAGCCCAGAAGTTTTAAGATGGGTGGACTTTTATGGAATAGGGCCACTATTTTGTCAATCGACCATATGGAAGTGACGGCCCAGAGCAAATTGTTTAATTGCAGAGTTCTCCTCATGGTTACGCTAGAACTTTACAAGACTTATTTATGTCAAGAAAATAAACTAGCTAAGCTTTACTCAACTGCAGTTTTTCACATGAAAGCCACTTTTCCTTTAATGAGCTAGCCTTGAATTAGCATGCAGGCAATAGTTATTTGAGCCAGCAGTTATTCCCAGCTAATGAGCTAGCCTAGCATAGCATAGAGCAAGTTACTACAGCTAATGAGCTAGCCGACGATGTCAGAGCACATGTAGTTTGTAGTTATTCCCAGCTAATGAGCTAGTTTAGTGTTAGCATGCACAGTAGTTATTATTTATAGCTAATGGGATAGCCTAGCTGTAGCAAGCATACTCTAGTTATGCCCAGCTGAGCCATTCCAAAATGTCAGACTGCTGGTGTGTTTCATTATGATAGAGTGTCTGGCATCTCTACCGAGCATCGGAGCATAGAATATACAACAGGACAACCACGACACAATACCACAACACAACAAAACGCGCGATAGCTCTCATTCACAGGTGATCACCCAAGCGGAGTCATATGTGTACACAGCCTGCCGCGCACTGCTTAATGTATAATTAATAAATCAATATGAATCTTGGCTCTTGAATTATTTTGGAATTATCCAATGTAAAGTTTAATCGGGATATAATGGAATATCGAATGGTTCATGCTTCTCTCCTCTATATTGAACGGATCTAAACACCTCCCTCCTCCTCCTCCTCCCTCTCCTCTCCCCTCCTCCCCACCCTCCCCTCTCTAGTGGACGGCTGCACCGACT
>NC_140250.1:23150649-23152714 GCF_949987555.1 Borostomias antarcticus | reverse complement strand
TCACCCCCCCACTCTCTCAGTCCCCCCACTCTCTCACCCCCCCCACTCTCTCAGTCCCCCCACTCTCTCACCCCCCCACTCTCTCAGTCCCCCCACTCTCTCATCCCCCCACTCTCTCAGTCCCCCCCACTCTCTCACCCCCCCCACTCTCTCATCCCCCCCCACTCTCTCATCCCCCCACTCTCTCAGTCCCCCCACTCTCTCACCCCCCCACTCTCTCACCCCCCCCCACTCTCTCACCCCCCCACTCTCTCACCCCCCACTCTCTCATCCCCCCACTCTCTCAGTCCCCCCACTCTCTCACCCCCCCACTCTCTCACCCCCCCCCACTCTCTCACCCCCCCACTCTCTCAGTCCCCCACTCTCTCCGTCCCCCCACTCTCTCACCCCCCCCCCACTCTCTCACCCCCCCCACTCTCTCACCCCCCCCACTCTCTCACCCCCCCCACTCTCTCACCCCCCCACTCTCTCACCCCCCCCACTCTCTCATCCCCCCACTCTCTCATCCCCCCACTCTCTCACCCCCCCCACTCTCTCACCCCCCCCACTCTCTCAGTCCCCCCACTCTCTCAGTCCCCCACTCTCTCATCCCCCCACTCTCTCACCCCCCCCACTCTCTCACCCCCCCCACTCTCTCATCCCCCCACTCTCTCACCCCCCCCACTCTCTCATCCCCCCCCCCACTCTCTCACCCCCCCCACTCTCTCAGTCCCCCCACTCTCTCACCCCCCCCACTCTCTCAGTCCCCCACTCTCTCAGTCCCCCCACTCTCTCACCCCCCCACTCTCTCACCCCCCCCCACTCTCTCACCCCCCCCCTCTCATCCCCCCCACTCTCTCATCCCCCCACTCTCTCACCCCCCCCACTCTCTCACCCCCCCCACTCTCTCAGTCCCCCCACTCTCTCAGTCCCCCCACTCTCTCATCCCCCCACTCTCTCACCCCCCCCACTCTCTCACCCCCCCACTCTCTCATCCCCCCACTCTCTCACCCCCCCCACTCTCTCATCCCCCCCCCCACTCTCTCACCCCCCCCACTCTCTCATCCCCCCACTCTCTCACCCCCCCACTCTCTCACCCCCCCCACTCTCTCAGTCCCCCCACTCTCTCAAACTCTCTCATCACTCATAAACTCTCACATATATATATATATATATATATATATACATAGAAATACACATATATATGTATACATAGAAATACACAGAAATATGCTCCCTAATTTGCGGACGCGCACACACACACACACACACACACACACACACACACGCACACACACACAGCACAACTCACAAACTCTCTCATCACTCATAAACTCCTACACACATACACACAGAGAAACTACATTCACAAACTGTCACATCACTCACAACTCTTGCATACACACATTCTAACTTGGACACACACACACACGCACACACACCTCTTTTGGGGTGGGGTTCATTATTTCATTAATGGCGGCTTGCACGTCAACCTTCATTCTGCCATCCTTCTGTTCCTGGGCGGCCAAGCATGCCAGCTAACATGCGGAACAAATCTCTCTCCCTCTCTCCTCCCCTGTCTCCTCCCCCACTCCTCTCCTCCCCCAGCACTCCCCCCCTCTCCAGCTAATAACTCTGTTTAGGATGTGATTCACCTGCATCAGAGCCTCTCTCTCTCTCTCTCTCTCTCTCTCTCTCTCTCTCTCTCTCTCTTCTTCTATGATTAGTCATCACAGTCCCACGCTCCACGTTTACCCCTGCTGGTCAGCTGTGAGGGCAACAGGTGGCCGCTGGCACACGACAGGACACCAGCAGGTCATTCAGATTGAAGATGATGATGGTAGAACGTGAACATGCAACACCTGGTTTCCCAAGAGAAGAAATAGTCGCGCACGCACACACACACACACACACACACACACACACACACACACACACACACACACACACACACACACAGAGACAACATTCTTTTTAGATCCCAAACGGAGATTGAGATCTGAATGTGGCTTCCCTATAAAGTCTTAATAAATGAAAGGGGAACGTCTCAGTCACATGTGAATCTGTTTGTGTGACACACCTCAGC
>NC_140250.1:23138149-23140649 GCF_949987555.1 Borostomias antarcticus | reverse complement strand
GGGAGGTGAGGAGGAGGGATGAATGAGGAGGAGGGGGGTGAGGAGGAGGGATGGATGAGGAGGGAGGTGATGAGGAGGGATGAATGAGGAGGGAGGTGAGGAGGAGGGATGGAGGAGGAGGGAGGTGATGAGGAGGGATGAATGAGGAGGGAGGTGAGGAGGAGGGAGGTGATGAGGAGGGATGGAGGAGGAGGGAGGTGAGGAGGAGGGATGAATGAGGAGGGAGGTGAGGAGGAGGGATGGAGGAGGCAGGGAAAAGAGGACAAGAGAGGAGGGGAAGGAGGACGCAGGGTGAGTGGAGGGAAAGCACAGGGCACAGGCTTTTTGGAAGTTTCTATTAATGATCTCTCTCTCTCTCTCTCTCTCTCTCCCTTTCTCTCTCTCCCAACCCATTACGATATGGATTATTAAGGTTTCTCTGCAGGAGGTGTGCTTTGATGGGCATGGCCTGCTCGATCTTCACAGTCTCACTCACACACACTCAGGGTGTGTATTTATCGCGGTGGGCCGTTGTAAAATGGGTGTCTGCTGCAGGCTGAAGTGTGTGTGTGTTTGTGTGTGTGTGTGTGTGTTTGTGGGTGTCTGAGAATTGCATCAGCATCAGTTGATTACATCTGCTCCATTACGCTCATCTTGCTCAGAAAACAACTGTGCCCGTGTGTGTGTGTGTGTGTGTGTGTGTGTGTGTGTGTGCACACGTGTGCGTGTGTGTGTGCGTGTCTCAGTGTGTGTACATAAGTCCTCACAAGTGTAAGCCAGCCTAGACTGAATCCAACATCCATCCATATGTGAGAGTGCTTTGCTTCTCTCGTTTCCATTCCCTCCTTTTTTTTCCTCCTCTCATCGCTCTCTCTCACCTTTGCCGCCAGTTTGCCAGCGGGCGCGTCGCTCTTCCGCAAAACTTCCCTCGCTCGCCGTCCGACGGGAGACGCCCAATGATCCGAATATCCCGGCGCCGTCCGAAATTCATTAATTTGCCGTTTCCACCCAACGCTCAGTCACCCGGAATAAGCCGTTTGGAACCGCCTGGTGAGATAGACCTCCACCCAGCCGGGACAGGCCTGCGGATGACTGATCACTACGCTTATCAACAGACTCACCCACTCGTTTAATACAGACTCTCCACTCTGGTTCCCGTTCAGACGCACACACACACACACACACACACACACAGACACACACATGTGTGCGCGCTCGCTCCAGTTAAAATAACCTAGTAAAAGCTTTCACATACAGACACGCACACACACATGCATGCACACAGACACACACACACATGCATAAAGTATACTATGGCCATCTGTATGCAAAGTGACCTTGTGAAGAGTCACTCTCAATAACATTTTATTTCATCACATACCGCTGCAGTGGTGCTTGGAAAGTGAAAATGATTTACAGACACCGTCATTATCTCCTCCGTATGGTAGGAGCTCTTCCACCTGATGTTGCTGGCTGCTTTTAATTGTAAGAGTCAAGAAATAAAAAAATATACAGGAGAATGTTGGCTCGTGGCAGAGAGGTTTTCTCACGCCTGATCAAACCTGTTATGCTCTGAAATGGGCTCTGCTGTTATTCTGGTGTCAGTCTTGGACAGTGAGTCAGCTAAGTCAATGCAGAGATGCGATGTGTGTGTGTGTGTGTGTGTATGTGTGTGTGAAACACACATTTCACCTGCACTGCAGAAATATCCAAGAACTAGAGAAAGACTGCATGAGATAGGGAAGAGGAGGGGGAGAGGGAGAGAGAGAGAGAGAGAGAGACGTGTTGATAAATTTGGTTCCTGCCGTTCTCACTGATCAGAATCAGATAGCGCATGGTCATGTGTAAAGAGAGGAGGGGGGCTCACAGAAGAGGAGAGGAGAGAGAGAAGACTAGAGAGAGAGAGAGATGGAGGATAAGAGATGAGAAAAGGAAGCATGTGGCAGAGAAAGGAGGACTGGCGGTTAAGAGAAGAGAAGAACAGTAAATGACGGAGAGAGAGAAGATAAAGGAGAGAGAGAGAGGGGGGAACGGGAATGGAAGAGTGGCAGAGGTCAAAGGAGCAACAGGGGAGGAAAGGTCAGCGACAGCGTCCAGAAAAAGAGACAGAACAGGTCTGGAGAGGTAAAGAGAGGGCAGGAAGGAGGTGGATGATGGATGGAGTAGGCGTGGCACTGGCTGAATAAAAGGAAGAGGGAGAGAGAGAGAGAGAGAGATGAGAGGAGGAGTAAGTGAGAGGGTGAATGGGGGAGAGGAAAAAGGATGGAGTGAGGGGTGAGTGGAGGAGAGAGAGAAGAGAAAGAGAGGTCTGTGTGGACAGAAGGAGTGGGGTAGGAGGAGAGGGGAGGGGAGAGTAGGAGAAGGAGAGAGGAGGAGAGAGGAGGAGGAGGGGAGAGGAGAGAAGGAGGAGGGGATAGAGGGAGTTGCCGGGGAGGTGAGGGGAGAAGAGAGGAGAGGGATTTATAGTTTGGGGGAGGGCTGGGTGGATCTCTGATTCACTCTCCTCCCCTAGAAATAAGGA
>NC_140250.1:23115649-23125649 GCF_949987555.1 Borostomias antarcticus | reverse complement strand
ATTTTGTTCCGCCACTGTTCCCACGGCGCCGCTGCATTAGGTAACCCGTGGTGACCGCCGCGGCGACCAGGGTGTGAGTGAAACAAAGCTAAATGTTTAAGCGCGTGAACGCTGCTCGTTAATCACGGAGCCCGGGCGCCCAGAGAGGGAGGCTGTGATGAATGAACTAGTGGGCCTGCTACCCAAGACCTAACAGGCGAGAGGGAGGGAAGGAGTGTGTGTGTGTGTGTGTGCGTGTGTGTGTGTGTGCACGTGTGTGTGTGTGCGTGTGTGTGTGTGTGTGCGTGCGTGCGTGGGTGGGTGTACAATGGAGAACAATGCAAGGAAAAAAAAAGACAGTCAAACGACAGCACATGATGGCACAGAACAGTAGACTACAGTAGAGTGTGTCCAGAAGACGGACAGAGACAGACAAGCAGGCAGGCAGACAGACAGATAGACAGTGAGACAGACAGGTAGACAGACAGACAGACAGACAGACAGGCTGGGAGACAGACAGACAGACAGACAGACAGACAGACAGATAGACAGGCTGTGAGACAGACAGACAGTCAGACAGACAGATAGACAGGCTGTGAGACAGACAGACAGGCAGACAGACAGGCAGGCAGACAGAGGGGAAGGGAGAATAGGGATTAAACGAGGGAGAGATGGAGTTAGAGAAGAGAGGTAAATGGAGAGGGGAGAATGGTAAATGGACTGCACTTATATAGCGCTTTTATCCAAAGCACTTTACAATGGTCTCTCACTCACACACACATACCAATGGTGTGCAAAGTGCTAGCCTGCTCATTGGGAGCAATTTGGGGTTCAGTGACTTCAACATGTGGACAGGAGGAGGCGGGATTCGAACTGCCGACCCTACGATCATTGGACGAGCCGCTCTACCACTGAGCCACAGCCGCTCCGCAGAAATGGAAGGATTTGCACGAACATCAGCGCGCGCTTGGGGAGAGCTGAGGCTTTCGTCATTCACTTTGAAGTTTGCTCCACTTCTGTCTGCCTTACATAACAGCAACCCCAGGGGCACGAGAGAGAGAGGGGGGGGGGGGAGGGGCGCGAGTCGAAACGGGACGCTTCTGAACGCCAGGGCCGATGCCTGATTGGTGGAGAGGTAGATGCTCAGGTGGCGGCCGGTTGGCAGCTCTGTGCATCTTTACAGCGGCTCTGGCGACGACCGACGGGAGTGATGTCACACCGCCGCCCGCCTGCACCGAGTGTTGCTATGGCGATCAGAGGTTCTGCGCTGGAATGTTGCTCTCCGGAAACATTGTGTGTTTCTGTGTGTGTGTGTGTGTGTGTGTGTGCGTGTGTGTGTGTGTTTGCTCTCCCCTTTGCTCTCTTTCCCTCTCTCTCTCTATCGCTCTCTCTTACACACACACTCCCACACTCACTCACACACACAAACACACACACACACTAACACACTCCTGCTCATCTTCCATCTGCCAGTAATTGGGGCAGCATGGTGGGGGGTAAATGACTGAGGCTAATTTACATGGATTTACGTGGAAGGGACTTCCTGCACCCCCCCCCCCCCCCCACCCCTCCCCTTCTTTCTAGCCATCCCTGTCTCTTCCTCCTCTCTTACTGTATCTCTCTCTCTCTCTCTCTCTCTCATCCTCCCTCTCTCTACCCCTCCTTCACCACATCTCCACATGCCTCCTACTGTAGGTCGTTAGGTGATGAGATAGGGTTCTACAGCTGGCACGCTGTCTCGGAATGGTAGAACCCCGTGGAACCCGGTTCTCCCAGCTCTAACCCAGTATCTCCACCTGCTCCAAGTAATCCACCAGTCAAGCGTTGGGTCAAAATATCACTTTCTTTTTGTAAAAAAGACTGACAAAAGAAGCTTTTCCAGCCCATCAAATGATTGTTAAGTGCCGTGTTATAATAGTTCAAGCATAGATTTTCGGCGTGAAATGTGTAATTGTTGCCGATGTTGATCTTTAACACAGGGTTCGTATTATCGGCACTTGAGCTATTTTATTACACTACGGATAATGGTTGCCACTTAGGAGGTCCAGAGCTATTGTTCTCCTTATTCTACCCTCTCCTCCTCCTCTCCTTCTTCTGCTCTCTCCATTCCTGGAATTGGTCATCAGTGTAGAACAAAGGACGGATGAGTTTTCTAACAAGCAGCTTTACTTTTCTTAATGGCCGCCCTCCATGGCAATAATTACCCCCTGGATCTAAAAACACACACGCACATATTGGTTACCAAGCAACAGGCAGCACAGCTGGGGGGTTGAGGGAGTGTGCGTGTGCGTGTGTGTGTGTGTGTGTGCCTGCGTGCGGGCGTGTGTGTGTTTGTTTGTGTGTGTGTGTGCGTTTTAAAGGCTACATTAACTTCCCTTTGTTCACCAATAATGCTCCTCCATTGATTTGATATGTGGTCTTTCTGAGAGCATTCTTCAACTCTTTCATCTCTCTCTCTCTCTATCTCTCCTTCTCTATTTATCTTCCTCTTTCATCGCTCTCTTTCATTCTCTCTCTTTCATTCTCACTTTCTCTCTTTATCTCTATAGTATGCATGCTACCTCTCTCTCCTTCTCTTTCTCATTGTTCCTTGTCTCTCAGTAGGGCAGGTGATTTGTCACATGTCTTCTTAACAATGGTTGTCACTTAATAATCCATTGAGTAACTGGCTGGTGATCACTCACGATAACTCTAGCACAGCAGCGAGCCTAGGGACCCATAGTGTGTGTGTGTGTGTGTGTGCGTGTGTGCATGCGTGTGTGTGCATGTGTGGTGTGTGTGTGCACAGAGCGCAGTGTGAGAGACGTCACAGATGTGGTTGGTGACGAGAGCACTGGGAGCCACTTCCACGGAAACCCTCGCTCCACTTTGACTCCCAGCGCAGCAATTCACAGCTTAGCGACGAGTGCAGAGTCATCACGTCACCAACGCGTGCCCCTTTACGGGCTCCTGTGCGGTAGCGTTAGCATTTTTACCGCCGTAGAGATGGGATGGAACCCAGGAGATGGCAATGAAGATATCAGTAAACGCCTACGCTTGACAGGAAGTAATTGTCCCTTTGTTTTACTGTCCCTATAATCCACAGATGAAGCGGAGCTCTGTGTGTAGCAGGAGAAGAGGCAGGTTTGAGCGCATGACTCGGGGACTAACGGGTCACATAGGGGGTAAACGTTCCACGTCTAAATCATAACAGGGCCCTGTACTACGAAGCTAGTTCAACATCACCAGGATAACGTTTCGCTAGCTCGCTGGAGTAAACCAAACAACCGCAATCACGGATTAACGGTACTACGACGGTGGCTATCAGCTCGTTAAATCGACCCAGCTGGTCCAATCTAGCTATGAGCGCGTTCACTGTAAAAAGGGAGGAGGTACAGTATTATTTGCACGAAATGACCAATGGCAACCTTAGTATGGGTATTTGGACTCTCCTCTCCTCCTCTCCCCCTCTCCCCTCTCTTCTCTCCTCCTCTCCCCTCCGTCTCCTCATCTCCCTCTCTCCTCTCCCCTCTCACCCTCTCCTCACCTCCTCTCCCCTCTGCCCTCTCCTCCTCTCCTCTCTTCCCCTCTCCTCTCTCCTCCTCTCCCTTCTCCTCCTCTCCTCCTCCTCTCCTCTCTCTCCCTCTCCTCTCCTCCTTTCCTCTCTCTCCTCTTCTCCTCTCCTCTCTCTCCCTCTCCTCTCCTCCTCCTCCTCCAAGCTCCGTCCACCACATTATACACAAGAGGAGCAATAGAAATATGAACTGTATTATCCAGCCGCAATTCAGCTGCTGCTGCTGTCAAGCACAGGAAGGAAAGCTGACAAAATATTGCCTGTGTGAATGTGTGTTATCAATATCCTCATGAACACGAGTAGGCTATCTCTAACATGCGGCCATATATTTTTATGCCGTGTAAAGCAATTGTAGCCTAGGCCTGCTCAGTATATCTTATTCTTTTCAGCGTCAAACCATGTGACCCTTGCAAGGGACGCTTAAATAAAGCGAGAATAAGCTATCATTTATTTGATTAGTTTCAGGTTGGGGCAGACAGTGATGTGGTGTCTCTATACAAGGAGTTTAGAACTCAAGATTAAGATAAAAAATACAGAAAGATGTGGTGGCATGTTTGCCTACTGTATGTCAATGAAGCAGGCTACTATCTGAATTAAATGTGTTTTGTTTTGTGACGTTGGTTATCGATTGATGTAGGCTGCTTGTAAACGAGTTGAACGAGCCCTTGAAGCGACGCGAGCGATGCAGTGACATCTACATAAACAAAATTCAAACGATGGCAATTCCTATACGCCAACGTTTAGCCAACGGGACAGGTTGGCAAACAAGAATCCAGGTTGGCAAACAAGCAACCAACGCATCCCCGACGCTCAAAAGTTGGCATTCCAACGTCAATACAACATATCCCCACCGGCAATAAAGAGGGTGGCACAACATTGGTTGGTTTAGTGTTTTGTAAAGATGGCTCAATAAAGAGCATCAAGTCAAAAGTCGTTCTCTCTCTCTCTCTCTCTTTCTCTCTCTAAATTGTTTGATGTTTTCGTGTTACATACGTTTACATTGCCAAAGCAAGTGTGAAATAAAACAAAAATGTACACTTAAAGATATACTCTCTCTATCTCCCTCTCTCTCTCTCTTTCTCTCTCGCTCTCTCTCTCCACTTAGTGCAGTGGGTTGGAGCAGTCTCATGTAGTTGTCTATGCACGCCTGTATTATAGATGGACCCTAGCCTTGAAGCATGCTTGCCTTCACATGATAATGAGTCTTTTATGTACAGTATGTACATGAGAGACGCATGACATGTCTGGGCGGCAGTACAGTGTTCTGACATGGAGGCTACACTCAGATAAGCCTCTTCACAGCAGATCTGAGTGCAGCTTCATGTACAGTAGAGATTGTGTGTGTATGCATGTGAGAGAAACAGAGAGAGAAACAGAGATAGAGAAAGAGAGAGTGTGTGTGTGCGTGTGTGTGTGTGTGCGTGTGTGTGTGTGTGTGTGTGTGCGTGTGCGTGTGTGTGTGGCACTCAAATTAACCCGCTCACAGCACACATGAGTGCAGTGTGGTGCGCAGTACAGTAGAGCGTACAGTAGAGGGTCATGCGTAGAAATGGTGATTATGCGGTCTGGTTCACAGAAAAACAGACAAGCGCTCCATTTAGCATCCAGGGCAGCCCTCTAGCCCGGGGGGAGGGGCGGGGCGCGACGCCGCGCCACACCGAGTTGCGTCAGAACGCACACCCCCGCGCTGGGCGGAGAGGCAGAGCAGAGAGCGAGCGAGAGAGATGCCTCCTCTAAAAAGGGAGGGTAACACTTTATAATAATGATCAGTTATAAGGCATTTATAAAACATTTGTTAATAATGAACTAATCATTAACAGATCATTTATAAACATGTGTAAATGATTCATAAATGATTTGTAAATATACTAGTTAAACATTCACAAATGATCTGTAGATGATTTATAACACATTATCAACATTGTAAATGATGTGTTCAACATTAATTAATGTTAGTTAATATGTAGTAAAACATTTGTAAATGATTTTAAGAATGCCTTATTTATTTGTTTTTCATGTTATCAAATGATTTGTTAAACATTTACTAAAAGTCTACAAATCATTTGTAGACATTATTGCAGAAATAGTTGGATGCAGTTAAGACCTGGCTGTTATGAAGGCCTGCTGTGTACGCTTCTGAAAAGTACGCTAATACTATTTACTCTAGTCTTTGTTAAGATGAATCTGCTGATAAAATGCTTGTGCACATTAGAGTGGTTTACGCACATGACAAACTGGTATGTATTCAGGAGAGATTTGCACTGGTATTATTTGAGGAGTTGAAATCGGATTATTTTGAAAATCAACGTCATCTCTGCTGTAGAGAATTTGGAACCAGGTTATATTTACTATGAAGACTTTGCTGTTATTTGGATGGATCCACAAAATGCCTCGCATTAGGCTATTGACACGGAGCACAATAATGTTGACGCGAGACTAGCATTGCACTAAATGGTAAATGGACTGCACTTATATAGCGCTTTTCCACCTTAGCGGCTCTCAAAGCGCTTTACAATGGCCTCTCATTCACCCACTCACACACCAATGGCGGTAGCTGCCATGCAAGGTGCTAACCTGCTCATTGGGAGCAATTTGGGGTTCAGTGTCTTGCTCAAGGATACTTCGACATGTGGTCAGCTGGGATTCGAACCACTGACCCTTCGATCATTGAACGACCCGCTCTACCAACTGAGCTACAGCCACCCCCACTAGACTATTTGTGTTAGCCTATTTGTGTGGCATATTGGCATTGGTTTATTGTTGTTGGTTTTCGCTTTAGGTTGGCCTTTGTGTGTTGTTGCTATGGTATGGTACAGTAGGCCTACATGCGCCTCAACGGTAGCCTGTTGAATACAGGTAAATAAACACTGTGTGTGCTTCTCTGAGTATGATATGGAGTCTCTTGTGCTGTCACATCCTCTATCTGTTCACCTCCTCCCTCCTCTATCTGTTCACCTCCTCCCTCCTCCACGTGTTCACCTCCTCCCTCCTCTACGTGTTCATCTCCTCCCTCCTCTACATGTTCACCTCCTCTCTCCTCTACGTGTTCACCATCTCCCTCCTCTACGTGTTCACCTCCTCCCTCCTCTACGTGTTCACCTCCTCCCTCCTCCACGTGTTCACCTCCTCCCTCCTCTACGTGTTCACCTCCTCCCTCCTCCACGTGTTCACCTCCTCCCTCCTCTACATGTTCACCTCCTCCCTCCTCTACGTGTTCACCTCCTCCCTCCTCTACGTGTTCACCTCCTCCCTCCTCCATGTGTTCACCTCCTCTCTCCTCTACGTGTTCACCTCCTCCCTCCTCTATGTGTTCACCTCCTCCCTCCTCCATGTGTTCACCTCCTCCCTCCTCTACATGTTCACCTCCTCTCTCCTCTACGTGTTCACCATCTCCCTCCTCTACGTGTTCACCTCCTCCCTCCTCTACGTGTTCACCTCCTCCCTCCTCCACGTGTTCACCTCCTCCCTCCTCTACATGTTCACCTCCTCCCTCCTCTACGTGTTCACCTCCTCCCTCCTCTACGTGTTCACCTCCTCCCTCCTCCATGTGTTCACCTCCTCTCTCCTCTACGTGTTCACCTCCTCCCTCCTCCATGTGTTCACCTCCTCTCTCCTCTACATGTTCACCTCCTCTCTCCTCTACGTGTTCACCTCCTCTCTCCTCTACGTGTTCACCTCCTCCCTCCTCTATCTGTTCACCTCCTCCCTCCTCTACGTGTTCACCTCCTCCCTCCTCTACGTGTTCACCTCCTCCCTCCTCTATCTGTTCACCTCCTCCCTCCTCTATGTGTTCACCTCCTCCCTCCTCTACATGTTCACCTCCTCCCTCCTCCATGTGTTCACCTCCTCTCTCCTCTACGTGTTCACCTCCTCCCTCCTCCATGTGTTCACCTCCTCTCTCCTCTACATGTTCACCTCCTCTCTCCTCTACGTGTTCACCTCCTCCCTCCTCTACGTGTTCACCTCCTCTCTCCTCTACGTGTTCACCTCCTCTCTCCTCTACGTGTTCACCTCCTCCCTCCTCTATGTGTTCACCTCCTCCCTCCTCTACATGTTCACCTCCTCCCTCCTCCATGTGTTCACCTCCTCCCTCCTCTACATGTTCACCTCCTCCCTCCTCCATGTGTTCACCTCCTCCCTCCTCTACGTGTTCACCTCCTCCCTCCTCCATGTGTTCACCTCCTCTCTCCTCTACATGTTCACCTCCTCTCTCCTCTACGTGTTCACCTCCTCTCTCCTCTACGTGTTCACCTCCTCCCTCCTCTATCTGTTCACCTCCTCCCTCCTCTACGTGTTCACCTCCTCCCTCCTCTATCTGTTCACCTCCTCCCTCCTCTACGTGTTCACCTCCTCTCTCCTCTACGTGTTCACCTCCTCTCTCCTCTACGTGTTCACCTCCTCCCTCCTCTACGTGTTCACCTCCTCCCTCCTCTACGTGTTCACCTCCTCTCTCCTCTACGTGTTCACCTCCTCCCTCCTCTACATGTTCACCTCCTCTCTCCTCTACGTGTTCACCTCCTCCCTCCTCTACGTGTTCACCTCCTCCCTCCTCTACGTGTTCACCTCCTCCCTCCTCTATGTGTTCACCTCCTCCCTCCTCCACGTGTTCACCTCCTCCCTCCTCTACGTGTTCACCTCCTCCCTCCTCCATGTGTTCACCTCCTCCCTCCTCTACGTGTTCACCTCCTCCCTCCTCCATGTGTTCACCTCCTCCCTCCTCTACGTGTTCACCTCCTCCCTCCTCTACGTGTTCACCTTCTCCCTCCTCTATCTGTTCACCTCCTCCCTCCTCTATGTGTTCACCTCCTCCCTCCTCCACGTGTTCACCTCCTCCCTCCTCCATGTGTTCACCTCCTCCCTCCTCTACATGTTCACCTCCTCCCTCCTCTATGTGTTCACCTCCTCCCTCCTCTACGTGTTCACCTCCTCCCTCCTCTACGTGTTCACCTCCTCTCTCCTCTACGTGTTCACCTCCTCCCTCCTCTATGTGTTCACCTCCTCCCTCCTCCACGTGTTCACCTCCTCCCTCCTCTACGTGTTCACCTCCTCCCTCCTCTACGTGTTCACCTCCTCCCTCCTCTACGTGTTCACCTCCTCCCTCCTCTACGTGTTCATCTCCTCCCTCCTCTACGTGTTCACCTCCTCTCTCCTCTACGTGTTCACCTCCTCCCTCCTCCACGTGTTCACCTCCTCCCTCCTCCATGTGTTCACCTCCTCTCTCCTCTACGTGTTCACCATCTCCCTCCTCTACGTGTTCACCTTCTCCCTCCTCTATCTGTTCACCTCCTCTCTCCTCTACGTGTTCACCTCCTCTCTCCTCTACATGTTCACCTCCTCCCTCCTCTACGTGTTCACCTCCTCTCTCCTCTACGTGTTCACCTCCTCCCTCCTCCACATGTTCACCTCCTCTCTCCTCTACGTGTTCACCTCCTCCCTCCTCTACGTGTTCACCTCCTCTCTCCTCTACGTGTTCACCATCTCCCTCCTCTACGTGTTCACCTCCTCCCTCCTCTACGTGTTCACCTCCTCCCTCCTCTACGTGTTCACCTCCTCTCTCCTCTACGTGTTCACCTCCTCTCTCCTCTACGTGTTCACCTCCTCCCTCCTCCATGTGTTCACCTCCTCTCTCCTCTACGTGTTCACCTCCTCCCTCCTCTACGTGTTCACCTCCTCTCTCCTCTACGTGTTCACCTCCTCCCTCCTCCACATGTTCACCTCCTCTCTCCTCTACGTGTTCACCTCCTCCCTCCTCTACGTGTTCACCTCCTCTCTCCTCTACGTGTTCACCTCCTCCCTCCTCTATGTGTTCACCTCCTCCCTCCTCTACGTGTTCACCTCCTCCCTCCTCTACGTGTTCACCTCCTCTCTCCTCTACGTGTTCACCTCCTCCCTCCTCCATGTGTTCACCTCCTCTCTCCTCTACGTGTTCACCTCCTCTCTCCTCTACGTGTTCACCTCCTCCCTCCTCTACGTGTTCACCTCCTCCCTCCTCCACATGTTCACCTCCTCCCTCCTCTACGTGTTCACCTCCTCCCTCCTCTACGTGTTCACCTCCTCTCTCCTCTACGTGTTCACCTCCTCTCTCCTCTACGTGTTCACCTCCTCCCTCCTCCATGTGTTCACCTCCTCTCTCCTCTACGTGTTCACCTCCTCCCTCCTCTATGTGTTCACCTCCTCCCTCCTCTACGTGTTCACCTCCTCCCTCTTCTACGTGTTCACCTCCTCTCTCCTCTACGTGTTCACCTTCTCCCTCCTCTATCTGTTCACCTCCTCCCTCCTCTACGTGTTCACCTCCTCCCTCCTCTACGTGTTCACCTCCTCTCTCCTCTACGTGTTCACCTCCTCCCTCCTCTACGTGTTCACCTCCTCCCTCCTCTACGTGTTCACCTCCTCCCTCCTCTACGTGTTCACCTCCTCTCTCCTCTACGTGTTCACCTTCTCCCTCCTCTATCTGTTCACCTCCTCCCT
>NC_140250.1:23100649-23110649 GCF_949987555.1 Borostomias antarcticus | reverse complement strand
AGTCAGGATACCCTACAGGAAGTAGGGAACAGTCAGGATACCCTACAGGAAGTAGGGAACAGTCAGGATACCCTACAGGAAGTAGAGAACAGTCAGGATACCCTACAGGAAGTAGAGAACAGTCAGGATACCCTACAGGAAGTAGGGAACAGTCAGGATACCCTACAGGAAGTAGAAAACAGTCAGGATACCCTACAGGAAGTAGGGAACAGTCAGGATACCCTACAGGAAGTAGGGAACAGTCAGGATACCCTACAGGAAGTAGGGAACAGTCAGGATACCCTACAGGAAGTAAAGAACAGTCAAGATACCCTACAGGAAGTAGAGAACGGTCAAGATACCCTACAGGAAGTAGAGACCAGTCAGGATACCCTACAGGAAGTAGGGAACAGTCAGGATACCCTACAGGAAGTAGGGAACAGTCAGGATACCCTACAGGAAGTAGAGAACAGTCAAGATACCCTACAGGAAGTAGAGAACAGTCAAGATACCCTACAGGAAGTAGGGAACAGTCAGGATACCCTACAGGAAGTAGGGAACAGTCAGGATACCCTACAGGAAGTAGAGAACAGTCGGGATACCCTACAGGAAGTAGAAAACAGGCAGGTACCCTACAGGAAGTACAGAATAGTCAAGATACCCTACAAAAAGTACAGAATTGTCAGGATATATGGCATTCAATATAGAGGAGTGAGAAATAGAGATTTTGAAGGTCTCTCACAAGCTAAATATCTACAGTTAGAAGGGATGTTGAGTAACTCCTGGCCTCCACTCTGCACACCATATTAGTGTTCTGTTTGGCCTTCAACAGTGTGAGGGCTGAGGTACTGATGGTTCTAACGGGGAAGAATTCAATAAAGAATTCCCTTGCTACTGGAGTATGCAAACAGGGAGAAAACCAGCAGAAGTTGAGTTTTGTTCAAAGCCTGTGAGATTTTTTTTTTCCAAGTAGTTTTACCTTTTTTCAGCAAGGGAAGTAAGACTGAGATAATGCGTCTGTATTCCAAGTGAGCTCTGGACAAGATAACAGCAGTAGAAGGCCTATACCATGAACTACTCTATGCGCTGAGTTTGCTCTTAATTGACTAGCCCGGAGAAATAAAGGTGAAATACAAAATAATAAAAAGGGAAAAAAAACTTTTCACATCTAATATTGTTTTTCAGTCGATGATGCGAACCAGAACCTCTCTCTATTCCCTGGACCAGGTCATCTTTCTGTCTCGTTCCAGCTTCTACAGTCGCTGACTATCTAGGTCAACGCAGTACAGCTGAGCTCAGCATTAGCTTGGCTTGGCCTGGCATGGCTCGCGGTTCAGCAGTGTGAAAAGGCTGTAACAGGATCAGTAATCCATGGGCCATATCCACCTTGACCTCCCAGAGCACTGCTCTCCACTCTTTTAAGCGTCTGGGGTAGCGTGCTGTTTTAAGAGAGTGCGAATCGAGTGGCTTTACACGGGTAGTTGTAGAAACTCTCTCTCTGTCTCCCCCCCCCTCTCTCTCTCTCCCTCCCTCTCTCTCTCTCTCTCTCTCTCCCCCCCCCCCCTCTCTCTCTCTCTCTCTCCCCCCCCTCTCTCTCTCTCTCCCTCTCTCTCCCTCTCTCTCTCTCTCTCGCTCTCCCCCTCTCTCTCCCCCCCTCTCTCACGTTTGCGAGTGCAGCGTAAACAGCACCGTGGCCAGTCCGCAGGAAGCGCGCGCTGTGCGTCTTCAGTTTGCGTCGGATGTACAAAGCCTGCGCCTCAGTGAGCAATCAGCGCTTGTCACCACCCTCAAACCCCAATGTGCGCAGGGAAAATATAGTGACTCGTGGCTTGCTGTCATGCATTGCCCATCGGCTACCTCTTTGTACTGTTTGACTGCTTTAAATTATGCATAGTGTTGTGGTCGGCTATCTTTAGGCTGGTTATTATTATTTGCAAGTACATTGTAGACTATCCCTGGCATCTATTCATTTTCTAAAGCCAATTGTTTCCAAAACCTTGTAGCCCTGAATGGAGCTAATTGTAATCAGTGGATGTATGCATTGCGAATGTTCTAGTTTTAATCCCCATTATATCGGAATTTACTGCATTTGAATAATTTCAGGCCTTACAGTAATACATCATATATTACATTATCTGTAAATCTATCTGAGACCATTTTGGTTAGTAGGCTATGCGAACACGGAAATATCAGTGTTGCATGAATATCCCCAAAACATTGAATAATAATTGCTCCCCCGCATGCATGCAGTTTATAAACGTATGTTCATAACTAACAGGGGATATGGTTATGTGTATACTGGTGGGTTATGCACAAGCTGATTACACCTGCTTTCACAGCTGGATTTCACCACAAATCAGACTTGCGCATCTCCTCCCCGTTTTGTGGGCGTTCACACCCACCTTTCCCTCGACCCTCCCATGAATGCATATGCATGAGTAGGAAAGTGCAACTTGACCTTCTGTGGGCCTGCGCCAGGCAGAATGCGGTTTGACCCCTGTGTTCATACATACTATGCCATGTGGTCAGGCGCACGTTACGACGAAATAACGCCAAAAACGTACATCTGCCCCTCTCTCTATCTCACCCTCTGTCTTTCATTATTTCTCTTTCTCTCTCTCTCTCTCTCTCTCTCTCTCTCTCTCTCTCCCTCCATCTCTCTTTCTCTTCCCCCTCATCTCTCTGTACTGACCTTTGGAGCACAGGAATGTAGCAAGTTGCTGTGAAGGCGGTCTGCCTGACATGGGGGTCTATGGGGAATCGGGGGAGTAAATGTGTTTGATGCTCATTTCATTTAGCTGCCTGGGGGGAATCGTGGGTTGGGAAATTCACAGCTACCATCACACTGACTCTATATAATCTTCTCTAATCATATCCCAAGTGACTCTACAGGCAGACTTACAGGGATTGGGAATCACTCGAGCTTCGGCCATAGAGCTAAAATTGATATGAATTGGAATTGAATCGAGTCAAATGGAATCTGGATCTTCTGAGCATCGATTCGAATGTGTCAATGTTCATTGCGAGTCATTTGGTAAGCCATGTGTAGAAGTGTGCTTTCATCAGAGATGGTAGCTTTGATAGAGAGAGAAAGAAAGAAAGACAGATGTAAACAGTAAACATGTTTTCTCCCGCCATGATGCATACAGTATTAGTAAGGAGTTTTCTTTATGACTATATACATGTTTGTGTTATTCATTATAAGTCTTATTCATTATGTGCATAGTATTTAACTCCCGGGGCTCTAAACACGACAAGTCAAAGGGCACTTTCTATAAATTCTGGAAATCCAGAAAAATGCACTAATGACTCTCCTTAATATTGTCCGGCAAATACGCAATGTGCACCAGTCAGTTTTTGCTTGCGTCGAGGCAACAGGAAGCAGATGCAGTTATGCTGTTCCTGCCATGCTATTCAGGAGAGCTCATTCCATCTGGAGTGTGAGTCTCATAGCATGTACCTGAACTTTGATTCGGAAAGTCGATAGCATTCAAATTTACCACCAGTCCCTACAGACTCCTTACCTAAGGGCATGGCTAACTTTATCACGTTTGGACACACACAGTACTGTATATGACCTTTTACTGTATATGACCTAGCCATACTCTCTCTGATCTATCCAACATAATCGATGAACTACCTAATCTAGTCTGATCTATGTAGTGAAATATAACGACTATAACTAATGATAACTGTACCCACAATGCAACTAACCTCCATAGTAACCTACTGTATGAGAATCATAACACTTAGAACAAGCAGCAAAAGAGCTACAATGCTAAACACCTCAAGTTCTGAACTCTGTGGATTTGGAAAGTAGACGAGCCGCTGAGCAGAATAGACTACTGTACTTTTACTGAGACACTTTTTTGCTTGCGTCGCCACACGCGAAGCAGACACATTTATGCTGTTCCTGCATTTGTGAAATGTCTGATTGTTCGCAGCTAAATCTTAACGATTCAGTCTAGCGTGATACATTGTAGCTTCAAACCATTGTGTTTCGTTCTCCCCACTTTCTGAGAGATGCCGGTTCCGTCTGGAGTGCAGTGTTCAAAGCGCAGTCTCGGCTAATGAACGTGGATCTCCAGAGCACCAGGGAGCTCCACAAAGCTGGGCCGCATCCTCCCGTGCTATTCAGAGATCTTCCTCACATCAGTAGCACGAGCCCCAAGCGTGTACCCAGTCTTCTCTTACAGAAGCAGGGAGCACTGCACTGCTTTCTACGACCGAACCCCACAGACTCCCCACCGAACGGACATGACTAGCTCCGTCGCGATTGGACACGTATACTGTATGACCTAGCCGTACTCTATCTCTGATCTATCCAACATGATCTAACTACCTATATACGAGTCATCTGATCTATGTTGTCAATTGTACAACGGGTAGTTCCGACCTCGCAATCTGATTGGTTAAGAGCCGTTTACGATATACCACGGACAAAGCCTCTTTACCGTTCTATGTGAAATATTACTATATTAATCATATACCACACCCTCTCATGAGTTATTGCTTCAATATAACGACTATAACTAATTTTACCCACATTGCACCTAATCTCGATACTAACCTGGATGAGAATTCTAACATTTAGAACAAACCCCGAAAGAGCATTTAGAAAGTGGATTTAGAAGGTAGACGGGTCCCTGAGTAGAAAAGACCATACTTGAGACACCAAACATAGTTTTTATGTACAAAGCAAAATGCAATTATGCAAAAATGAATTGTGGCGGGCACCAACAGGTGGTGGTCTCTGAACTAACTAACTAACTAACTAACTAACTAACTAGCCAGCTAACTAACTAGCCAGCTAACTAACTAACTACCCGGCTAACTAACTAGCCAGCTAACTAACTAACTAACTACCCGGCTAACTAACTTACTAGCCAGTTAACTAACTAACTAACTAACTAACTAACTAACTAACTAGCCAGTTAACTAACTAACTAAGTAACCAGCCACCTAAATAAATAACTACCGTACACGGGTCAATCTAAATTCTGTTCCACACAACTCCATGAGGTGGAGGACAATAAGGAATGAATATGAAGGCTGAGACAGAAGCAGTCAGGAGAGACGGACCCACATGCCACAATAGAAGCATTAACACACAATGAGGTAAGAGAGAGCAGACAGGACAGGAGGGAGGGGGGGGGGAGGGAGGGAGAGAGGGAGAGAATGGAGAGAGCTTTTCTATTGCAATCTCCCCAGGTTCCCTTTGATATTTTATAGTAAGCTCTTTCATATCCACCATCAAGGATGGAAGGTCATTCAAGGTTATAGGATTTCCCTAAAACACTCACACACACACACACACACACACACCACACACACACACCAGCGCAGTCCATTTATTCTTATGTTTTATGAAGGCTGCAGAGAGGTAGGAGTTGAGGGGCGGGGCACACACACTTATGCAAATGTATGTTTGTTTCTGGGCATATCTCAGGGACACTTGTCTATATAATGAATTACCACGGTGCCTCAGTGGTAATACCTGTCTCCTGATAGAATCCATTACCCCAGCCATACGCCTCTGCCCCACTGCCATACACCCCATAATATTCTGTCTCTCTCGTTCAATCTCTCCCTATGTTTCTGTCCTCTCTCTCTCCCTACATTTCTGTCCTCTCTCTCTTTCTCTCTCTCTCTCTCTTACTCTCGTTCCTTCCTTTCTCTCTGTCGGTCCTCTCTTTCTCTCGTTATGTATCTCTATCTATCCCTTTCTCTCTACTTCATTTTTATCTCCTCTGTCTCGCTCTCTCTCTCTCTCTGTCTCTCTCTCTCTCTCTCTCTCTCTCTCTCTCCATCCCAGTCCCACTCGGCCCCACAGAGCAGAGATACCCTCGTAGAGTGGGGACCATACACAGGTTAGTGATTTAGAATGGTCCTTATTCATCATCGGCGGTGGCCCGGGGAGATAAGTGTGTGTTTGAGCGCGCCATCTTGGATTATCTAGCACCAAGATGAATGTGGAGAGAGAACGGCTGTATGATTTTAACATTGAGGAGGAATAGATTAACTTTCCGCTAGCTGGCTGGCTGGTAAGCACGAACCCAACACCACTCTAATGCTAAGCTTTTGTCCAGGACCGGATTCACAAAGCCTTTTATTTTACCATTAAGGAGTACTCCTGAATTGCACTAAAAGTTTCTAGCAGGAGAGACTCCTCTTAAAACCTATTCACAAAGCTGTAAAGACAAACTTATACTAAGGAATTCTGAGAATTCTTAAGCTAAGAGTAAATTGACCTTGTTGCTATGGATGACATCGTGTCTCATGAACAAGCTTACTCAGTATGCCCACAGCGATTGGCTGATAGGGGATGAGCCCCTGTCTATGATTTCAAACAAACACGGGAATACGCATGCATACTGTCTAAATGATGTGCACAGCCGATGACTGTGAGAAGCGCTAGAATGATTTGCAGTTATAAGGGCGTGATTGTAGAATTCAAGCGACAAAGCAGCTGCCACAGGTAGGACATTAGGCCAACAAAGCCGACTAGACCACAATGTTTTAATCTATATCATTCGGTATATTTATAAGCCTACACAAATGAACATGAATATATTTGTACATAAATGAACCTGGCTAAACATGTCATCACAGATTATTAACGTGCAATCTATAGGCCTAATTCAAAATATGAAATGCATTTATTAGGAGTAGGCCTAGGCTATAGCACCCAAGGCTCTGTCAACTATTGCCTGTTGCATTTATTATTTGGTGTAATATTCTAACCTATAGCCTACTGACAGATGACTAATATTGTCATCTATAATACAACTGAGATGCATGTTGGTCTGCGCGCATTTCCCCATGGCCAAGTGGATCTTGTGAGTAGGTCTTAGCGAGTGGATCTTGTGAGTAGGTCTTAGCGAGTGGATCTGGTGAGTAGGTCTTAGCGAGTGGATCTTGTGAGTAGGTCTTAGCGAGTGGATCTTGTTAGTAGGTCTTAGCGAGTGGATCTGGTGAGTAGGTCTTAGCGAGTGGATCTGGTGAGTAGGTCTTAGCGAGTGGATCTGGTGAGTAGGTCTTAGCGAGTGGATCTTGTGAGTAGGTCTTAGCGAGTGGATCTTGTGAGTAGGTCTTAGTGAGCGGATCTTGTGAGTAGGTCTTAGCGAGTGGATCTGGTGAGTAGGCCTTAGCGAGTGGATCTGGTGAGTAGGTCTTAGCGAGTGGATCTTGTGAGTAGGCCTTAGCGAGTGGATCTGGTGAGTAGGTCTTAGCGAGTGGATCTTGTGAGTAGGCCTTAGCGAGTGGATCTTGTGAGTAGGTCTTAGCGAGTGGATCTGGTGAGTAGGTCTTAGCGAGCGGATCTTGTGAGTAGGTCTTAGCGAGTGGATCTTGTGAGTAGGTCTTAGCCGAGTGGATCTTGTGAGTAGGTCTTAGCGAGCGGATCTGGTGAGTAGGTCTTAGCGAGTGGATCTGGTGAGTAGGTCTTAGCGAGTGGATCTTGTGAGTAGGTCTTAGCGAGTGGATCTTGTGAGTAGGTCTTAGCGAGTGGATCTTGTGAGTAGGTCTTAGCGAGTGGATCTTGTGAGTAGGTCTTAGCGAGTGGATCTTGTGAGTAGGCCTTAGCGAGTGGATCTGGTGAGTAGGTCTTAGTGAGCGAATCTTGTGAGTAGGTCTTAGTGAGTGGATCTGGTGAGTAGGTCTTAGCGAGTGGATCTTGTGAGTAGGTCTTAGTGAGCGAATCTTGTGAGTAGGTCTTAGCGAGTGGATCTGGTGAGTAGGTCTTAGTGAGTGGATCTTGTGAGTAGGCCTTAGCGAGTGGATCTTGTGAGTAGGTCTTAGTGAGTGGATCTTGTGAGTAGGTCTTAGCGAGTGGATCTTGTGAGTAGGTCTTAGTGAGTGGATCTGGTGAGTAGGTCTTAGCGAGTGGATCTTGTGAGTAGGCCTTAGCGAGTGGATCTTGTGAGTAGGCCTTAGCGAGTGGATCTTGTGAGTAGGTCTTAGCGAGTGGATCTTGTGAGTAGGTCTTAGCGAGTGGATCTGGTGAGTAGGTCTTAGCGAGTGGATCTGGTGAGTAGGTCTTAGCAAGTGGATCTTGTGAGTAGGTCTTAGTGAGTGGATCTTGTGAGTAGGCCTTAGCGAGTGGATCTTGTGAGTAGGTCTTAGCGAGTGGATCATGTGAGTAGGTCTTAGCGAGTGGATCTTGTGAGTAGGTCTAAGTCCTCTTGACTGCCTCTAGCTCCTTCCGGACATAGAGGCTTTGTGAAATACTCTTATCACAAAAATGTAGGAGCCCTAAAATGATGAGTGACACGCCCATTATTTTTAGGAGCTGCTCCTAAATTGCAGAATTAGGACCAACTTTAGCCTTAAAAAGTTTTGTGAATACCAGCCCAGTTCTCACAAATGGCATCAAATCCTTGGGGTGCCCTTGCTTTAGTTCGCCTAGTATATTGAAACAAATGAAACAGTCCCCAGAAGGGCAAAATCCAAGAGAAATCCAAGTACTTTGTGCCTATTGATTTGACCAAGGTCTATGTTTTATTGAGAGCGGCATTCAAGCCAGTCAATCTTGGCTAACAGGACAAAGCTTTGCTATTTCATCCTTCCTGCTTTAACTTCCCTATTATTATGAGGAATACAATACCCTTTGAGACCACTCATACACAATAATGAACAAGCCTCTGTATCTCTGTCTATCTATCTGTATCTCTGTCTGTCTCTCTGTATCTCTGTCTATCTGTATCTCTGTCTATCTATCTGTATCTGTCTATCTATCTGTATCTCTGTCTATCTATCTGTATCTGTCTATCTATCTGTATCTGTCTATCTCTCTGTATCTCTGTCTATCTGTATCTGTCTGTCTCTCTGTATCTCTGTCTATCTATCTGTATCTGTCTATCTATCTGTATCTCTGTCTATCTGTATCTGTCTGTCTCTCTGTATCTCTGTCTATCTATCTGTATCTCTGTCTATCTGTATCTGTCTGTCTCTCTGTATCTCTGTCTATCTATCTGTATCTGTCTATCTATCTGTATCTCTGTCTGTCTCTCTGTATCTCTGTTTGTCTCTCTGTATCTCTGTCTGTCTCTCTGTATCTCTGTCTATCTATCTGTATCTCTGTCTATCTATCTGTATCTCTGTCTATCTGTATCTGTCTGTCTCTCTGTATCTCTGTCTATCTGTATCTGTCTGTCTATCTGTATCTGTCTATCTATCTGTATCTGTCTATCTATCTGTATCCGTCTGTCTATCTGTATCTCTGTCTGTCTATCTGTATCTCTGTCTGTCTCTCTGTATCTCTGTCTGTCTGTCTGTATCTCTGTCTGTCTGTATCTCTGTCTGTCTCTCTGTATCTCTGTCTGTCTCTCTGTATCTCTGTCTGTCTGTATTTCTGTGTAGTCTATTTTCCTCAGACAGTGTTCATTATGTATGCCAGGCAGGCTGGTTGGCTGAGGCCAGATAAAGTGTTTTTGCTGATGAGTGCAAGTGGTCTTTCTCTCGCTCCTCTCTCTCTCTCCCACACACACACACACACACACACACACACACACACACACACACAAACTGTACTTAACTGTTCACTCACACAGACACTTCTGTAACACACACACACACACACAAACCATACTCAACTATTCACTCACACAGGACACACATTAAAGTATAGGGTAAAGTCTTGATCATTAAAAGCAAATTTCTCCACACTGAAGACGCCACACTGGGAAGGCAAAGTGAACTTTTCTGTTACCATGGAAACCAGACCTGCAGCTTGTTCTTTTACTGTAATGCGATGATCCTCCGAGACATTGAGGAGGGAAATGGAAAATAAAATCCGTTGGTGCCCGTGTGTGTTTGTGTGTGTGTGTGTGCGTGTGCGTTTGTGTGTGTGTGTGTGTGCGTGCGCGTGTGTGCGTGCGTGCCTGTGTGTTTCTGTAAAGTGTGATTTAATAATGAATGACACAAAGCTTAGGGGAACTGTAACGGAGTGTGAAGATACAACTACAGTAATATATTTTGGTACTGAATGGGATCCAGGTTTATTATTATGGGATGGCGCTGC